>NW_006760393.1:634799-637428 GCF_000271605.1 Fomitiporia mediterranea MF3/22 | reverse complement strand
AAGTGCAGGATTAAGCACATTATTACTAAAGATAGCTAAAGCCCTCAAGCTAAAACTCATAAAGAATGACAAGCCTAGGGTAATTGTTAGAAATGCTAATAGTACAATTAATAAAGGAGGATGGAAGTATAATGCTTAGGCATAGTTAAATACTAGAATTAGTAATGGATGGTTCAAATTTGCAATAATGGACACTTACAATAATAAGTGTTTATTAGGATCTGACTATTTAAACAAAGTAAAACCTTTGTTTAATTATCAAACAGAAGAAGTCAGAAGTAGTACAGGAAAGATTAAACTACTAGGCAAAAGTTGGGAAAAGAAAAGGAACCAAAACAGAGAGAAAAATGTAAAAGAATACTCTCAAATTAGAAGTATGAAGAAAACCAAGACAAAGAAGTTTTCCCACAAACTACCTATACTATCAGATTCAGAGTCAGATAGTAGTAGATTAGAAAGTCTTTGGTTTTCAGAAAAAGAAAGATATAGTAAAGCTTCTATGACTCCTATTCTAGAATTTATAACACTTGTGATACTTATTAAAAGTTTAACAACACAGGATTTGTAACAGAGCCCTTTAAGAAGTATACTAGGCATACAACCAAAAGCTAGTATAAGGTCATATTCATCAGATAAAGATATTAATACAGATGAAGAAATAACTACTTTATTAGATAAAGTAACTATTTCTAAAGAACAGGTAATGTTACTAAAAATACCTTAATATTAGGAACCCTTACTTTCTAGGTATGAAGCAAGAATGATTACCTTTAGAGTAGACAAGAAATTTGTAGACTTAGACATAATACACAAGACAAGACTAGGAGAAGAGCAAATACAAAAGGTAAAAGAGAAAATGTAAAACATTACATTATATAATGAATATGTTAAAAGAAAAAGGGGAGAAAGTATAGGAAGTACACCTCTACCTATAAAGAAAAGAAGGTCAGGAACTCTAGAACTGTCTGTAAAGAGGATGAATCTAGTATCCTATTAGTTAACAGAAACTAACAAGTAAGAGGAGTTAGGAGTACTCTAACAAAAATTATCTTATCAAACTAGTAAAGAACAGAAGCTTAGAAAACAGTTAAACAAAGTCTCTAGTATAGTACAGAAAGCTTTACAAGAAAAGGCAGAGACACTAAACAGATCAGGAATAAGTCTAGAAAGAGATAAAAAGGAACTAGTGTCAAAGGAATTATAGAATTACTTAGACAGGTTTGATAAAGATAAAGCAGATAGATTACTAAAGCATTCCAAATGGGACATGAATATCAAATTAAAGGAAGGAGCAGAATTACCTAAAATGTGTCCAGTATATTCTCTAACTCTTGTAGAACAAGAAGTAGTAGAGGAATTTATACAAGAAAACCTAAAGAAAGGATACATTAGAGAAAGTCATTCTAAAATTGTATCACTAGTATTCTTTGTAGGCAAAAAGGATTCAGGAGCAAGAATGGTTATAGACTATAGGAAATTAAATCAGATTGTAGAACCTGATCCATTTCCTATACTTATAATACACACACTACTAGACTATTTAAAAGAAGCAAAATGGTTTACAACTCTTGACCTTAAAAGTGGATACAATAATATTAGGATAAAACAAGGACAAGAATACTTACAAGCCTTTAGAACACATAAAGGATTATATGAACTACTAGTAATGTAATTTAGAATGATAAATACACTAGCAGTATTTCAGAGAGTTATAAATCAACTCTTTGAAGAACTAATAGGTAAAGGGATAGTAATATATTTAGATGACATTATTATCTATACTCAAACACAAAAAGAGCTATTAGAGCTAACCAAAAAGGTGCTGCAATTATTAAGGAAAGTAGACTTTTACTATAAACTAGAAAAGTGTTTCTTTAATAAACAGGAATTAGACTACTTAGGTTTTGTAGTCAATCAAGATAGACTAAAAGTAGATCCTTACAAGATAAAAGCTATATTAGAATAGTCTAGACCTCTAACAAAGAGAGACATTAGGAAAATACTAGGATTCTTTAATTTCTACAAGAAATTTGTAAAAGACTATTCTGGAACAGTAAAACCTTTATCAAGTTTACTATCACAGAAGAGAACTTTTACATGGGGAGACACTCAAGAAGCCTCTTTTAAAGCTATAAAAGAAGTATTTGCTAAGGTACTAGTATTAGCAAGGCTAAACTATGAAAAGCAGTTTGTAGTAGAAACTAATACATCAGATTTTGCATGCTTAGTAATACTATCACAAGAACAGGAGGATAAAGAATTACATCCTATAGCTTATTATTCTTCAACTTTTAGTAAACAGGAAAGAAATTATGTAGTACCAGATAAGGAATTATATACTATTATAAAAGTATTAGCTAACTGGAGACATTATTTGGAAGGAGCCAAACATCAAATTAGAATAATAACTAACTAATCTAATTTGAAGACCTTTCAAAACAAGAAGCAATTAAACAGAAGACAAGTAAGATGGGTACTAGAACTAAGTAGATACAACTTCAAAATAGAATACAGAGCAGGCAAGAAAAATAGAGTAGATACACTCTCTAGAAGACCTGACTATGAGCTGGAAGAAAAGGATAATTAGGAAGTTGTATTACTCTCTTAGGAAATGTCAAAGAATTAGAAA
>NW_006760393.1:567132-630366 GCF_000271605.1 Fomitiporia mediterranea MF3/22 | reverse complement strand
GTGAGTATATCTTACATGACCCAAATACTACTGAGGAAGGCACAGGTTTTGGAGTAACACTTGTAATGTAAGTAATGTTTATTAGTAATCAAAAAACTGTGTGTTTGAACATCCTTCCCTTAGATGTGTGTCAGAAGTTCATTCTAGTACACATTACTTATTTGTGATCAAATAAGGTTGATTCTCACTCTGGGCACTCTCACTTTATAGTGAGTAATCCCTAAGCATGCATAAAAGTGTCTACTCATTCAGAAGATAGATAGTCTTACTGTTAAGTCTATTGAATGTAAGTTAACCTTCCTGATACTAGACTATTACCAGACACTAGAAGGAAGAATCACAGATATTCTCTTAATTAGAGTCCTGGCTCTCTACAACAACAGTAATAATGTTCTATCTGTGTTTATAGGAAGTTGACTGCTACTAAAATTGTGTAGATAGACGACTAAGCCTTCTCCTCAAAAGTATTTTTGCTTTCATTAGAATGGCTAGCTTTGGCCTTTTGATTTACTGTACATTTTCTGCAGGTGGTGAGTATTGAATCTATACCAGTTATTCTGATATTAACTGTATTACAGCTAAAGTTACTAGATTCTCGAATAACATAACTACCTGCATTTTTGGAAGACATACTATTCATCAAATGATGGCTGTATTGTATGCTGGTCCTTTTCTTTATAGCTTACTCTAATGTCTTGACAGAATAATACCTATAGTTGAGGAGATGGCTTTACTCACTCTTGCTCTTTACAAGGCATACGAGTATCTCAAGTCTTCTCTGGGTGCCAAAGGCATTCATCTTGTACAGGTCTGTGTTGAGGACCAAGCCCAGTATTATGTTTTGTAAGAAAATTGTAACGTTTCAAGGTGATCTGACTGACTGAGTGAATGCAGTGTTGTCGTGTTTTGCGCTGTAAGGCTAGGATACCTCTTTATCACTGATACATTTGCTGCGAATGTTCTGAATGCGGCCGGGAGCCCAGCTATCCTGTGCATACTTGGAAGCCGACTTCTGGTCAATCTAAAAGAGGCGGGTGAGAAGGGTGCAAACAGAGGGGTGACAGACGAGTTGACAACGATTAGTGATATGCAGTTCTCGTAGACTACGTTACTCAATTTTATCCAATTGAAACTAGATTCGCGAAACGGGTCTATTCCAGAGCTTAGCATAAAATACAAAGGTGTGTAAAGAAGGCGAAGCTTTACTTGCCGAGAAAGGCAAGACGCGCTAATAAATAAGATTCAGCCTTCGAGTCGCGTAATACTAATAAGCCACCGTGACAGCGACGCGTCTTTCGTGAAAACCAGTTTTGATCTTGTTTTCCACCCCCACTGCCTGTCGCCTGCCTCAACAACAACAGCAAAAGAGTATCATCAAGTCAGCAGCGCATCAAGGGCAAGTGCAAGATGGCACGCGCGACGAGAAGCAGTGCGCGAAAACGCGAGAGTGCCTCAACAACTGGAACGCCAACCACTGCGATGAGCACGAGTGTCTCGCCTATCTTCAGTGCCAACACGTCCACTATCTCTCTTACTCCGCCAACATCTGAGGACGAGAAACAGTCCAGCAAGACCAGTGAAAAGGAAAATCGAGAAGAAAACGCAAAAACGCGCCGCTCGGCTCGAACGCGTGCGGTAACTCTTGGAAAGCGTACAAAGGAGCAGGCTGACTGTGGATTGGGCGACGATGATGACGATGATGAGGTTATTTTATCTCCCCAGAGAAAGAAGCGAACTACCTCTGTCGTCCAGAACCGAGCATATGTGGAGATTGCCGTGAAGGGTCCTGTTACGAGGCCGGCCAAAGTAAATATTCTTATTTTTTTTCCCTGCGTAGCCCGTTCTGAACTTTTTCTTTCATTCTCTCTGCTTTCTTATCTCTGCCGTCATAAGTCAAATACGGGGTTAAAACGAAAGAGAGGGTCAGGTAAAAGTGCCCATCAAACTTCGCGAACGCCAGTTAACGTACCGGAGGACGAGGACGAAGAACTCGTGTCGGAAGATGAAGTCGATTTCGACGAGAACGTCGACCTGTATGAATCAGATGACAGTGGTTCAAATTTCGAAGCTTCTGATAACGACGATGAAGAGGATGAAGACTTTGACGACGTTCGATCTACAAGGAACGCGCCCAAGGCCGTCATCGCTCCTTCTGAAGACCAAGGTCTGTCTGATGAGGAAGCTGAAGCGCAAATGCTTGGGCTTGCAATTGAGCTGTCAAAGCAAACTGCCAAAGAGGACGAGGATACTCGCGCCCTTCTCAACCCATCTATGTCTGGTCCATCTTCCGCGTCTGCTTTACGCGCTGCCGCTGCAGAACGCCGGCGCGCGAAGGCCAGCGTGTCTACATTCGATTTCGAAGCCATCGACCATATTTCATTGCTAGACTCTGAGGTGGAGGCTATCTCTTCGGATGAAGAACCTCTAGCGAAAGGCAAAGGCAAAGGCAAAGGCAAAGGCAAAGGCAAGAAAAACATGAAGACAACGACGAGGGGCAAGGGTCAAGGCAAGGCCGCTGCTGTCGACACAGCTTTATTTGCGTCGTTGGCAGACGTACGGGCGGCGAGACGATCTGCAGCTGCGGAACGTCGCGCTCAGAAACGTGCAAATAGGTCCGAAGAAGCTGAGCTGCGTAGAAAACTGGGTCGCAAGCTGACCGCTGCCGAGAAAACGACAATCGCGTTACAAAGGCACCACCCCGAACTACGTGACGTCTGGGGAGATCTCGAGACGCGTGTCAAGCCTATCACCCCGATCAAGGCAGACCAACCAGAGGAGCTTAAAATTGATTTGCTGCCGTTCCAATTGGAGAGCTTGTACTGGATGCGGGAGCAAGAGAAAGGGGAATGGCATGGTGGAATGCTGGCGGTGAGTACTTCACATTATGAACTGCATTATTAGGAACTCATCCGTTGTATAGGACGAAATGGGGTAAGACTTATTTTGTTTGAGGCAAATACAGATGTTTATTCTCTTACTCTGACCTTCAGAATGGGAAAGACTATCCAGACTTTGGCTCTCCTTGCGACAGACGGCAAGAAGCCGAATCTGATTGTTGCGTACGTCCTCAACCAGTCTCCATCCCACTTATGTACTTATTTTCTTACGTAGTCCGACGGTCGCTATCATGCAATGGAGGAATGAAATCGAGGCATACACTGATGGAATGAAAATTGCTATATGGCATGGTGCTTCACGCGAAGCAAACGTAAAGGAATTGCAGAAATACGACGTCGTCAGTATCACCACTGTTCGTATATGATCTGAGGCTGAAGCATGTTCGTTCTTTGAATAGGTACTCACAACATATGCCGTACTGGAAAGCGCTTTTCGGAAGCAACAAAGTGGCTTCAAACGAGGTGGAAAGATAATAAAAGAAAAATCGCCTGTGCACCAGATTATGTGGAACAGGATCGTGGTAGGTTATGTGACATTGCTGGTGCTTTGTTATTCTGATAATTACTTGCCCAGCTTGACGAGGCACACAATATTAAGGAACGCTCAACAAACACTGCGAAGGCCGCCTTCGAGCTACAGTGAGTCTCACGGTGCCGTTCATTACCATATTATCTAATACCCGCGTTCTTCATCCAGGAGCAACTACAAGTGGTGTTTGTCGGGAACTCCGCTGCAAAATCGTGTTGGAGAGCTTTACAGTCTCGTTAGATTCCTCGGTGGAGATCCATTCTCCTATTACTTCTGTTAGTTTCATGGGCTACACGATTTACTGTCGCTAACGAATTTCATTGTTCAGGCAAAAAATGCGAATGCAAATCTCTTCACTGGCGGTTCACTGATAAAAGGTCTTGTGATGGTAAGTCACACTTCAGTAGCTTCTCGCCAGTAAGTCCTTATGGCTCCTCATGTACAGAATGCGGCCACAACCCTATGCAACACGTATGTCGCAAATTTTGTTTCGGTATCGACTTCCCTTACCGTTCAATACAGACTTGCTTTTGGAATAACGAGATTCTTACACCTATTCAAAAACATGGCATGGCTTTTACTGGTCGTGCGGCTTTCAAGAAGTTGCGAATCTTGCTTGATAGAATGATGTTGCGTCGAACTAAGGTGGTTATTCTTCAATGGTTGCTCTGTGACTCTTGCTTACTGATATTTAGCTTGAACGGGCGGATGATCTTGGCCTACCACCTCGCACCGTCATCGTTCGTCGTGACTATTTCAGTGAAGAAGAGAAAGAGCTATATCAGTCGCTCTTTACCGATGCTAAGCGGGCGTTCAGCACCTATGTTGATCAGGGCACACTCTTGAACAGTGAGTATGGATGCCCCTAACGGGTCAATGGAAGCTAATTACTCCACAGATTATTCGAATATCTTCAGCTTGTAAGTGATGTTAATTTGAACGCAATAATGTTATTTGATTTTGTCTTTTAGAATTACGAGAATGAGACAAATGGCTTGTCATGTAAGTTTCCCCAGGACTCGGAAAGCCTGCGTCCTGCCTAACTACTTCTGATCTCGTAGCCCGATTTGGTGTTGAAGAGTAAGCAGAACGCAAAGAAATTCTCGTTGGACGACATGGGAGAGGCCACTGTTTGCCGGCTTTGCAATGATATTGCGGAAGATGCAATCCAGTCGAAGTGCAGACATATATTTGTAAGTTTAGCGATGTTTATCAGACCCAGCGCATGACATAAATATATAACGACAGGATCGCGAGTGCATTAAGCAGTATATCAATACTTCTGTGGAGAGAATGGTACGTCTTCTTGATTGTTACACATCCTTCTCTTGGAAATTACGAAAAATATTGACCATTGTTCCCAGCCCGCGTGTCCGGTTTGCCACATCCCGATAACGATCGACCTGGACGCTCCAGCTCTTGAAATTAACGAGGGCATCTCTACTACCGCGCGGCAGGGTATACTCGGTCGACTCGATATCGACAAATGGCGCTCCTCGTCGAAGATTGAGGCGCTCGTTGAAGAACTCACGAACCTCAGGCAGAAGGATGCGACAACTAAGTCGATTGTCTTCTCGCAGTTCGTGAATTTCTTGGATTTGATTGCATTTAGACTCCAGAGAGCCGGATTCACAGTATGTAATCTACCCAACTTCTTTGAAGTGAGGATTGAACTGCGTCAATAGATTTGTCGCCTTGAGGGAACGATGTCGCCTCAAGCTAGAGACGCAACTATCAAGCATTTCAGTAAGTATAACTCCGTTTCTTGCTGCCGAGTACGCAAACTCTTAACCACAATACAGTGAACAACGTCCACGTCACTGTCTTCCTCGTTAGTCTCAAAGCGGGGGGCGTCGCTCTCAACTTGACTGAAGCTTCGCGTGTGTACCTGATGGACAGCTGGTGGAACCCAGCAGTTGAATTCCGTACGTCTTCCTCTCTTCGCCTAGTCGCCTTCATATTTCGATCCGGATAAGAATGATTGCGTACTGATGAGCTACGTGAATTGCAGAGGCGATGGACCGTATCCACCGTTTGGGCCAACACCGACCCGTCGAAGCTATCAAGCTCGTCATCGAGGATAGTATCGAATCACGTATCGTCCAGCTGCAAGAGAAGAAATCCGCTATGATCAATGCAACGCTGTCGACGGATGATAGTGCGATGGGGAGGTTGACTCCCGAGGATGTAAGTATTTTCCAGAGTAACTCCGGATGTAACGGATATTAATGGAATGTTTTCCTCGTTTCCTCCAGTTGAGTTTCTTGTTCCGCGTGAGTACCCACTTCGTCTCTTTCACCTTGAGGCCTGCTAATAACCTTTCACAGCTATAACAAAATTCTGCGTGCAATACCAGAGTTTCATTATTCTTCATATAAACTGTTTTGCCCCATTCTTCAAGGCTTCTTTTCTTGTCACTGCAGGAGCAGCTTCTTAACATACAGCGTTTTACTGATGAACTCCATCATAAGAATTGATTGCTCAAGTTGATTCCGTGCCTAGTCTGTGTGTACATAGTCTATCAAATGTCTTGGGGTTGATTACACTAGAAATACAGTACAGCATATAAATATTCAAGTATCCCAGTAAACTCAGGGATTATGTTCCTGTGAAGGAGCAGGAGTAGATTCGGGTTCAGGAGAAGCAGAACTTGACCTATCGTTCATTTCCGATGGCTCGATGCCATTAACAAGTGTGTGATATTTGAGCTCTGTTGCGGGAGCGTCGCGGTGGCGGATACGAGAGTTCTGTGGCATATCATCTACAACATCCGGCTCATCGCCTTCTTCGTGCTCTTCATGCTCTTCATGCTCTTCATGCTCTTCATGTGAAGATTCGGACGAGTCAGAGTCGGAAGCGTCTGAATCGTCCATGTCGGCATCTTCGTTTGATTCCTTTTTCACTCCATCCGGTTTTCCTATAGGATGACAAGAAATCAACTCGCTGTGCTTAGGATGTGGAACAGTGCGTGGGAAATGAAACATACTGTCGGCTGCACTAGGCCCGTCTCTTAATAAACTCGCAAGAGAATGTCGGATGCTCGCACTGAACGAAGGGTCTTTGAGAGCTGATAGGTCCGCTACTGCTCTTTGGACAAGTGGGAACCTATCCGTGAAGGGGGAAATGTTACCACACACTTAGAAAGAAGAAAGGGTGGACGTACCGGTCCATATCCTGCATGAGTTCACTATGCACCGACTCAGCGGGTAGGTACTGTAACCTCTCGTCTTCTGCGAGTCGTTGGAGTATGATATCGCGTACGCGGGAAGTGAAGGTTGTTATTGATTCCTTTTATGCATTAATATAGCACATAAATTAAAAGATCAGCATGCATAAATGAGATAAAGGAATGAAAGTGAAGAGACGTACATCGTTCTTGAATTGGGTGAGCAACTCGCGTCGGAGACGATCAAACTCGCCGGACTTCTTGAATCTAAGTACATTACCATCTTTAAACGAAGGTTCGGAGGGTTTGGCTCACTCGTTTACTAGTTGTTCCGGGTCTGTGATACTCATGACTTGATATCCAGGCAAGAGAATATGCAGGTCGTGGCAGTATTGAGTGAGACGCGTTTCGCCGCTCGCGTGAGTGTGGACCGCGTAGGGTGCGAACTTTCTCACGGCCGCATACACACTCCTCAATCACCTTCATCGCATTCGCCAGCATCTACGTTCTTAAATTCCACGTTGGCGACACGTACACGTACGACGAACGTGAGGTACTCCTCAATAATCGAGTTGACTCACTCTCTACTGGTGCTTTCGCTTCGCTATCCGACCTATACCGATCGACACATTCATTCATCATGGACTTGGACGCTAACTTCCCGCCGTTGAAGAACGACCTCTTGCTTCGGGCTGCACGAGGTCAGCTCTGCATGATCTCGAAGGGGTCTTAAGTAACTTAAAGTGTAAATTATATCCATTCAGGAGAACCGACCGAACGTGCTCCAGTATGGGTTATGCGTCAAGCAGGACGTTATCTTCCTGGTACGTATCTCTTACCCATCTCCTTTTAGTTGATACTAATAAGTCCATGGTGTGCAGAATTCCAAGAAGTCAGAAAAGATCACGAATTCTTCGAAGTCTGCCGTACTCCAGAACTTGCGACCGAAGTCACTCTCCAGCCCATCCGCCGATACAAAGGTCTACTCGACGCAGCCATCATCTTCTCTGATATCCTTGTCGTGCCTCAAGCAATGGGTATGGAAGTCCTCATGAATCCCGGTCCCTTCTTCCCATCCCCTCTCACATCACCCTCCGACATCCCCAAAATGCTCAAAGAAAAAGTCGATGTCAACGTTGATCTGAAATATGTTTTCGACGCGATCTCTCTCACAAGAAAGGAGCTGGGCGGGGAAGTACCCTTGATCGGATTCTGTGGTGCGCCTTGGACGCTGTTTGCGTATATGATTGAAGGTGGGGGAGGAAGCAAGAGCTTCACTAAGGCGAAGAAGTGGCTGTATATGTATCCTGAAGAGTCAAAGGAGCTACTTATGCGTATTGCGGATGTCTGTGCCGATTTCTTGATCGGTCAAGTCCTTGCTGGCGCTCAGGTAAATAATCCTTCATCGTACTTCTCCGCAACAGGAAACCCTTACTGAACTCGCTTTATTTCATTTTTAATTTTCATGAAGCTTCTGCAAGTATTCGATTCCTGGGCCTCCGAACTCTCCCCACATATCTACAGAGAGTTCTCCCTCCCCTCCCTAAGGCATATCTCGACACGCGTCAGGGCAGCACTCACGTTTCGTTTCCCCCACCTCTTCCCGCCTCCCCAAGCAGGTTGGAAACCCAAAAGTAAAATACCACTTACACTCTTTGCGAAGGGAGCGAACCAATCTCTCAGTGTCCTCGCTCTGGAGGCGGGGTATGACGTCCTCGGATTAGACTGGTTAGTGGATCCGAAGGATGCACGGCAAATGGTCAAGGTTAGTTTGAGTGAGGGACATGTTACCGCGTTACAGGGAAACCTCGACCCAGACGTGCTATATACAGGCCGAGAGGCAATCGAGAGGGAAGTGAAACGCATGTGTCTTGCCTTCCGCTCGGGCGGAGGTGCACTCGCAGCTCCATACGCATGGATCGCGAATCTTGGACACGGAATCACACCTGGCGTCGACCCAGAAGATATGCGGTTTTTCCTTGAATGTGTGCATAAGTATTCTTCGAAGGGTTACGTTCCGTGAAATTTCCATGTCGGTGAAACCCGAATCAGCTAGATAGCGCCCGCACCTACTTCAGCGCCTCGAGACTTGTTTCATTTTTGTGTTGTATCCAATGCGATCCATATGGTTTGAAGATATCTAGACGCTGAAGATGCTGCTTACCCAGATACAGTCACAGCATCTGAATGAAGGCCAAATCCTTACGTTCATCAAGCTGAAGCAGAAATGTTGCACCATATGCCATTATTCCCCGAGAAAAAGCCGAAGGCGACCAAGGAATGCAAATGTTCATTGACGCTTTCACACTCAGATCCCATTAATTGCATCGGCCGACACTGTTCGGCACTTATGGGGGCTGGAAAGAAATTCATTGTTGCCGAGAGTCTGTACCTTGACAACGCTGCTTGGCGTTATGTCTTGATAGAGAAAACCAGCGAGTATGTCCACGCTGAACCAGTACTATATTTTTCATGTATTAGCGCTAACAGAACAATATAAGAATGCTATGAGACCATCTTAACCACAAAACTGCACAGTATGCCTTCTTCTCTAGATCTCGTTCAAAGTCTCACAGACTCTAATGCTCAGTCTATCGCTCAAAGCTCTAGCACACCAACCACATTTGCATTAATCACTGGAAAGTACACTGCAGTAACTGTTTGTGCTATTTTAGTTTATGACATTGGTGAGTATGATAATACACTCTGGAACTGCTACATAAATGATGAGTATGTTTTAGGTATTACTCTTGACCAGGAGGTATTGTCTTTATAGATACAATATAATGTTATTGCTCACATGCTGCAAATTTTACAGGTCAAATACTTCTGGGTATGGATATGTTTGAGAATATTATTATAGTACTTACTTTAGGGATACAGTCTAATCCATGGACACTGCCAAGTTTAGCCTTCCTTTTGGTGCGAGTTTAAAAGTGTGGGCCAGCTCTTATGTATACTTATCAGCAGGTCAGAATCGTTACAGTGGAGTCATCGGGGCAATTAGTGGAATACTCGGTAAGTCTTATTATCAGGTTATAAACGACTAATCTAATAATACACGTAATAGTGTATACATTTGAAGAGTCATCAATTGCGTGAAGTCCAAATTGTAACTTGATAATCTCAATATTCTGAATATATCTTTTCCAGATGTATGTCTCAATCTGATATAAAGCCTTTCTCATCCTTATTTCAATTCAGGTCTACTCTCTTACTTGTTATCAACATTTATTAGTGTGTTTCTTAATTCTTCTATTGTTCTACTTACTCACTTGAGATAAGGTTGGATCACAGTGAATTTACTTGAATGTAGGATATCAGTCTTAATATCTATGTAAAACATGAGTCTAAAATTAGCTTTGCAGATATTGTACTTCTAAGAGTCCTGGCTCTCTATCATAATGGTGAGATTTATAAAGTGAACTATTGTAATTTCTAACATACAAATAGATAGAAGGGTGGCATTTCCCCTCAAAATTCACTTTGCTTTGTTAGCAATCACTTCTCTAACTCTTACAGTCTACTATACTGTATCTACAAGTTGTAAGTTTCCAGATCATATTCCTCTTTTGCTTGCTGAAATATATAATTTAGTCTTCTTTTCTGATGGAATTAGTGTTACAATGTGTACAATATGAGGAAGGGGATTTATACCAGTAATGTATGTTTGTACATTCATTAACAAACTGTTTCTAACTGACAATAGGGTAATACCATTATACCATGGGCTGGTTTTACTTACTCTTGCACTCTACAAATTACAAGAGTATCTGAAGCAATTTCATGGTTTCACATGTTCCCGGCTTGTCACGGTTCTTGTTCAGGATAACGTCAAGTATTATTTTTTGTAAGACATCTCGCTTCTGCATCCGTAACTTCCTATGCTCAGTCCACGATTACAGTATTGCGCTACATGACATGGCTCACATTGTCCACCTTTGCAACCCTGTTTTGAGCCCTTTCACGGAAATCCTTGTTGGCTTCTTTGCTCGGCAAAGCACTCTGAACATTGCTGGAAACCGACTTATGATCAATCTCAAAATCTCAAAAGGACTGCGGAGAAGAGCGCGAATGGAGGGGTAACAGACAGAATATAGGAGATGATATGTGCTTCTGTCAAAAGGTTCTACACCACTTCTTTATGACAATAATTACAGTGGCTAGCGTGTCCAGTAGATGTATCCTTTGATAAAGACGCTTGTTTCCACACATGCACCTCGATTGCGACAGGTAGTAGTTCATAGTCTCGGATGTAAAGGGTAATATGTGCAGCGTGTTTATGCTCGCGAACGTGCATACAAAGCTTTTTTCCTGTGTGCACTGCTGAGCATGCATATCAGTATCACTCAAGTAGTAAGTGCAGATGTATACAGTAAGAAAGGTAAAGGCGAAAGGGAATGGGATAGCTTTCGAATCGCATCATTACATGTCCTTAACTTTGTTTAGGTTTGTGATGTCTAGTCAATAATATGATAGAAGTTGAGGGAGGGAGGGTGGAAAAGCTGTACTAAGGTGAAGATGTGGTTTTACAGTGTATGTACTTTGAGCTACTTATGTACATTGCAAACCCCTCTATCTGCCTTATTTTCCTTTAATATGTTATTGAAGACCTACAAACTCATAATCTCTGAACTCTCACATACTCACATCTCAATGCTTGTCTGTGCATTTGATGTGCTTTGCTTCCTCACATCCTCTTTCTATTACAGATGCATTGCAAAGGTAAAAGCAAAATTCCACTCACAGTCTTTGTGCAGGGGTGAGTAGCTACTCTGCAACCCCGAAAAAGACTTGTTGAGCCAAGGGATGCGCGACAAATTGTCAGGGTTGATTCTGATAAAGAAGGCAACATTATATTGAAAGGGAATCTTGATCCAGGCGTGTTATGTAAAAGGCTTATCGAACAAGTAGTCAAACACAGGTGCCTTGTTCAAACAGAGATACAACCTCAGCTATAAGCTCATGGACTGTGAATCTCGGACATGAAGTCACACTTGGTGTCAACTCGACAGATATGTGCTTCCTCCTTGAATGTGTGTATAAGTATTTTCTCAGAGAATTATGTTCAGAGATGCTGACAGGAGATGGCACATACATATCCACATTATAGTTTTACATCTGTGTGTACTACTCAGAGCTTGTCTATTAATTGATATAATAATGTAATGAATTCAAGATATCTAGACGCTGGCAATGCTGTCCACTACAACACGGTCGCTTCCAAAGGCCAAAATTTCCGGTAACGGAACTGAAGCATAAATGTTGCATTTTGCACTGGAATTCTTGAAAGAGCCGAAGAAGACAAAAAAATTACAATCAATCATTAATTCTTTGTAAATACAAGTCTATCAATAAAATTGTAGCGGGTATAAGAAGAGGCTGTCTCTAAGCACAGTAATTATAATCACACAGAATATTCAATGCTCTCTCCTCTTAATCTTGATCAAAACCTAGCCTTCCCAAGTGCTCTATCTACTACTCAAAGCCTTGACCCACTAGTTATATCTACATTTACTATTGCAAAATATTATGCAGTAGCAATTTTTATTACAGTACTTTATGACACTGGTGAGTGATATAATTCATATAGGCAGTACTATGTAAATCACAAGTATCCTTAGTCATTACTTTAGATCAAGAGGTACAGTACTTGTAGGTGCAAAATATTGTGTCACTACTAACAATCTGTATATTTATAGACTAAATTCTTTTGGGTATGAAAAAAAAACCTATTGCTACTGAGCTAATTCTGTAATACAGTCTAATTTGTGGACACTCCCAAGTTTGGTCTTTGTTTTGGTAAAAATTTAAGAATTAATAGGGACTATTGTACATCTGACAACAGTTTAGAATAGATATAGTGGAATTGTTGGAGCAATTGCCAACTTACTGAGTGAGTCCCATACTCAGTTTTGAGTGATTAAATCTAAGAGTAATATTAAACAGATCATGCTTTTGGAGAAACTTCTAAAATGTAATACAAATTTGAAGTATAAAAATGCTGTAATCTTACCATTCTAATTAACTTTTTATAGCTGTATGATTTTATACAATAGTATCTTCTCCTTTCTCACTATTCTCATATAGGTCAATATTCTTTTATAGTAACATTAGTTACAAGTATGTTGCTCTATACTCTAGTTTACTTTGTTCACTAATTTAGAGATCAGGTTGGCTTATTATAGCTTCAGTTGAATGTAAGATATAACTCTTTTTACCTGCTTTATATTAATCAAATTACAGTTATTTTACTCCTCAGAGTTTTAGCTCTGTATAATAATAGTGAGTATTTGTCATTAAAGAGTTTATTAGTTTTACTCATATTCATGTAAATAGAAAAGAGGATGAAAATCTGCCTTGAACTGGCCTTGACATTATCATGGGTCTCTTCTTTTAGCCTTATGGTTTACTATAGTGTATCTATGAGCAGTAAGTTGTTTGTCAAATTTTCCTACTTTACTAAATGTTGAATTATATTAGGTCACCTTCATCCATTTGCTACTGGTATTACAATGTGTACAACAGAAGGCAGTTCACCAAAAATAATAATAGCTTGCCTGTATGTTCATATCTGTATGAAAAGGCTTGTTCTGACTTGTAACAGGGCAATCGCGCTAGTGCACGGACTAGTTTCACTTACTCTTGCACTCTATAAAGCACAAGAATACCTAAAGCAAAAAGGAAGCGTAACGTGTGTTCAGCTCGTCAAGATCGTTGTGCAGGATCATATCAAATACTTCTTCTTGTAAGAAGCCACTCTATGTCCATAGCCATCTACACTGATTTGTCTATCACAGTATCATTCTTTATTGCATCGCAAATCTTGTCTCTTTTTCTGACACTGGTTTGAGTCCTGCAATTGCGCTCGTCATTGGCTTCGTGGGTAGCCAAACCATGCTGAGTATTGTTGGAAGCCGAATTTTGATCAATCTCAAAGAGGCTGGAGAGAAAGGTGCAAATGGAGGTTCCACCGACTGTTTTGGAACAATTAGTGATATGCAGTTCTCGTAGTATTGTCTATGCCTCTTCCTTGTCACTTTACGATAATAGTTATGTGGTACGGCGAAGGGATTCTTAAATAAAAGCTGTTGCTCTTGCGCAAGCGTCTTGACTCCGATAGAAAGCTCGTAGTTTAGATGTAGTGAATCATATATGTAGGATGTCCTATGCTCATAAACGTGCATACAAAGCTTTTGTCTCTGTGAGTGCTGCTGAAAGTGCATAGCAATACTACTCGAGTAAATGTAGTTGTATACAGTAAGAAAGATAAAGACGAAAGTACAGGGTAACTTTTGAGTTCCGTCTTTACGTGTCCTTGGTCTTGACTGTACCACGAAGGAGACCAGTCTGTTGGGAAAGTAGGGGTGAGATGAAAGAGAAGATTCAAGATTATGGGAAGGACAACGAACCCTGCGTGCGGCGATGAGACCGACTTTCTGACCGGGTACGGCAGAGCGAGCGATAGTGGAAGCCTTCCCGATGTGCTGGTGGTTACCACCACCGTGAGGATGGTCGACCGGGTTCATAGCAACACCACGAGTACGAGGCCAGCTAAAAGTGTTAATTTAGTCGCTGTGCGATTAGAAGTGAAATTTGGAAGAAAAAACGTACTTGTAGCGCTTGGCCTTGTATTTGTGGTAAGCACGACCAGCTTTAAGGAGAGGCTTGTCGATTCGTCCACCACCGGCTACGATACCGACGGTTGCACGAGCGGAACCAGAAATGGTCTTCTTCGCACCAGATGGGAGACGAATACGAGTCTTGTTGTCCTCGCCCGAGTGACCAATGACAGTTGCGTAGTTACCCGATGTACGAGCGAGGGCACCACGGTCACCAACTTTCTCCTCAACGTTGCAAACAATTGTACCTTCAGGAAGTTGCGAGACTGGTAGAACGTTCCCAACAGTCAGAGCGGCTTTCTTGCCGCAGTAGACGAAAGCACCGGTGTGCATGCCCTCAGTTGCGATAAAGGTTTCGGTGCGGAGCTTGTAGCGGTAGGGGTCGCGGAAAACGACACGAGCCAGAGGTGCACCTCGTCCTGGGTCGTGAATGATTTCTTTTACGATTCCCCGGATGTAACCATTGCGCTCGGCATAGTCGAGGTTACGGAGCTTGGCGGGGGCTTTGTTGTGGTGCGTATGCGCCTTGAACTACAGAGGTGAATGAAGGTTAACATCCGTCCAGATTCAGGAAAGGATGTATGGGCAGATACATACGATGGCGTGCGATCGCCTCTGCGCACGGATAACGCGACCCATTGTTCACTATGGATGGAACGAAACGTTAGTTCAGAGTTCGAAATGATTGAGACCATTGATTTGCTGCTCGCTGTCCGTCATCTTCCACTTTTCGTCCATCCATTCAATCCTTGCCCATCCATCCTCCCTCATCGATACCTCATCTCGATTCTCCTATTCCGTGACAAGGCAAACAGCAAGACAAGGCCCGGAAGCAGCAATCTGACCGTGAAATAGGCATGAATACTCACAAAGTGTTGACAGGTGTCTTGAGCGTTGTCCTGCAGATTCAACTGACAACTTCAGAACGTACGGTAGCACTTTCCAAATTAGGAAGTCAGGTCATGCATTCGACTCCGTCTCAATCCAGTGTATATTTCTTCGTCAAAACGCAGTCTTAAGAAATGAGAATAATTACTGGCGTTACGCTGAGAGGAGTGAATAAAGTGAGGTTAAGAAATACCAGTACAAGTAGGTAACCACTATGAATTTAAGATGTTTTCAAGATTATTTTATATATATCAAGTTTACTACATAGAACGAGATATTTCTTTGGTTTATGCAGCAACAGAATGGCCATAGCATACAGGAGCAGTAAAGCCAACAGCCTGTAATGACAGTATGTGGTAATGTAGATAGCTGAGACGACACCAAATGAAAATGTGCTCAGTACCATATAGTGTGCAAATCATTGAACAAGTGATGTGGGGGTTGCATTGTACTTGAGCCACCAATGATTAATTATTGCTACCTTTACTCACTCCCCCTCCCCCTCCCCCCACTTTGCTTGTATAACCTGTGTCAGATACTGCAATAATCTTTTCTTGTGAATTGGATTTTGTAGAGATTTGCTTATTTTTCCGGAATAGGAAGGTGGTGGCGAGGCGTGTGTTCCACGTTTGTCGCTCTTGCTCTCTCTAGCGCGTCAACTTGGACGCTCCTCCTCACCGCGTCCAACGTCGACCGCGTACCTCTCCTCACCCCTCACAATGCCCGACAATGAGCCCGCGTGTGACCCCCTATGCCAGTTTGGCGGTAGGTCAGTACGCCCTATCCTTTTTCTCGCGCAATATTCAACCAGTCGTGTGCCATGTTCATGAGCTGACCTCATAACACGCGTTTCTTTTCGTCTGGCAGGCTCTACTTCACAACCTTTCCTGACCCGGCTCCCGCGCAAAACGTGTTAAATTCCGAGTGTACCAACACGCGTGTCTTACCCGTCCGTGGCCAGTCGAACACATTCAACCAACGTCCAACGAATGAGAGCGCATACTTTTATTTCTTCACAATCGACGATCAGCTGCGCTACCTTTCGTTCTTCAAGGACTGGGGACCACTAAACATTTCGAAGGTGTATAAGGCGTGTATCCTGATACATGAGCTGTTGGAGGTGCGTCATTTCTTCGCGTCGTCTGATTCTGGTTGTATTGACCATGATGTGAAGGATGAGGAACTCAAGAAGCACAATCTCGTGTTATACACATCAGACTGCCCAATGAATAAGGCCAACTCTGCGCTGATAATGGCTCTTTATGTTGTACGTAGCTTAGGCCTTGTGTTGCTAGCGAATAGCTCATGACGATACAACGCGCAGATGATCGTGCAGAAAAAAGCACCTTGGGAGGCGTTCCAACCTCTAGCCGAACTGGAGTTCCGACCTTTTCGCGACGCAGGGCGAGGTTTCTCGGACTTCAACCTTAGCATCCAGGACTGTCTATGGGGAATGTGGAAGGCGATGCAGAATGGGCTGTGTGATATGAACGAGTTTGACGTGGAAGACTACGAGTTCTACGAGAAGGTCGAAAATGGTGATTGGAACTGGATAACGCCTGGATTTATAGCGTTCGCAAGCCCCGTGGAACATGGCTATGTGAACAATTCGTGTCGTTCACCCGAGGGTCCGTGTAGGTTGTCCGCGGCCACTAAAAAGTGTCTTGATTACTTTGATGCGCGGGGCGTCAAACTTGTCGTGCGGTTGAACAACAAGCTTTACGATAAGCAACATTTCCTGGATCGTGGTATCCGACACGAGGAGCTTTACTTCGATGATGGGACTAATCCCACTGATGAGATCGTACGAAAGTTCATTAACCTTTCGGATGAAGTGGTTGAATCTGGTGGAGCCGTCGCGGTACATGTACGTCGACCTTTCTTTTATCTCATTCAATATGTACAAGCTGACATACAATCAGTGTAAAGCTGGATTAGGGCGAACAGGTACTCTAATCGGAGCTTATCTGATATGGAAATACGGCTTCACTGCAAACGAGGCAATCGCATTCATGCGTATTATCCGACCAGGCAGCGTAGTAGGTCCACAGCAACAATACATGTACGTCAAGCAGATGGAATGGATAAAATGGTCTGCTGTGGACGAGATGCGCCGCGCGGAGGCCCAAGCTGCTGCTGCCATTGCGGCTGCGGCTGTTGTCACGCCTGCAACGCCTCCAGCGGAGACGGATGAGGAAGTGGAAATGAAGGAAACTGAGAGTGTGGCCGTTGCTGTTGTTGCGATGCCCTCAACCCCGAAGATGACCGTTCCACCTGTAACACCGAGTAAACATGTTACTGCTGCCACTGCGAGGACGCGCGCTATCGAGCCTCCAGGCCAACCTCGGAAAACACCGCTACAGAAGCGCACTGCCGAAGCTGCAGCTGTCGACGAGAGCGAAGAGTCGGAGGAGGATGAGATCAATGCGCTACCTTCTATCACAAGTACTCGTACTCGCGCGAAAACACAGTCGACTTTACCGTCGCGAACAATAGCGCGGCGCATACAGCCAGCCTCAGAACAACGTCCGGCACGGGTAACACGTTCTTCTGCCGCAGCAGCCGCAAACGGGATCCGAAGACCTGCTACCACTGCATCGACTGCTAACGTACCGTCCTCCCCAACAAAAGGGACTGGGAACGGTCCGAGTCCGAATAAGATTCCGCGTTTGGCACAGGTGAGAGCGAGTCCACCACCTACCACGCGGAGCACGACATCGATGGGTATGCGAACACGATTGCAAGCGCCTGCAGCATCTCGCCTTCCGACACTTGCAGCCAATGGGCGAAAGGCAAACGCCGCTTCTGGGACTGCAGTGAATGGAAAGGTGGAGAAAGGCAAGACTGGAGCTGGGAAAGGAGATGCTGGGAAAGATGCGAATCAACAATCAGATGCGTGGATGAAGACGAACTCGAGTGCGGTTGTTAAGCCTGGTACGAAGTCGGAGAGACCGGGGTTGAGAAGTGTGAGGAGACGAAGGAGCAGCTTTAGTGCTGCTGATGTCGTTGCTTGATTATTTTCTTCTTTTCTCATGGTTTCTATTTCATTTGTCTCTTTTTCTTTCTTGTGTAAAGCGTTTCCCGTTGCTTGGATTACCAACAGCAATCCCCATAGAATACCTGGAGCATCAAGTATCAAACATCATCATCATCTCAACCTTTCTTCTCTTGCTTTCTCTTGACTTTCTCGGTCCTCACGTCAGTGCGTTGTTCATGTGCATACCTTTAACGTTTTTATTTATCTCTCGTCCTCCACGTCTCTTGCTAGTCGTCTTGCTTTCGACCTGACCTTTTTTCTCTTTCTCTTCTTTATTCCTCTTACGATTGCAGCATACACACAAATGTCCCATCATCTCCCTTCCACTCACGCGATCAAGTTAAAGTTCACCTGTCTTGTCCATCTCTTTCCCCTTTTCCTCTCTACTTTTTTTTCTCTGTGCCGTCCTCCCACCAGACCAATGGATCTATCCACTTTGTTCCTTATCTTGCACTTTGCGTAAATATTATTGTACCGCTAGTCTCTTTCCTTCCCTCGCATATGTACTTAATAGATAGTATTGGTGCGAGGGGGTTTGGATTTGGATTCTGCTGCTGCAATGAGGCATATAGTGTATCTGTTCTGTGTCTACCCACACAAGGGGCAGTGATGCACAAGGCTTCACTGTAACGTATCGCCCGTTGAGAGAGGTTAATCTCCAGTAGCAGCTGTAGACACCCTTCGAAGCTGTATATTAGCACAATCTGAAGAACACTGCTGTACTCAATAACTACAGGTTAACAGTGGGAAAGTAAAGGCGTGCTGAGAATTTACAGGAAACATATGTCTCTGATTGCTCCCATCCTGTCTGAACAAGAACATTACTGTACTCGATAATTTCCGTTTACTTAATAATCGAAAGAGAGACGTGTAAACGATACTACGAAAACTGCATCTCACTGATTGTCCCAATACCGTCAGTTATCCACCCGTTTGCACTTTTCTCCACAGCCTCTCTGAGATTGATCAGAAGTCGATTTCCAACAATGCTCAGTGCACTTTGGCTACCCATGAAGTTGATAAGGAGTGCAATTGCAGGATTCAATCCAGAGGCTGACAAGGAGATAATGTTCGCGACACAAAATAGAACGATGCTGCAAATAGTTTATCAGCATAGCCTATTACAGATGCAAGTAATATTCTTACAAAAAATAGTACTTCATATGATCCCGAACAAGAATTTTGACAAGCCGAAAACATGTCAATTTGTTTGATTGTTTCAGATACTCGTGTGCTTTATAGAGTCCAAGTGTAAGCAAAACCAGCCCATGTAAGAGGTGTATTGCTCTAACATGATTTAGACACTGACAGGGTTTGTTTCTACATGCATGAGCTTACTGTAGAATCACTTGCACAAATTGTTTATGAAAGCTTCCTTGAGTGGTGCACATTGTAATACTGTTAGTGAACAGCCCATATGTGTCTATAAAGAATCATTACTAAGAAAATTCGAAAAAAAAAATATCAAGCAACTTACTATTCATGGGTACATAGTAATAGACTAGAAGTCCAAGACCAGCAATCATTGATACAGCAAAGTTTACTTTGAGAACAGTTTCCAGCCTTCTATCTATTCAGATATAAGTAAAAAATACTAGTGTTTTTTATTAAGAGAAACTTACTATTATAATAGAGAGCTACAACTCTGAGAAGTAAGATATCTGTGATCTTATCATTAAGTCCTTATTACTTGTAAACATTAAGTTTAATATCTTACACCTTACTAAAGCTATAGTGAGAAAATCTAGTTTTCTAATAAGTAAAATAAAAGTAAAGTTAAAGGATTAAGAAACATACTAGTAAATGATGATATTAAGGAGGAAAGTTGACCTAAGGCAGAGTAGTGAGAAATGAATAAATGCTACTATAAAAAACATACAGCTAGAAGAAAGTATTCAGAATAATCAAATTATAGAATTAGTGAATAAAATACTACATTCTAGAAGATTTTCCAAAAGCTTGATCTATTATATAGTATTTTTAAATTAATACTGGTTTACAGTCCTAGTAAGATAAAATATATTACTTACTTATTACATTTGCAACTGCTCCAATTACTCCAATGTATCTATTCTAAATTATTGTCAGATATATATAAGAGTGGTCTTTTAATCTTAAACTTGTACCAAAATGAAGACCAAACTTGGGATTGTCCACAGATTGGACTGTTGAATGAAGATTAGTACTTCAATAATATTCTCAAGTAGTTTCATACCCAAATGAATTTGATCTGGAATGTAAGGTATGTTAGTAATTATATAATAATATATTTACAAATCTCTATACCTCCTGGTCTAGTGTAATAACTAAGATATGTCTGTCAATTTTGCAACAGTTCAAAAAATATTGTACGACGTACTAATGTCATAGAACACTATGGCGAAAATTGCTATTGCATGATACCTTGCAATGTTAAATGCAGATATGGTTATTGTGTCAATGTGCTTGGCAATAGACAGAGTGTCAGAGCAATTCAGATTTTGAACACAATCTAGAGGAGATGGCATGCGCTGTACTTCTGCATGTACTTTGATGGATTTAGAGTCGGCCTCGTTACCTTCTTATACCTACTATCAATCGTTACAGTAGAGGTTCAATAGTAATATTTGTTTCAGATCGTCAGAATGCGGCTTTATCATCGGAAGGTCTTGGTTTAAAGGCAGTGAATGTATCCCGGCGGGCATCGTAAAGCCAAATACATTGTGTATTTGATTTTCGGTTCTGTCTGTCAACTCAAAGCACAACAAAACTCGAGACTGTGAAGCGGGAGTCTACGGGTGTCATTTGGTTGGTTCAGGCCTTGCCGGTGCAAACCGCTTCCAAGTAGCTCTAGTTATCTGCGAAACTCACGCTGTCCAGTCTGGTCATGCCGATGAACGCAAGTTAGTAATCACTGATTGGCCACGAAACCTCGTGTTTGAAGTAATCCTCCTTCGCCCGACGCAACATTTGAAATATCCGAAGGAGCCGGAGTGACTAAACCCAAATGTCAAATATCAAAATGGTGTGTACTGCATATTTAAGACAAGGAAAGCGAGTAACGGCCAAGAAATGTAAATCGGTGAAGATATCAGCACATAAATACGGAAGGAAAAGACGAAGACATGCCAACACGGACTGAAGACGAGAGAGACAATAAAATGACATAGAATGTGGACAGTGTAAAGAATAATATATGATGAGAGTGCTAGGCATAGGAGACTGTTTAAAAGTCGAACTCGTAAATAGAGGGGAAGGGGTAAGTGAGACAACTGAGCTCGTCGGTGCACATCATACTCTTTTTGGTAAGATAGAAGTCGAAAAGATCCACATGCATAGGACCATAAGGCATTGGAACAGAAAAAAGAGTAGGCTGAGAATAAGTGTCTTGTTCAATTGCACGTCCATACCAAATAAAAGACGGAAACCTTCAAAAAAGGGAAACCTGCCAATTACGACTCGGATAATCATAAATAGTATTTTCAGCTCAAGCGCTGATCTTCTTCGACTTCTCTTTCTTGTTCTCCTTGTCTTGCGGCAAACTTCACAGGTGTCAGGGCTGCAGTATCCTTTTTCGAAGCAGGTCTCTTAGGAGTCTGCTTTATGGCAGGAGCCCAGGGAGGAGCTTCATCGTTGTCGTCTTCCTCCGATGAAGAACCTTCGCATCTTATTTTTCTGTTCACACCGGGGGGAGGGGGCAGTGAGGCACGAGGCTTCACACTGTAACGTATTAATCACCAGTAGCAGCTGCAGCCCCCGCCGGGAAGCTTTAGATTGACATAATTTGAAGAACACTGCTGTACTTAATAACAACAGGTTTATAGCTGGAAAGTAAAGGTGTGCTGAAAATTGCGAGAATCATATTTTCTGATGCTCCCATCCTGTCTGCACAAGAACATTACTGTACTCGATAACTCCCGTTAAATAATTGCAACGGAGAGACTATACTATGCGAACCGCATATTGCTGATTGTTCCAATACCGTCAGTCATTCATCCGTTTGCACTTTTCTCTGCAGCTTCTCTGAGATTGATCAGAAGTCGATTTCCAACAATGCTCCGTGCATTTTGGTCACCCATGAAGTTGATCAGAAGTGTAATGGCAGGATTCAATCCAGGGGCAGACGAGGAGATAATATTTGGGACACAAAATAGAACGATGCTGCAAATAGTTTATCAGCATAGTCTATCACAGATGCAGGTAATATCCTTACGAGAAATAGTACTTCACATGATCCTGGACAAGGATTTTGACAATCTGAAAGCATAACAGGCCAGATGATTGTTCCAGATACTTCTGTGCTTTATAGAGTACAAGCATAAGCAAAACCAGCCCATGTAATAGTTGTATTGCACTAATATAAATTAGACAGGGTGTGTTTATACATGTATGAGCTATCTTACAGCTTTCTACAGACAGTTGTCTACACATAATAAAGCCCCCAATAACAATACATACATCTCAGCAATTAACCTTGCTACTCCTTGTGAGTATAGATGGGTAGCAACAATGCTAGACAGGCAGATTACCTATTATAATCAACTACCAACAGTTACAGTAGCTCAGAGAGACATTCTGACACCAGCTAAGTTGATACACAAATTACAAAACACATATACTGAGTATCATTCTCAGTACTCTCAAACAAAACAAGATTCTGAACAAGACAGCCTACAAACAAAAGGCAAAAGTGTAGCTAAAGGCAAAACAAAGCCTTACAATAAAGTTAAATGCTACAACTGTAATAAGTACAGGCATATGTCAAAAGACTGCCAAAATCCTCTAACAAGCAAAACAACAGAAGCTTGAAAGAAAAAGTATAGGCAAACAGCTACTGCTTCTACTACTGTTACTATACTGTCTCAACCTGCACTTAATGCAGCAGTATTCATTAAAGATGCTAATGAAACACTAATGCTAGAGTCTACAATTACAGAAGCCTCAGCATTAAGTTCTAGCAGCTTACCTGTTCAATCTGCTCTATCTACTGAATCTGACATATTTTCAGCATTTGAAGTACAAGAGGATGGTGTCATGCAAGTAGACAACTTCATGAACTCATTTGACAATATGAAAGAAGTCATTAAGGAGTTCAATTACAATCCAAACATATGTATCAACACAATACATTACAATGATACTGAACTAATACATTGTATTAATATATTAGACTCTGGTGCAAATGTACACACTACTCCATACTTGTTCTGTCTTACAAACGTTTGGAACTCAACCCTAATAAACGTTATGATTGCAAATAAATTGTCATTCACACTTAGCAAAAGTAGAGTAATGACATTTAACATAAAACTACAAGACAAAGCTGATGAGCATACAAAGGTGAATACAATTTCACTACAAAACATATACTATCATCCTAATCTGAACTTCACACTTGTTAGTGAAGCACTATTATGCAAAGCAGGATATGTTTTAACAAAAACAAACAATGAATGTATTATTTATTCTCCTACTCATACAAAGATTGGTGAAATACATGTACAAAATAACTTGTATATGATAGTTTCTCATCATAATAAATGATCTATTAACACAATCACTATTGTTGATTTACATTAACGAATGGGTCATGTTAATTTTGATTACTTGTACAAACTCATACAAGAGTATCCTGAGATTATAAGTCAAAGGATAACAGACAATAAAAATGCACAGTGTACAGATTGTATCAAAGCAAACATACAATACAATGAAATACCAAAAATACAAACAACACCTCTTACACAATCCTATAGAGATTATCTCCATATTGATATATGGGGACCTGCCCTAGTACAAGCTTACAGCAAGTATGAATATCTTTTTACCATTGTAGATAATGCTACACAATAGGTAACTATGCTACTTATGCAGTATAAAAGCAATGCTTTCACTGAATATGTAAAGCATACAATGAAACTCTTTACACAGTACAGTATAAGAGTTAAAACTCTCTAAAGTGATAACAATACAGTGTTCCTAAGTAAAGACTTTACTATATACATTGAAAGTCAAGGAATAATACATAGATTAACAGTACACAATACACTACAGCAGAACAGAGTTGCAGAATGTATACATAAGACTATCTTTAACAGTGTATGTACATGTCTGTTATCTGCAAAGTTACTTATGAAATTCTGGGTATATACAGTACAATATCAAACGTTTATTCATAACAGAACACTAAGAGTTGCTAGTAATTTCGCAACACCATATTACAAACAATATAACAAACATTATCAAATAGATAATATACAAGAATTCAGTGTATATTGTATCATACAGAACAAACAAACACATAAACTACAACCTAGAGGCCAACACACACAATAGCTAGGTTATGATAACAACAGTAAAGGTCACTTAGTGTGCTATGATAATAAAATTACTGTCAAACACAATGTACAATTCATAGACAAACCAATGTCTAGGATTGAAGGGGAGAATAATCATAACAATGATACATCAAACAATGATGAAACTCTTCCTAATAACAATAATAAAGATAAAGAACCTGTCATACAACACTCTACACAAGAGCAAAGACTGGTTAAACAAACTATAGGTTTAAATTACAAAGACAATATAAACCTAGCTATGTATCTAACAGAATTTAATGAATTCCTTAATGAAGTCTATAACAATCTATTAATGTATTACAATGCTATAACACGTATAGACAAAGAACAATGGATCAAAGCTATGAAGGATGAAATACAGTCACTTTAACAATGAAACACATGGATATATGCTATCCCCCCTACAAATACAAATGTAATTGGAACGAAATTTGTCTATAAAATCAAAAGACTGGCTAACAGCTGAATAGACAAATACAAAGCACAATTAGTAGTGTAAGGATATGCTCAAAAGAATGGAATAGACTTCTATTCTGACAACTTATTTGCTCTAGTAACAAAACTATCAACAGTATGATTATTGTTATCTTGGGCAGCATCTAAGAACTATGAAATACATCAGATAGATGTAAAATCCACATATCTTTACAGAGAATTAAATGAGGACAAACTCATTTACATGAAACTGCTGCCAGGCAGGCTACTTACAGATATTAAACCTGGACAGGTGTTACACTTAAATAAAGCATTATACAGATTGAAACAAGCAGGTAGATGATAGTACAAGAAGATTACCAAACTACTGCTTAAGATTGGATTAGAACAAGCTAATTATGATCACACTGTATTTTACAAGAAACAAAATAATAAAACAATTCTTGTAACATTTATGCACGTCAACAATATTACAATTATTAGCAAAAATATTACTATAATAACAGCATTTAAACATGCATTAAGACAACACGTTGCATTTACTGATAGTAACAAAATACATTAGTTACTTGGTATTGAAATAAGCTGAGATAGACCTCAACAAACAATTAGCTTACAGCAAAAGTATTATATTGAAAGTATAATCAAGCATTACCACTTCGAAAACAAAAAGGCACTACAAACACCTATTACTCCTAGAATAGATCTATCTAACAATACAAACAATATGTATGATATGAACGAAAGTAATAATGAAACAATGCCATACATGAATATGGTAGGATTGTTAAGATATGTTGCAGACTGTACACAGCCAGACATATCCTATATTACTGGGCAATTAGCATGCTACTTACAAAAGCCCTAAATGTATCACTACAAAGTAGTGAAACATTGCTTTGTGTATTTAAAATATACAATGAATTGTTGGCTTCAACTTGGAAGCATGAACACCTTAAAACTACAAGGCTATTGTGATGCAGACAGATGAATGACAGAAGGACATAAAGTAATAAACAGTTATGTCTTTCAATTAGCTAAATTGACCATATCTTGGTCAAGCAAACAGTAAAACCTGGTACCACTATCTGTTTACAAAGCAGAGTTGCAAGTACTAGTGTATGCTACTCAAGAAGCCATTTGGCTCAAATGATTTGCCAAAGAAGTACTGCAGACTGAATCAGCACCCATTACAATTTATTACAATAATCAAGGTGTAATAAAGACTGTAAAGTCTGACAAAATAATGTACAATGCTCACACTAAACATCTTGATTTACAAAAAGACTTTGTACAATGTTACATTCAAAACAAATACATTGATGTATGCTATGTTCAATCACAGAACCAATTAGCAGACATCCTTACAAAGGCTCTCCACATCCTACAGATCAAGCATCTAAATGAACTATTAGGCATACAGTCTTAGTTCTTAATTAATGCTTGAAGGGGAGTATTAGATTGTGCTCTGGATTAGGAAATCCCTAATTGCCTTATGTAGAATTACTACACTTGGAATGTCTCAGATTATCGGACTTTACTATGTAGTATATAAGGTAGATACTTGCTTGATGTCTCAATAAGAGAGAGTACTTGGGGCACTCCTGCTATGCTTGTTAAAATGCATAGTACTAGATTAACTAAAGAACACTAGGAGACAATTATAGTAAACATAATCCAATATATTACTTATATGCAGATTGTGTTATAATACATTATTCTTTGCAAAAGAAAAAGTGAAGAACAATAGTCATAACATACACACATATATATACACAATACTATGATCACAACAATTCACAACAACATTATTAATGATAAATAATACAAACACACATTAGTAATGATTTACAACAGATAACTATGTTGGCTATTAAAGAAACAACACAACAGATTGTATAGTTACTCAGGATGTATCAGAAACAATCAATTAACAAACATAATGTTAATAAATTAATACATAACTATAAACAATAATGTAAAGCAAACAAACAAACAATACATTCATGATATAATACATATACAATACACCTAGACACATAGTAAGATGCCTGCAGCCAGACATAACATCTATGCAACAAATATACATTAGCATAAAACCTTATTAATCTCAGAATAAAGCAATCTAGCAAAAACAAATATTATTATTAATATTACAATATACAATCAATGCAACACTTCAATCCAAAGACATAAATCAGCTATTACTGAATGCTTAACACATATACAAATGTAGACGAATGTAGACAGCAATGATTAAAGAAGGATATTATTACAACATTAAATATACATTTTACTAGCATGATTCATTAGTTTCACAACAAAGTAAAAGGAAATTACTAGAGTACTCAAACAAACTTAATAACAAATGATATGACTGAATAACAAACAATAAAACAAAACGAGCAATTGCATTTATGATTTAAATATGCACATATATGTACCTACACATGCTAACAAGATTCTGCAGGTCTCTGAAGCATTTACAAATTATTTAATAACATTTACAAACGATCTATTATAATAACAATGCTGTTATTGAACAGTATATTACAAACAAACAAACTAATTAAATATACTTAATCAATATAACATCGGACAAACTTAACACAAAGTGGATAACATTCGGAACAGACAGTACACAGAACAGACAATGCATTACTACAATGTTAATAATATTATTATTAACTACATCAAGTTATAAACGTGTTACACAAACGACCAATTGTACAATACAGTTATAATGATTAAACTATTTATACATACTGCAAGCAAACATCTTACAAGTCTACTAGACCTAGTAAGAGTTTGAAGGGGAGTGTTAAGACAAGACTACACAAGAGTATGTCTCAGATGATATAAACTACATTACAAGCAATGACGAACGATGATGGAATACCTTCCATCATACATTCTACATCTGAGACATACCTACATAGTATATATAGACTAACTAATCAACGGACGATGAAGCAAGCCGCGAGAGAGCAAGCCGAGTCCACTATCCCCCCTCTTTGTGTGATCCCTCTAAGCCTCTCACATAACCTCTCTTCCCCTTTCTTAACATCAACTTTCCTCATTGATATCAGTATTTACTAGTATGTTTTTTAATCCTTTAACTTTACTTTTATTTTACTTATTAGAAAACTAGATTTTCTCACTATAGCTTTAGTAAGCTGTAAGATAGCTCATACATGTATAAACACACCCTGTCTAATTTATATTAGTGCAATACAACTATTACATGGGCTGGTTTTGCTTATGCTTGTACTCTATAAAGCACAGAAGTATCTGGAACAATCATCTGGCCTGTTATGCTTTCAGATTGTCAAAATCCTTGTCCAGGATCATGTGAAGTACTATTTCTCGTAAGGATATTACCTGCATCTGTGATAGACTATGCTGATAAACTATTTGCAGCATCGTTCTATTTTGTGTCCCAAATATTATCTCCTCGTCTGCCCCTGGATTGAATCCTGCCATTACACTTCTGATCAACTTCATGGGTGACCAAAATGCACGGAGCATTGTTGGAAATCGACTTCTGATCAATCTCAGAGAAGCTGCAGAGAAAAGTGCAAACGGATGAATGACTGACGGTATTGGAACAATCAGCAATATGCGGTTCGCATAGTATAGTCTCTCCGTTGCAATTATTTAACGGGAGTTATCGAGTACAGTAATGTTCTTGTGCAGACAGGATGGGAGCATCAGAAAATATGATTCTCGCAATTTTCAGCACACCTTTACTTTCCAGCTATAAACCTGTTGTTATTAAGTACAGCAGTGTTCTTCAAATTATGTCAATCTAAAGCTTCCCGGCGGGGGCTGCAGCTGCTACTGGTGATTAATACGTTACAGTGTGAAGCCTCGTGCCTCACTGCCCCCTCCCCCCGGTGTGAACAGAAAAATAAGATGCGAAGGTTCTTCATCGGAGGAAGACGACAACGATGAAGCTCCTCCCTGGGCTCCTGCCATAAAGCAGACTCCTAAGAGACCTGCTTCGAAAAAGGATACTGCAGCCCTGACACCTGTGAAGTTTGCCGCAAGACAAGGAGAACAAGAAAGAGAAGTCGAAGAAGATCAGCGCTTGAGCTGAAAATACTATTTATGATTATCCGAGTCGTAATTGGCAGGTTTCCCTTTTTTGAAGGTTTCCGTCTTTTATTTGGTATGGACGTGCAATTGAACAAGACACTTATTCTCAGCCTACTCTTTTTTCTGTTCCAATGCCTTATGGTCCTATGCATGTGGATCTTTTCGACTTCTATCTTACCAAAAAGAGTATGATGTGCACCGACGAGCTCAGTTGTCTCACTTACCCCTTCCCCTCTATTTACGAGTTCGACTTTTAAACAGTCTCCTATGCCTAGCACTCTCATCATATATTATTCTTTACACTGTCCACATTCTATGTCATTTTATTGTCTCTCTCGTCTTCAGTCCGTGTTGGCATGTCTTCGTCTTTTCCTTCCGTATTTATGTGCTGATATCTTCACCGATTTACATTTCTTGGCCGTTACTCGCTTTCCTTGTCTTAAATATGCAGTACACACCATTTTGATATTTGACATTTGGGTTTAGTCACTCCGGCTCCTTCGGATATTTCAAATGTTGCGTCGGGCGAAGGAGGATTACTTCAAACACGAGGTTTCGTGGCCAATCAGTGATTACTAACTTGCGTTCATCGGCATGACCAGACTGGACAGCGTGAGTTTCGCAGATAACTAGAGCTACTTGGAAGCGGTTTGCACCGGCAAGGCCTGAACCAACCAAATGACACCCGTAGACTCCCGCTTCACAGTCTCGAGTTTTGTTGTGCTTTGAGTTGACAGACAGAACCGAAAATCAAATACACAATGTATTTGGCTTTACGATGCCCGCCGGGATACATTCACTGCCTTTAAACCAAGACCTTCCGATGATAAAGCCGCATTCTGACGATCTGAAACAAATATTACTATTGAACCTCTACTGTAACGATTGATAGTAGGTATAAGAAGGTAACGAGGCCGACTCTAAATCCATCAAAGTACATGCAGAAGTACAGCGCATGCCATCTCCTCTAGATTGTGTTCAAAATCTGAATTGCTCTGACACTCTGTCTATTGCCAAGCACATTGACACAATAACCATATCTGCATTTAACATTGCAAGGTATCATGCAATAGCAATTTTCGCCATAGTGTTCTATGACATTAGTACGTCGTACAATATTTTTTGAACTGTTGCAAAATTGACAGACATATCTTAGTTATTACACTAGACCAGGAGGTATAGAGATTTGTAAATATATTATTATATAATTACTAACATACCTTACATTCCAGATCAAATTCATTTGGGTATGAAACTACTTGAGAATATTATTGAAGTACTAATCTTCATTCAACAGTCCAATCTGTGGACAATCCCAAGTTTGGTCTTCATTTTGGTACAAGTTTAAGATTAAAAGACCACTCTTATATATATCTGACAATAATTTAGAATAGATACATTGGAGTAATTGGAGCAGTTGCAAATGTAATAAGTAAGTAATATATTTTATCTTACTAGGACTGTAAACCAGTATTAATTTAAAAATACTATATAATAGATCAAGCTTTTGGAAAATCTTCTAGAATGTAGTATTTTATTCACTAATTCTATAATTTGATTATTCTGAATACTTTCTTCTAGCTGTATGTTTTTTATAGTAGCATTTATTCATTTCTCACTACTCTGCCTTAGGTCAACTTTCCTCCTTAATATCATCATTTACTAGTATGTTTCTTAATCCTTTAACTTTACTTTTATTTTACTTATTAGAAAACTAGATTTTCTCACTATAGCTTTAGTTTTGTTCAATGTTGTCTAATGTCTTATCAAACTGTGATACATACCCTTTTACTGTAAACAATGTAGATATGTTTACAGCATGTGTCATTGTTGTTTGAACATTGTATTGTTCAGAAAGCACCTTCATAAGACTTCTAACACTTGTATGTGTTGTAAATTTCACATAAATTGTATCAGTTATTGTTTTTGTTATACAATGATACAAAACATTATCTGTACATATGCTAGCATCATTAGAGGAAGGGGGATTGTGCTCTAGATGATCTAAGAGCATCATGGCAGTGAGTGTACTGTGTATGTACAAGCACCATATCTTGTATCCCTTCACACCAGCCAACTTTTCTGTTCCCTCAAAGAACTTTGTAACATCAGAGTCCTTCATTATAGTATTAACAAAGGTATGCATTGTAGACAACATTGTAATGGGTTTGGGGGGAGAGGGAGGTCTTGGGCTTGGTGGTCTGGCAGGAGGCAAAGGCATTCTGTGAGAGCAAGTGTGTAAGGGCATTCAATGGGCACCAAGGCTCATAACCTTTTAACAAGTGTAGTAGGAGTGCCCCAAGTACTCTCTCTTATTGAGACATCAAGCAAGTATCTACCTTATATACTATATAGTGAAGTCTGATAATCTGAGACATTCTAAGTACAGTAATTCTACATAAGGTAATTGGGGATTTCCTAATCCAGAGCACAATCTAATAATGCACAATTGTAGTATTTGTTCAATGTTTTATTTGTTAATTGGTTTGCTAGGTAAAACATTTTATATATTGGTTTTATTTATTTTATTTGAATCATTGTATAGATATACCTATTAGTATCTATCTAATGTAATTCATAGTATTATAATGCTGTTCACACTTGTATTAATTGTACAGTGAGGGCAAATTAATTGTTTGTACAAGAATCAATTTAATAGTTTTATTTAATTATATGTATACACTCTATACTTGTTTATATAGTTATTATCTGTGTATCATTTGTTGTAGTTGTGAATTATATCACAATTATATTCTTATTATCCTATAGATATATTATTTGTATGTTCTGAAGTATTATTTTCGTTATTCATCACTTTTATCCATGAACTATAGTCTGAATTGATGAATTATTTTGTTATATAATGTGATAATTGTCTGTATATTATTTATTTTCATATTAAACACTGTTAAGTTAATTATATTATTATGTTAATATTATTTGCCAAGTATGAGCATTTGTTTCATAGTAGAATTATTATTTATTTAATGTTGAAGTTCAATTGCACATTGTGTTGACTTCTGTTATTTAGTTCCAATTAACATAGTTTTGCTTCATACCAAATGATTTACCTTTATGATCTGTTATGTCTGTCTGTAACTTCTATTACTTAGTCAGTGCTTAGTCTGTGCATTTTGTTATTCTATTTTTTGTAGTGTCTGTAGTGTTATACTTTCTGTTCTATTGTTTATATTTAGTTATTAATTTTTTGTGCATATTATCCATTTTCTCCCCTTCAATTCAAGAAGGTATTTCTTCAAAGAATTGGATATTTCTTTAATGTTTATTAATTGTTGTTATAATATAATATTTATATATAATAATTGTAATTGCTTTCATGGTTCGATTTCTAATTATTAGTATTTTAAAGTAGTGTGTAACGTTTGTTATGTTTGATAATGAGTAATTTTAATGTTATTACTATTATATCTTTGTTACTATTAACGTTTGTCAACTTATATAATGTGTATTTTGTTTGTTATAGTAGATAAGTACACATTATGTATAATATACAAGTTTTGTTCACACTTGTTATCTTTTATTAATAATTGTTCATAACTATGAATGAATATTTTGTTTTTGTGTTGAAAACATATGGTAATTTGTTTGTTTCTGTATAATATTTGTTTAATAACATTGTAATTATTATTTATGTAGTGCTTTTAGTAAATGTACTGAGTTCTATTAAGTATGCTTGTGTCTGTTATTGCCTATTTTATATTATACTGTCCAAGATAATAGCTTAAACATTTTATTAATTTATTTAATCATATTATATTATGATTGTTTTGATTGTAATTATTATAATAATGTGTTTGTAATAATTATATTTGTATTATTTGTTATAATAGGCTTATTAGCTTAATACTTTGCTCCTACAAGCTATGTTGTCACAATGTAAATTTAATAATTGTTTGTTAAGGTATATATGCTGTACAGTTAATGTTGCTGTTGCAACTTCAAAATTTATTATATAATCAACTGCTGTGAAAAGATGTTCTGTATAATTAAGTTGTATTGTTACATTGTTTTGAGTATAATAGAGATATGACTCTTTTGTTCATTGTTAGTATACATTTACACAATTGTATTAATGTGTAAAGTAGTATCATTTGTTTAATAATTATAATTTTGTACTTGTCTTGTACTGTAATTAGTATTTATGTGTTATAACATTATTCTTTTGTGTATAGTTTGTTTATATGCTCTGTAGTGTTGTTTTTTGGTTTGTAGTTATTCATTATACTTTTGTATATCTGTACTTGTCTGTATATCTTAGATATGTGTATTATATTCAGTATCCAATAAGTAATTACAATATCTGACATGTAACCACTGAATCCAATATGTTACATATAATTGCTTGACCATAATATGTGTTAGTTATTATATCATTCTGTATTTGTTCTGTTAGTTCTATCTGTATTATTATCATTATTATCATTATTATTATTGTTATTATAGTGTCTACAATTGTATTATTGTTTATAATGCATGTTAAATGATTTAGTTATTTGATTTAATATGCTGTTTAGCATATATGTACTCATTTTGAGTATTAATTGTTCAGCTATGATATTACTATATGTGTTATTATTTGATTTATACTATAACATATGTGTGCTTGTTGACAGTGTCAATCATTTGTACTATTGTAATGTTAATAGCAGAAGAGTAGCATTTGCTTTATTAATCTTTTTAATGTTTGTCTGTAGTATGATCAGTTAATTTATTATAACATAATCTTCATAATATTATAGAATATTTTAGCATTCAATAATTGCAGTAAGTGATACTCATTATAGTTTCAACATTGCCTGCATAGATTATGTTATTACTGGGCCAATGATCATAATCACTAAGATGACAATCATATAATGTCTGGGTTGTATGTAGTATGGTAGATTGTGTGTCTACAGTATATCAATTTGTATTTAGGATACTCAGACAGGTGAGTTGAGTTCTACATTGTAGTATACTATGTGCATACATGTGATGTGTAGAACTGTATAGAGTATAGACATAGTAGAGTGTAGATAAAGTGTAGGCAGGGAGCTCAAGGCTTATAACCTGTTAAGAAAGGGGAAGAGAGGTTATGTGAGAGGCTTAGAGGGATCACACAAAGAGGGGGGATAGTGGACTCAGCTTACTCTCTCACAGCTTACTTCATTGTCTGTTGATTAGTTAGTCTATATATACTATGTAAGTATGTCTCAGATGTAGAATGTATGATGGAAGGTATTCCATCATTGTTTGTCATTACTTGTAATGTAGTTTATATCATCTGAGACATACTCTTGTATAGTCTTGTCTTAACAGTTGACCTGGAATAGAGTAGTGAGAAAGGGAAGAGTACAACTATATAAAGACTAACAGCTAGAATAAAGTGTTCAGAACAATCAAATTATAGAATTTATTAAGTATTACATTTTGGTAGATTTTCCAAAAGTATGATTTATTATATAGTATTTTGAATTAAACAAAGTCTATAGTGCTAGAATAAGATATATTCCTTACTAATTACATTTGAAACTGCTCTAATTATTCTAATGTATCTATTCTGTATTATTGTCAAATATATATGAAAGTAAACTTTAAATCTTAAGTATATACTAAAATGATGTAACCTTGTAAAGGTTACACACAATCTGTTAGCCTCATTATATGACTTATCTTATAAATAGCTCTAAGACATTCCTGAGACTGTATCTCTTCTTGTACTTCCTTCAATACTAGTTAATTGCCTGTTCTGCAACCTGAGTAAGACATTGTCTCTACTTTTTTTTGAATGTTACAATTGTCTAGCCTGCCACCTGTTATAAAGACATACTAGCTCCTCCTACTGTCAACCTGCCACCTACTACTTGTTACTTGTACCTACTACTTACTACCTAGACCTGCCACTTGCTACCTACCTCTTACACTCAACCTGCTACTAGCTACTAGCCACCTGTCTACACTAACATGTTCTGTCCTCTAGCCTAAATTAGTAGTTATAAGCCCAACTCTGCCCCTACTGTAACAGACAGTCAAATGACCCTAAAGCTCCTTAGTAAATATGCTTACAAATGTACTACCTTCTTTACACACAAGAATATTCCTGACAATGAACAAGTCTGTCTTATTATATATAGTCTTAAGCTTATTAAAGTCTGTAGTTAGTATACAGTCTAACCTGGCTAGATTGAGGCTATAGAGTTTGAAGAGTTTATTACCAACCTTAAGGGAATTGTTCTCAAGCATAATTAGGACCTTAAGCTACACAATGAAATTAAAAATCTTAAGCAGGACAGAAAATATACTAATAAATTCTATTTTAAGATTCTTGACTAAAACTATCTCCTTAGTAGAAGTCCTACCATCCTCTCTTACTAGGAGATCTACTTTCTTATAAGTGCCTAACTAAATATTGACCTCAAACAAGTGTGCTCTGAACCTGGAATTTAAGGTATTACTAACTTTTAGAACTAGCTTACTACTGTTTGTAAGACTGACAACTGTGTATACAACTACTGTAAGCTTATTATAGATACAATCTGTAACTATAAAGACAGTTGTACTATACAGTCAGCTCTCTCTTTCTCTAGTCCCTTAAGGACTTCTAATACAATTTCTCAAGCCTAAAAGAATACAGTAAGCCTGAAAATTGAGAAACTCTTAACTGTAGAGAAATTCATACTCAATTGTTATAATAAATGCTTCAAATACTGTTTTATATATGTTAATCACCTTACAAAGGACTGTCAGATCCTGTATTCAAGAATAAATCATACTGTTAACATGTATTACAATCAATAATACAATTACAGACAATACAGTATTAGTAAAATAATTAATACACATACAAACGGAACAGACACAGAACTATGAGACATGCATCAGATACACAATACAAGACATGTATCAGATACACAATAAGTATCAGATATGAGATAATGATACATCAGATATCTAAGACATACAGACAGACGAATAATATAAAAACGAACAACTTATTAACTAAATACATATTATTATCAGGGTCTACACCCTCATTACTTGTGTGATAACCTAAGAAATACACATTCTAACAGGTTATGAGCCTTGCACTCTCTGCTTAACACCTTATATTACTACTACAAGACTATGCTATGCTACTTCACATTAATACTATGTATCTATGATGGACTCTCCAAGTACCTGCAACATGTATGAATCGAACAGAACCATAATGAATCCATCTACATCCTTGGAGCAGACGAGCAGGACAAATCCCACTCACTACAAACCTGCCAATGTCCCTAAACACTTTGGACATAACATTGTACAACTAAAGGACGCATCCAGATTCAAAATATGGAAGTATCAGATTAACTCTGCTATTGCAGCAACAGGCTATACATACTTGTTCACAAATGAACCAAAGCCTGAAGACATTGAGGTTGCACACACAATTTATGCATCAATAATTGATAAAGTAGCAGATCATATAATGGCTAACTTTATACATACCAGAACATCAATTAAAACTCTTATGAGCAGATTAGAAGAACGCTTCAACCCTCATACAGTTATGTGTAAAGTATATGATGAGTCTTTACTATTTAAATGCAATGATCACATTAAAAACTTCAGACAAACACTTGATAAGCTAGAGCAGATATATGTACAGCTTGTAGCAGACAATTTAAAACCTACAGATGCTATGTATTGAGCAGCTATTTACACTGCAACTCCTTCTGAATATAGTGGTACTATTATGGCTATGGAACAGGCTTGAGATATGTTTTACAATGGAAAACCTGAATCTGAGTATCAACCCATTAAGCCACAAAGACTTATTACAGTACTACATCAAGTGTTTAACGATTTTCGCATTAAAAATCCTCTACAATACAATAATAACAAGCCTACAATATGTGGACAGGCAAATATGTTTTGTACAAAAGATAAAAAGTGCAGAAATAAAGGAATCAATAAAAATACAAGTAAATCAACTTCTGCATCAAAATGCTACAATTACAGCAAATCAGGACACTTCTCCCATGATTGCTGGAAGTCACCAACTCAATTAACACTAGATGCCCAAGCCAAAAAGTCTAATCCTTTGGCTAACATGGTAGAAGCAACAGAAGCAAAGCCTGCACCAGTAGCAACTACAGTATACATAAGTGTGTATATCAAACAGGTACCAGAAGTTGAAATGACAGAGATACTAGCCTCTCAGCAGGCAAATACTATTGCAAACACAAACACAAACACAAACAACCCATTTATGAATTGGGTATGTTATAATAATATTTCAGACAAAAATAATACATTAATAAATAAATATATTCCTAATACAATCAATATAATTGATTCCAGTGCAACAATACATGCTACACCATATTACTTTCGTCTTACAAACGTACAAAATGTATCCCTGGTAACAGTTACACTTGTAAACAAATCAACAGTAACTCTTACAAAGGCTGGAGATATGATTATTGAAATTAAAAAGGGAAATTCAGGAAATACACATAATCCTGTAATTAGTAAAATAATGTTGAAAAATGTTTATTATCATTTGGATTTAAACTTTTCACTTATAAGTCAAGCGTTATTATGCAACGACAGTTTCACATTCATGTTCAAACGATCAGAATACATTATTTATCACAGACAACACGAAATAGGAATGATTAAACTTGAAAATAACTTATATGTATTAAGAAACACTCATTATATGAATTCCATGAGTGGAATCAGTGTTTACAATCTATATAAATGCCTCAGTCATATCAGTTATGATTATATTAAATGTTTATTACAAAAAGATACAATGATATTATCTCAAAAGATAACAAACTTTGATGAGAAACAATGTGTTGACTGTATAAAAGCAAACATTGAACAAACAGCACATCCAAAAACAAGATCTTCAGAAATAAGTGCAAACTACAGTGATATAATACATATGGACATAATAGGTCTAGTATCCTATGAAGGATATAAGAATATACAATATCTATTAATGTTAGTTGACAATGCAACATGTTGGGTATCTTTATTAAAATTACAGACAAAAGACAATGTATATACTTAGTATGTTCAATGGAGCACAAACATATTTACACAATACAGAATACGAATAAAACAACTACAAAGCAATAATGATAGAGTATTTTGCAGAAGATTCTTTCAAGAATACTTAATTAGTCAAGGAACAAAATCCAGACTAACAGTAAAACATACACTGCAACAAAATGGAGTAGCAGAACAGATGCATAAAACAATATTTAAACAAATACATGCCTCTATTACTTTGCAAAACATTCTATTATGCTTATGGGCAGAAGTAGTAATGTTGTAGGCATATATTCACAATAGAACTCCTCAAAGAGTAATAGGATACATAACTCCTTATTATAAATGATACAGACACAATACTAGTATTGATAACATACACGAATTTGGTCAATACATTATAATACAGAATGAAAACCTATCTAAAATAACAGACAAAGGTTATTACAGATAGTGGATAGGTTTTGATGATAATTCTAAAGGTCATATTACATAGCATGATAGAAAAATAACTATCAAACGTAATATACAATTCCTTGACACAAAACCTTCACAAATTGAAGGGGACTTGGAAGAAATCCAAGGAAACAAATTAGATATTGAGGGGGATAACAATCCACTCGAGTCCAAAGGGCTAGGCAATGCAAAGTCCAAAAGGCCAAGCAATGGAAACAAATACTACTGCCAAGTACACAATAGACAGACGCATGCCAGAATGCAAACCAAAAGAAACAGGATAAGCTTGGATGTCCTAGAAACTTGAACAGACACTCTACAAATAATTAAACGTCTTTGGTACATTTCTCCCAGACAATATGATCCAAACTATTGCTCTGGAATGGCTCCACATTTACAACAAAACCTTGGTGCAACCTTAGAAGACAAGGGAACACTTTCTGAGAAAGCAAATCACTAACAGAAAATACAAAATGAACAGAAATTGGTAAACAATATGCAATCCAACAAATCCAATTGAGAATCCAACAGAACTATACAATTACAGTACTCTACTCGAAAGCACAAAACTATGGAACGTTTAGGTGAAACAAATTTACCAAGTAAACACTCAAAAGGTTTATCATATGTTGATGAAACAAATATTATGAGTTATCTTAATGAATTTAACAATCTACATATGGAAATAATGGCAGATCCATTATTGTATAAAGAAGCAATCAATAGAAGTGATTGTAAGCTTTGGAATAAAGCTATGGACAACAAGGTACAACAATTAATACACTCCAATACATGGGAGACAGTATATCCTCCTAATAACACAAATGTTATTGGAACACAATTTGTATATAAAACAAAACGTCTAGTAGATAATTCTATCGAAAAACAAAAAGCTAGATTAGTTGTACAAGGAATATTTCAGTGAGACGGCAAAGATTATTATAATAATGATCTATTTGCACCCACTGTGTACATATCTTCAATAAGACTTGTAATTGTATGGGGATGTTCAAAGAACTATAAAATACATTAAATAGATGTCAAATCTGCATACTTAAATGGAGAACTCAATAACAACAAAATAATATTTATTAAACCTCCATCAAGTGATTTAATAAAGTTAAAACCTGGACAAGTATTATAATTGTGTAAAGTATTATACAGATTAAAACAAGCTGGACAACAATGGTATAAAACTTTATGCCGAATACTTAATACAATTGGTTTTACACAATCAGAATACAACTTTGCAGTATTCTACATAAAGAAAAACGAACGTACAGTTGCAATACTATTAATCCATGTTGATGATATAACTATTGTTGCACAAAGTAATAATATTATTGATATGATTAAAAACTCTCTACAATTGTATATAGAAATTACAGACAGAGGTGAATTACATTGGTTACTAGGCATAGAAATCAAATGTAACAGAAACGAACGGACAATAATGATGAGACAAAGACATTATATTGAGAACGTATTAATTCAATATAACTTGCAAAACAAAAAGAATTTACAAATGCCTATGCAACCAAATACATAATTAGTTACAGACAATAATTTACTAGAAGATGAACATGCATTTATGTCCAAAATACTGTATATGAATATGATCGGATCCTTGCAATATATTGTGGATTGTACACAACCAGACATAGTGTTTATAACATCTCAACTCACAAAACACTTAAAATCCCTGAGCATGTTACATTATAATGCTGTAGTGTATTGCATACAATACTTAAAGGGAACCAAAGATAAATGGTTAATATTCAGACAAGGAAACCACAATAATATTACTGGTTATATGGACACAGACAGAATGATGTAAGAAAATAATAAAGCAATATCTGGATACACATTCTTCTTAGGAGAATCACTTATATCTTGGTCTAGTAAAGGACAAAAACTAGTATCCTTATCTATGTACAAAGCAGAATTAATAGCACTATCAAACAGAATACAAGAAGCTATAACATTATGATACCTAGCAGATGAGATACTACAGATCTCTAATGCACCTACAAATATTTATTGTGATAACCAAGCAGTAATTACATCTATAGAAGTAGACGAAACGAAATACTCAACAAGAACCAAGCATATTGGCTTACAACACAATTTTATTAAATGTTATGTTGAGGAACAACTTATTAATATTAAGTATGTTCAAACAGACAATTAAAGGGCAGACATCCTAACTAAATCATTACATGTTCCGAAAATCAAACACCTTACAGACTTAATAGGTCTCATAAATGTTTGAAGGGGACTGTTAACATGTATTACAATCAATGATACAATTACAGATGATACAGTATTAGTAAAATAATTAATACACATACAAACGGAACAGATACAGAACTATGAGACATGCATTGGATACACAATACAAGACATGTATCAGATATGCAATAAGTATCAGATATGAGATAATGATACATCAGATATCTAAGACATACGGACGGACGAATAATATAAAAACGAACAACTTATTAACTAAATACATATCATTATCAGGGTCTACACCCTCATTACTTGTGTGATAACCTAAGAAATACACATTCTAACACATACATTTATTACTAAAGTAGAAGGAATCTGTCTATGTCTGAAGCACATACCCTCTCTACCATCTTTGAACTGTGTCAAGTCTGTACTAGTTGTATCAATTGTAACTAATCTCTAGCTTGATTAACTTCCTAACTATGTGTATGTTTTATTACAGCTTGAGCTACTTGCTACTACAAGTTTGTCATTGTTTAATTAAGAAGAAGATATAGTAGTAGCTACTCTTAGGGTGGAAATGCTCTCAGCTGTCCATGTTGATGACTCAGACAAGTATATACTTATTAACCCCCTCTAAATCTATTGAGAGTGTCTGCTAGACAGTCCTACAACACTAAAACCCTTGTCTGTCTGTACTATTATTAACAATAGCTCTTCTCTAGCAATTATTAATAAAGTACTTATATACAACCTTAGATTGCCCTGTTTCTGTCTCTCTAGCCCTATTCATATCTCCCTTACTCTATTAAATTCTTCTTCTAATTCTTTACAAACCCTACATAAATACATTAAACTCTCCCCTACTTCTGTTAATTATACTTAGAAATCCTACACTATTAGGGTAGTAGTTGCCCTCTCCCTGTGTTTACTAATCATTCTAGGCCTACTATTCTTACTTGTGAATAGAATCACAGTCTCTCATTATTATACACAGACTATTTGCTCTACTCCCAACTACTAGCTCCTGCTTGTATCCTACTAGATTCCATCTTTACAAGCATTATAAGTTGACTCTCCCTCTCTAGACATTATCTTAGTAGTACATACAAAAATCTAAGAGCTCACCTTACAGGATCAGCTCTCTAAGTTAAGTGATGGCCTGTGTAAGTAATACACTTTACTAGTACTCTATACTGTAGTGTAATTTACAGATACACCTGTAGTATATATACTTACACACTGTATTGTAAGAGAAAATTTTAGCTGAAAATACAGGTGTATATTTACACACATATGTGTATACTATAAGTAAAAAATTTCTGTATATACTGTATACAAGTATATGGTATTACTAAGCATATTCTCTAATTAAATACTAAGTTTGAGTTTCTAAACCTTATTTACTTTACTTATTTATATACTAAATCATTTTAATACTATATAACAACCTTGTTTAACTTAAAAAGTACTAGTATAAGTACTATAGTTACTATAGTTACTATAGTACATTATATGAAGGTTTAGAGCTGTCATATAATATTAACTCACAACACTCAACTGTCTTATTTCTGTGTATAAACAGTACTACAATACATTTTCTTAGCTCAGTAATATTAAGCATTTGTTTTGAAAGATAATAGTGTACTTTTATAAGCTATTTTAATGTAAAGTATCTTGTTATATTTGGCACAGTGTATATACTGTATACACTGTATACAGAAGTAGTATATTGTATATGAGTCCTACTAACTCAGTTTATGCCTGTAATTATACATGTGTATACATATATGTAGGAAATTTTATACACATAAGTGTATATACTATGTACAGAGTACTACACTTTGCTTTTCTGTTCAGAGCTCCTCTATATAAACATGCTCCTGTCTAATGTTTTCCACTACTTTAAATTAAAAGATCCAAACCTTCAGATAAAGCCTTACTAGTACTCCTACCCTAGAAAATATTGTAATGTATAAGAGGTCCTTCTACAGAGCTATCTTCTAGCTAGCAGATTAAGACCCTCTTCTAGTCCTATTTCCTCTCCTACTTTCCTTATTACTAAATCAGACCCTTCAGCTCTTCTGTATATAGTTTGTAATTATTAGGAACTTAACAGTAATACAATACCTAATAACTATCTACTACCTTAAATAGATAATATTCTGGCTGACTGTATAAAAGGTCTTATTTGAGGGAAAATTAACATAATGAATACCTTCTTTCAGACCTGTGTTCATCCTAATAACATTTACTTGACTGTAATCAATACACTACTTGGACTCTATAAATAGACTGTCATACTTATAGGCTACAGAAATACTCCTGTCACCTACTAGTATTGTGTGACTAAAGCCTTGTATTGTCTTATTAGCAAGATCTACTATGTTTATCTAAATGACATTATTATCTAGTCTACTAATCTCAAAGCCTATACTAAGAATATCTCTATTGTTCTAGACTTTCTTTAGAAAGTACACCTCTTCTGTTCTCTAAAGAAAACCTCCTTGTTCTGTTCATCAATTGATTTCTTAGGTTATTAAATAGATTAGTAAGGTATACATACAGACCCTACTAAAACTGAGAAGATTATACAATAGTTAGTACTATAATCTTCTTTAGACACACAGAGGTTTCTTAGTCTTGTCTAGTTTCTTACTCCCTTTCTATTTAGACTTGCAGAACATACTACTGTCTTGAACCCTTTAACATTGAAGGAATGTGATAAGGATTTCCTATACTAGTCTTCAAAGTTTCAATATGTGTTTAATACTATTAAGACTCTTACTATGTCTGTACAATACTTAATAGTTATTAACTACCTGAATCCTAGTAACAATAAGATCTATCTCTACACAGATGCCTTGAATCTCTATATAGGTACAGTTCTCTCCTTTAGGCCTTTACTAGACTTGGCTTATCCTGTTACTTATGACTCTACTCTCTTAAAGCCTATAGAGTGTAACTACTCAGTCTATAAGAAGGAATTGCTCACTATTGTAAAAGCTCTTAAAAAGTTCTGCTCTAACCTCCTAGGAACTACATTCACTGTATTCACAGATTATAAGACACTCACAAGTTTCCTTTCCTAGAGAGATCTCTTATACTAACAAGTATGTTAGTAAGAATTCCTAGCTTAATACATTTTTAATGTTTAATATGTGTCTGGTAAACAAAACAAAGCTACTAACACTCTGTCCAGACTTCTAGATAAGGATTTCTCCCCCTTTATAGTAGTATCCTCCTACCTTACAATCTCTGCAGATGAACAATTACTTCTTTAAATCCAATTGTTCTACAAAGATAACTTATTCTGTACTAAGCTCCTCTCTCAGCCTCTTAAATCCCTTAGTGTTTGAGTTAAGAATAGTCTACTGTTCTTAGGTGACAGGCTTGTTGTTCTACATGTTAATCAACTCTACAAACACTTCTACAAACTTACTCATAACTTTATAGGCCACTTTAGGATTGACAAGACTTATATAACACTAAAGTCATTATTCTACTAGCTAAACATGTGTTCTGACCTTGAAAATTTATACATTAAGTAGTATGACTTATGTTAGAGATATAAATTGTCTACTCAAAAACCTGCCAGTCCTTTACACTCTCTTACTATAACTAACTAGTATAGTAATACAATTACTATTAACTTTATAGGTCCTCTGTCTCTAGACCACAAGTTTAACAGAATTGTAACTATTACTAACTAACTTAGTAGTAACATTTGCCTACTCCCTATCTGTATAGGCCAAACTCCTGAAGAGTTTGCCTGTGTTTTCTTTGACAGATAGTATTGTGAAAACAGCCTTCCTCTCAACATTATCTTGGATCAGAATCACCTCTTTACCTCTAAGTTCTGGAAGGCTCTTTATAAAATTTCAGAGGTTAAACTAAAGATGTTTACAGCTTATTACTTACAAACAGATAGAATCTTAGAACATACAAACAAGTCAGTCATTCAGGCACTTTGATTCTATGTCAACTAACAATAAAAGGGCTAGTACTGTATACTACCTTGTGTTTAGTTCAAGCTTATAAATACTAAAAATGTGTTAACAGGATTTTCCCTCTTTCAACTTCACCTTAGCTAATGCCCCCATCTGATCCTACCTCTTGTACCCTTACTAGAAAACAAGCCTACCCTTCTAGAGGATGAGTAAGCTTGTTCTCTCATTTAGCAGCTTGATCTTAACATTACAGAAGTGTAGAACTCTCTCATCCTAGCTAAAACTTCTTAAGCTTATACTACAAACCAGAAGAGGAGTCCAGAAGACTCCTATACTCCTAGTGACTTTGTTATACTATCTACCTTCTATTAGTATCAAGATTACACTCAGAGTAGTAACAATTGTATAGCCAAATTCATACTAAGATAGGACAGTAAGTACTGTGTTCTTAAGGCTTTCCTAGACTACTCTACTTACTAGCTTGAATTGCCAAACTCTTACACTAAATTTTCTACCTTCCATACATCTCTACTCAAACAATACTATACAAATAATCCTATATTATACTCTACATGTAAACTTGTACAACCTCCTCCTGTCCTTACAGAGGAAGGACTCAAAGAGTAGGAAGTAGAAGCTATAATTGATCAACAAAGACAAGGACACAGCCTCCAATACCTTGTTTGCTAGAAAGGGTACAGTCTAAAAGACAATCTTTGGTTGTCTAAGCAGGAACTAGACAACTGTACAGTATTAGACTAATAGGAACAACAGTTATACACTAACTCTCATACATAGCCCTCCTCAATCCTCAATTTCCATTCTACAAAACACTTGTGGAGTGTGTTCAACTAATGCCTTCTCCTCTCTTATCTTCATCTTTGTATTCAACACATCTTTTCTCTTACCAGACATTCTCAATTTCCATTCTAATATATCCCTCCTTCTTCAATCCCTTCCCTGCCTTGCCTGTTCCTTATCCCCTATATTTATTCACACTCTCTTGCACCACTCTTCCCTTTCCCCTCTTTCTCTCTTCTTCCTGGTGGGGAAGAGTGTAACCTTGTGGAGGTTACACACAATCTGTTAGCCTCATCACATGACTTATCTTATAAATAGCTCTAAGACATTCCCAAGACTGTATCTCTTCTTGTACCTCCTTCAATACCAGTCAATTGCCCGTTCTGCAACCTGAGTGAGACATTGTCTCCAAATGAAGGCCAAACTTGGGATTGTCCACAGGTTAGACTGTTGAATGAAGATGAGTACTTTAATAATATTCTCAAGTAGTTTAATACCCAAATGAATTTAACCTGGAAATGTACAATTTATCAGTAATTATATTATAATATGTTTACAGGTCTCTATACCTCCTAGTCTAGTGTAATAACTAAGATATGCCTGTCAGCTTTGTGACAGTTTCAAAGATATTATATAACTCACTCGTGTCATAGAATACTATGGCAAAACTTGCTATTGCATGATACCTTGCAATGTTAAATGTAGAAATAAATAGTGTGTCAATGTGCTGAGCAATGGATGGAGTGTCAGAAAAAATCAGATTTTGAACGCGATCTAGAGGAGATGGCATGTTCTGTACTTCTGTAGCTCGATGTATTAGTTAGAGTCAGCCTCGTTACCTTTTTATACCTGCTATCTATTAATAGTTACAGTGAAGGGTCTAATGTAATACTTGTCTTGAGTCGGAGTGCTTAACGAGTGGGTAAACTCAAATAACATACGTTTCAGCTGTTCCTAGCAAAGGTAAACGACTTTCCTGTGATTTATTTACCAAGACGTTTCCAGTACTTAGCTATCTTCTTTACGCACTTTGCCTCCTTCCGAGCAGAAAGTGCTATGTCAACCATGTACTGCAACATTTAAGTTTCGACTTTATCATTGGGAAGTTCTTGGTTTAGAGGCTGTGAATGTATCCCGGCGGACATCATAGAGTCTCATACGGTGTGTATTTGATTTCCAGTTCTGTCAACTTAAAACACAACAAAACGCGAGGCTGTGAAGCAGAAGTCTACGGGTGTCATTTGGTTGGTTCAAGCCTTGCCGCTACAAACTGTTTATAGTGGAGAACTTCACTTAGTGTCCAGTTATCTGTGAAACTCAAGGTGCCTCCCAGTCCGGCATGCCGATGAATACTACTTAATAATCACCGATTGACCACGAAACCTCGAGTCTGAATCACTCCTCCTTCATCCGACGCAACCTTTGAAACATCCGAAGGATCCGAAGCAACTAAACCTAAACATCAAATATCAAAATGGTGTATACTGTACTGGATACTAAAGACAAGAGAGACAAGTAACAATGACATCTGACATGTAAACAGTAAGTACTTAAGTAACTGGTAAGTAGCAAACAGTTTGTGGTGTGGTAGAAGGTAGCGCTACGTCGGAATAGAAGTTAAAGAGTAAGATATACACTATTGGTGAAGGTATCAGCGCATAAAAGACAAAAGGAAAAGACGAAGATATGCCAATACGCACTGAGGAAGAAACGACGAGGAAAGAGAAAATAGAATAACATAGGATGTGGACAATGTTAAGAATAATATATGACAAGAGTGCTAGACGACTGTTAAAAAAACGAATTCGAAAATCGAGGGGAGGGGGTAAGTGAGACAACTGAGCTAGTCAGTGTACATCATGCTCTTTTTAGTAAGGAAGAAATCGAAGATCCATAGGACCATAGGGCGTCAAAACAGCAATAAAGGGCGCAGGGTGAGAATAAGTGTCTTGTTCAATTGCACGTCCATACCGAAATAAAAACGAAGCCTTCAAGAAAGGAAAACCTGCCAACAATGATAGTCATAAATATGTTTAATCTCAAGCACTGCTCTTCTTCGACTTCTTCTCTTTCTTGTTCTCCTTGTCTGCCTTTGTGCTTGCGGCAAGCTTCGCAGGAGTCGGTGCTGCAGTGCCCTTTTTCGAAGCGGTCTTCTTGGGTGTCCGCTTTGTGACAGGGGGAGCGGCTTCCGCGTCGTCGTCGTCGTCGTCTTCATCTGATGAAGATCCTTCGGAGCTTTCAACTTCTGACGAGCTCTCAGCTGCCTGCCCAACAGCGGCAGATACGGCAGCACCTGAAGAAGCTTCTGAGATTTCTTCGTCGTCTTCCTCTGCTTCCTCGTGTTCGGGTTCAGCTGCTGGTGGTGCAGCTGGTACAGGTGCGGGCACGGGCACGGAAGGAGCAACAGCGGTCACAGTCGGAACCGTTGGTGATACCTGCAGCGGGATTGTAGTAGCTTAGTAGAACGCTAATGACTGAGAACAGAATCAATGGACTGACAGCAGGACTTGCGCTTGGGTCTGCACCGTTCTGCTCAGTATGCGCTGCGTCATAGACAGCCTTGTCGGTCTCGAACTTAGCTCTCAATTTACTTGTCTCATCAACGTAAGGCTAGTAATAGTCTGGTCAGAAATCTATTCAAAGCGCAATTATGAAATAGTTTAGTTACCTTCTTCTGCTCGGGAGTCATCTTCGACCATCGCTCGGAGATCTTGTTGAGGACGTCATGGTACACCATGCCAGGGTTAATGCTCTTCATCTCATCGCGGACTTCATTCTGAAAGATAATGTATGCGCTTGGAGGTCGTCGAGGCGCATTAGGGTCCTTGGGTTTCTTCTCGCCGCGCTTGCGCCTCCGCTTACCATTCTCGTCTACCTCTGGCTCACCAGCAGGGTCTTGAGCACGGCGCTTGCGGCCGCGCGTAGGCGCTGAAATGGGAGCAGCCGTCCCGTTTGGCGCACTAGGTACAAGACTAACGGCGGGTGCTTGTCCGCCTGATTGAGGCGGCGTGAACAATTGGAACACGTTCTGCGCTGGAAGCGCATGTGAGGATGCCTGGGTAAAGTTGTTGAGGTAGGCGGCATAGTTGTCGACCATCATAGCGGTGTTGCGAAGATGTGCCCCACATTGTGCAAGTGCTTCAATAAGCTATCAGGATAAACAACGTGATTAGATCAAAATATTCCGAGGTAGAATTGAACATGTCTCGACCGCGGCCGGCGCTTAATTTGTACACCGCCGACGACGCGGAGGGCGACAGGGCAGAGGAAGAGAAGAAGACGTACCTGCTGACGTTGTGGATCGATGATTTTTTCGGACTGCATGATGGCTGTGTTGACGCGACGGGGACGCGACGCGTCTGATTGTGTGCTGTTGACAACTGGGGATGGGTGAAGTAAGAAAAGAAAGAGAAAGGGAAAAGTGAAGAGAAAAGCGACGCTGAAAACCGTGGGACTCGCCTATTTGTACACTTTTCCTTCATTAACTAAGCTCGCCTCAATACATTTCATTTGCATTCCTAGATTACTCTCCTATTGTTGCGTCCCTTGCCCCTATACATTTCGTACACTGCTAAGCACAGTCATAAGACCCGGTCCAATCCATTCACCCTTGACCGGGAATAACAAAGCCGGCCAATGTGAAACAATCTAAGACTAAGACGTGTGGTAACTGTAAGAAACCAACGAATGTAGTAAAGTAGTTGTGCTTCGCCAATATGATAACGTTAGTTGTACATTGTAACGCTGATTACAAACGTCACATGCGTGACATTTTCAAGCTCCGCCCGAACACCGCCTGTTTATTGACACCCTGTCCGTGGGTGCTGTCGACAGAGCCTTTTATGACCGACCACGACAGTGAACGACGACGGTGTCCACAGTGAAAAAAGGTGACATCCTTCATCGTCGTTCGTCGTAGAGCACATAAGCACCAACCTGTACAGTTTCTGCTCCTAAAAAGACTGTTCTAAAAGCAACAAAAAGTGAAAAGGGGCGAGAAATAGTCCCAGACTAACAGACGCAACACCCCTCCACGAAGTCGACGGAAAAAATGGATGCGTACTTTGCCAATGGCCACAGCTCTTGGCTGGCCAACCCCGGCCCCGATCAGCCGCAGACATCGTCGTCGCCTGGTCCGACACAAAATGGGAACGATGAATGGGCGAAGACGGGCATCGATTTGTCGGACTTTGGAGTTGGCCTCGGGGACCTGCAGGGTGAGCACGCCAAACAAATAAAAACAAAGAATCAGAGAAACCGACGAAAAACAATTCATGATAATTCTTGTTTATGTACCGTACATGCTGCATTGCGTGTCTGCGTGCCAACAGCCCCGAATTCCAGCCCGACAAATGCTGCGTCACTGCACAATATGTACCAGTTCCCAGTCAACGGGCCGTTCTTCTCGACAATGGCCCCGTTCAACATCCATCCGTACGGCCACTCACCCCCTCCATCGGGGTGGCCTTCACAGAATCTTCCACTCTCGTCATATTCAACACTCAATGGCGCAACGACCACTGTAGGCTCCAGTCAGCAACAGCAGCAACAAGTATCGAGTCAGCCACCAGCGTCAGCACAGCAACCAATGATCGAGTGGGTATCCGTGCCACCCGCCGCCCTAAATACGCTCATGCTAATTTCTTCTTCCTTTCACCGTCCGCAGTCCGGCGTTAACTTCCGCAAGTAGCGCCCCGTCATATTCCCCGCCGCCTCCATCCGCTTCTCAGGGTGCTCAACATAGCTCAACGATACAATTCAACAACGTATTTCATCATCATCAACAGCAACCTCAAGTCCCCCACTCGCCTACAATACATCAGATGTCGTCTGCCTACCTCATGCATCAACAGCAGCAACAACAACAACAGCGGACATTGAACCCTCAACAATTGACCATGCCATATTCATACGTCTATCCCATTCAGCAGCACCACGTTCAATCTCCCATGCAGACAAACCTTACTGCTACTTCTTCACATACATCCACTCCTCCTCCCGCTTCTAGCTCTATTTCTTCAAACTCCACCGTCCCTCCCGCTTCTGCCTCCGTATCTGTTCCCGTAGCCTCTGATCCCTTGGTTTTTAAGCAAAAACTTGATCGATTACTTACCTCCTCTGCACTGTCTGATGCAAACACAGTGCACCGATTAATGGATGCCATTGCGGATCACGGCAATGCGAATGTGACTCCGGAAATGCGGGCAGAACTTGCCAGCCGCATTCGAGATGGTGCAGGGAATGCCTTTTTTGCAGCATGGGCGCGTGATGCGAAGGCGATGGCATTGCTTTTGAACTGGCTCAAAGCTGGTGTTACTGGTAAAGATGAGGGACGCTGGGATAGTACTGTAATGCCACTCTTGCACGTTAGTTATAAATCGCATTTAATCTACTTGAGTTCTGCTAATGCATATTACGGTTTCATAGGTGCTTGATCGATTGCCACTCACGATAAGTCTCTTGAAAGAGCATAGGCCGGGTAAACTGACCAATGCACTACTAAAATCGGATACTGTATCTCCTGGTGAGTTATGCATTTTTCTACTGCGCCTCTTAAAGTATGTCCAGTGTGTGAGGAAAGTAGACACAACGTTCCACAAGTGGGGCTGCCCTGGTAAACAGTTTGGATTTGTACGAACAAATGCCCTGTTTTCTTCTCATCATGCTCGTACCTCGCCTATTTATCCAATTTTGAATACGAAATTAAGAAAAGAAATGTATCTAACTGTTTGCTCTTGGCACGTTCCCTCTCTTCTATCACAGCGATCAAAGATATGGCTTCGAATATCGCAAATAAATGGCGAACTCTAATTGAACCGAGCTCTGGTGGCAGCACGAAGGACAAGGATGCATCCTCGTCCTCTGCGGCAGTGAAAAAGGTCGAGATAGAGGGTGGGTCACGCCAGTTCTTCGTCTGATTGGCTAGTGATGGCTAAACTCTAATTTATTTTTATCATGCTTAATCCGAATTACCTTTGTCTTTGTGTTTGTTCGATAATTAATTCATGACAAATAGACAAAACAAAGAAAAGAAAGTTGGCCGATGGAGCGCCGAAGCCGCCGTCGAAGGTTGCTGTTGTTTCGTCCGCAGCGAACTCGGCGAACGCTGCACGGTCGGCGGTGAAGGTGAAGAAGGAGAAGGTGGTCGTAACGGCAGTGAAGGACGCCAAAGCAGATGCATCATTCTTTTCTGCGCCGAAACCGAAACCGCGATTACCGAGCTTCAAGAAAGCGCCAGCGCCGGCAACGACATCCAACATGGCGCCTGGCGGAACGAGCTCAAGTGCGACTGTGGCACAGCCAAGCCAAGTGAACGCATTTGAACAGGCGCTCAAAGAGATGAAAGGGCGTGCGACTGCTGTTCCGATCCCCCCTGTCGCGAGTAAGAGTGATAGCTCAAGCACGGAATCAAGCACTGTTACGAAAGCATCCACACCGGATCCTCTTAAGAACGCCAAGAAGCGGAAATCCGTGTCATGGGCTCCTGAAGGCCACCTCGAGAAGGTGAGGATCATTGAAAAGGCCGTGTATGATGACGATCCTGCCGATGTATGTGTCCTTTCTTCGCATTCGCCCCTTTGTTCCCTAGAGGCTCACAGTTGGCTTGTGCCATTAATTGCAGGCTACGCATGGAGCACATAGCATCCGCGATTTAGAGCGTGCTGAGGGTGCTGCGATGCATTTCCATCTATTTGAGGAAGTAATCGATTGGTATAAACCCCAAGGTGAGTTTCTTGGTCCCTCATTGTTGCAATGCATTGATTTACTTTAACACCATTACAGACATTGAATTCCCTTCGGATATCGATTCAACGGAAAGAGGAGGTCAGAGTGAGGAAAAATCAGTTCAGGAAGAGCGGGAAAAGAATACACTCCGTGCTGACTATTACGCCGAGGACCAAATTCCCGAGACGCCGGGCGAGCCTCTCTCGCAGATAGCCCTTGAACAGGTAGACACAGAAGCACGGACGATGGTAGTCGGTGCGGACATTCAGCCTTTCTTCCAACATGCTATGAGTGTAGCGGATCTCGTCGGACAGCTTGCTGCAAACACTAACAGCACATCAGCTGGTGGTGCATATGGAAATGTAGATGGTTCTACTGCTCAGATTAGCGATGGGGACGTCACTATGAGCAATGTTAACAATGCATTAGGAGTCAGTGGAGGCTTTGATCTCAGCAAGTTGGATCCGAATGCACTCAGCAACCTTGCTGCATCACTCGGGTTGACCGGCTTTAATTTTGCTGGCGGAGCTGGCGCCGCCGTCACCCAAGAAAGTAATAATGCTTACTCAGCATCAAACGCTCCTTCATGGGGAGGCTATACTCAGCAACAGTCCTACGCCGACTCAAGCTACCAACATGAGGAACGAGAGCGTGATGAACGCAGTGGACGCGGAGGCATGCGTGGACGAGGCCGAGGAGGGCGGGGGCGTGGAGTCGGAGGCGAGTTTAAAAGTAGACGACGATGCAATTACTATGCACAAGGAAGGCGAGCATCTAATCCCATTCTCTTCTTTGTGTGAATCCTGTGTGTGGAATGCTCTTGACTAATACCGTTCCTCGTGATTGTGATTGAATAGCTGCCGATTTGGTGAAGCGTGTCATTTTCTTCATGAAGGTCCGCCGGCCGGTCAACAAGGCTATTATGATTAGTCAGCGGCCGTCGCCGCGAGCGCCGAACCGAGTCTTCTATTTTAGTAACTCCATCAATAGCGTCGAAGGTCGAGGTGGCGCGGGTAAACGCCGCATTCTTTTTGAGTAGGCTCTCTTAACCACTTCCGTGTTTATTCCATACAAGGTCGATTCTTTAGGGATTTTACGCGACATGCAATTAATTCTTTTTATATTTTATTCTCTCGATCATTCTACACTTTATACTTCCATTTTTGCACGCATGCTTGGAGCACTTGTCATTTCAAACACACATATTTGTTCTTTATTTCATGTATATTTCCCCCTCTCTTTTCTTCCTCCGAATCGAACCCTTTAACATCGCACATTTCAACGTTTGACAATCCAATATCCGACATAATGCATCTGTACCTTCAACTCAATTTCATTGTTGTTTGCATACATTATTAATACTGCTTCGTGCTCCTTCCCTCTTCTCAGCAGTTAGTACCACTCTTTTTTGTTGGTGGTGAACATACACAGTAGAAACAGGGATTCATTATACTGTACGTAGTGTATAGAGCTGTGTTTCAAGGAGAAACATATATTTTCTTACTTTTACTAATATTTCTTGTGTGTTCTACTTGTATACATGACAGAAGAAACTTGATTGTCTCTGAGTACTATAAAATGAAAAAGACTTGTCTATTTATAATACCCACAACATGCTTCACTAAACAAAAGAATAATATATAATACTAACTTAAATAATATAATGAAATAGTAGAGAGTACTAGAATAATTTGTTGTCTAACAATAGTAGCAAACATAATAGTACAGGACTCAAGAGTATCTAATTAGTACACTCTCAAACTATAAGATGTTTACCACTATGCTTGTATCAGGAAAAAGTCCATTTAAATATAATGAATTACAGTCCATTTAAAGAAATATTAGCATTTTATATACATTGTAATTCATATGTAAGGGTTAGAACACAACTATAAGGATAAAATAAAGTATATTAATGTATATAAAGACTCTAAGAGTGTTATAAATTATTACAATTTATTGAATACATTATAATAACCTTACATTATAAGCTAAAGTATTATACTTAGATTATAACTTTGAAGACAGACTAAAATTCACCTTGTGTAAGACTTTATATTGTTTGTATAAGGTATTCAGATACTTGTAAAAACTATATTAATGTGTTAAAAAGTAATATAGACATGTCAGATTACTATCAACTATATTATAAAGTAAAATAGTTCTTTCCTTTTACATTTAAATATAAGATTGGTTTTGTTTTACAGCTTTACTAATATCATGAACATTGATTACATAATCAACACTGAAGATTGAGAGTATATAATAATACAATTACAGTTGTTACTCTTTCTCTCCAACCTCTACCATTTCTCTAAGTCTAACCCTCTACCCTAACACTATGTTGTTACTTTTGTTCTCTCTAGCCTAGTCCTCTACTTACAAGTGTTCTCTAGCAGGTACTCTGATTGTAACAACACAGACAATAAACATTACTATAGCTTGTCTCTCTAATCTACTGTTACAGTACCTGTACAGAGTCTTAAATTGTATGTTATACTACTAAGCTAACTATACTGTCCTTTAATGTAAAGTAGTAAGCATTCAGTCTACTTTATAATAGACTATACAATAGTTGCTCATCCCTCTCCTCCTAACTTTTGTCTCCCTTCTATTCCTTCTGCTCCTTGTCCTACTACTTGTATTGCCTCCCCTTTATTGTCCTCCTTTTTTTACATTTGTCTCCCTTTTTGAATTCACATTCACACATCTGTATTGTTAACTAATACTGAACAACTTCTCTAGTAACTCTATATATTTGTGTACTTCTTCCTACTCTATAGTACAAGTAAGAATTGACAAGTATATACAAGTATACTTATAACAATGTTCATGTACAACTACTCCTATTATACTACCCTCTCCCTAACACTGTATGTGTTCTACTCCTTCATACATTCTATGTTTAACATTACTCTTAACAGGTTTGCCTTAAGCACATTTACATTCCTTAGTACTATCTATAACACTATTCAAATAAGGTAAGTAGTAACTATTACTTACTCCTCCTAAGCTGAGTCTGTTCATATTACCCACTTTACTCTCTCCCTTTAAGCCAGAATGTTCTAGAGATACACTTTTACAATTTGTCAGTAACAGTGTAGAGGGGACCTAAAGGCTTAGTGAGGGGACCCAGGCTACAACTATCCTACACAACAGAAATACAGAATACAAGTACTAGAATGTAGTTAGAACTTGCAGAACAGACAGAGAGAGAGAGTGAGACAAGAGTAGAGTATATAGAGTAAGCTTAAGAGTACAGGACTACCTAGAGTAGACAAGATCAAGACTACAGGACTAGTCTGATCTTGTACACTTATATATACTAAACTATACAAGAGTACTCAGAGAGTATGAGCTACTAAGAATAATGAGCTACAAAGAATGAAAGAAAGAAAGGTCAAAGATAAAGGTACAAAGAATGAAGGGATAGACAAAGGGTAAGAGACTATAGAATGAACAAAGAATGAAGGGGTGGTCAAAGGAATAGAATGATAAAGTAAGGAAGGGTAGTAGTAAGAGTTAGTATGTATATAGTTTATAAACAGTGTCCCTGAGAGACAGAAGTCCTGAGTTCTAGTACAGAAGGGTGTAAAACCCTTAGAACTGAAAGTACAAGAGTAGAGAACTGTAACATCACCCCTCCTCTAAAACCAATTGTCCTAATTGGTAAACATTAGACTTAGTCAGCAGCTTAAGTATAGGACAGAACAGTAGGGCTTGGAAATCTGTAAGGCTGAGTTTGTACATAGTACTAGGATGAAGCTGATAGAAATCTCAGATTGTCTTAAAAGTATAAGCAAGGTTCTTGACAGGTTCCTAAGTGTACTCCTCAACTGGGTACCCTTTCTAGTAAACAAGGAATTTGAGTTTTCTATATAGTAGCTTAGTATCTACTATGTACTCTACTTTGTATTCTAGTTTAGAGCTAATAAGTTCTGGTAAAGGTAGTAAGGGTCTTTGTTGTGAAGGAAAACTAGGATTATAGTACTAAGACAACAGAACCTTGTTAAACACTAGGTGTATATACTTCTATGTTGCTAGAAGTTAGAGTTTGTAGGTAGAGGTACTAACCTTCTTTTTAATAATGAAGGGTCTAAAGCACTTATTGTCCAACTTCTTCATTAGGCAATCTAAGGTCAGATTAGTAGCTTCTAGTATAACTTTGTTACTAGGCTAGTAATCCTTAATTACAAACCTCTTCTAATTATAGTTCTACTTTATAACCTGTACTACCTTCTTTAAAAGAGCTTGTGTGTCCTCCCTAGTCCTGTACATCTGTTCTGTAAAGTCTGTTGTAGATTCAGAACTACTGTTCTAATTTAGAACTGTCCTCTAGTACAAATGTCTCTTATGATTAAGGAAGAACAGGGACTGTCCTATTATAGAGTGTTACTAATTATTGTGTACAAATTCTGTCAGAGCTAACTATTCAGACCAATCTAATTACTAATAATTGATAAACATTTAGAGGTAGAGCTTGATCTCCTGATTGACTTACTCAGTTTGACTGTTAGTCTGTAGGTAATATGTAGTAGAAGGGTTCTCTTAAATTCTAAGAAGTACATACAAGTCCTGTATGAATTTTGACTCAAATTGTAGTCTGTAATTGTGAATGAGCTTCTAAGAGAGTCTGTACAACTAGAAGACATGATCCTAATAAATGTGTACTATACTTTCAGAAGTAAGTTCTGTTCAGGTTGGAACTGTGTAGACTTGCTTAGAGAATCAGTTAACAATTATACAGATAGTGTTGTAACTCTGAGACTTAAGTAGTTTACTAATCAGGTCCACTAAGACTTCTTCCTAAAAGTAATCTAGAATCTAATACAGATGTAGGGGAGCTCAAACCCTTGTCTGGTAGGTCTTAGTCTGTTAGCACATATTGTAACTAGTTATGTACTTTAGGATTTCCCTCTATATTCCTAACTACTAGTAGTTCTGAGTAATGAGTTCCTGTGTTTTGTGTTAGCTTAGATGTTCTACAGTCAGATTGTTGTAATAAGCTCAGACAATGTCCTCCTACAGCTTCTGATCCTTCAGAATGTACAGTTAGCCTTCCTAGTAAACCTGTCTATCCTTATCCTCCTTCTAATCCTTAACCTACTTCTCTAGCTACTTTACTATAACCTGGTCCTGTGTATGTCTTAGAGCTTACTGTATGTAGGTAATAAAGTCAACATTCTTGGATTTGAGTCAGATCTCTTAGATTGTCTTAGACACAAAACAGGAATTGTTTAGGAGAACAAGGTTTTTGTTATCATTCTCCCTCCTTTCATAACCTACTTGTCTTGAGAGTAAATCAGCTTTTATTATTTGTGTTCTAAGTTTGTGAGTCAGTACAAAGTTATAGTCCTGTAGTTCTAACATCTAGTAGGCTTAGTAGTAGTTGAGCTTCTGAGGCACTCAGAAGTACTAGAGATTAAGGTGATTACTCTAAATCTCAAACTTCTATACAGTACTAAGGAGATATTAATACTACTCCTCTAGGGAACAGACAATTGTAAAGAGTTTCTTATTATAAATAGGGTAGTTCTGTTCTGTTACAGAGAGGGATTCTAATTGGAACACTATTAGACACTACTTTCTATCAATAAACTAGGACAGTACTACTCTATTTGTAAAGTTAGAAGGGTTAGCTTTAACTCAGAACTTGTTTGTAACTGTCAGAACTGTTAATACAGGCTTGCTAATAATAGCCTACTTGAGAGACTCAAACACAGACTACTACTAATTATCCTATTACTAAGAAACATCTTTGCTAGTAAGATTATGAAGGGGCCAGGTAATGGTACTAAAGTCTTGAATAAAGTGTTAGTAATAGTTTGCAAACTTAAGGAACACTTAGACCTGTTTCAGGTTTTAAGGTTGTAGCCAGTTCTAAACTGTAGTTACCTTTGCTGGATCCATACAGACCTCTCCTCTACTGATTATGAAGCTTAGATAATCTACTGACTCCTATACAAAAGAGTACTTTACTTCTTAGAGGAATAGTTTATTATCTTAGAGCTATTGTAGAACTGCTCAGATTAGTTAGTAATAGTGCTCAACTGTCTGAGTGAAGATCAGAATGTTATCTAAATATACACTAACATGCTTTAAGTTAATCAGATCTGTAAGAATGTGATTCATGAATAACTAGAATGTTACAGACAAGTTAGTTAGTCTGAAGAACATTATGGTTGGTTTATACAATCTGTAATTGGTTCAGAACACAGTCTTCTACTTATCTTTGTCCTAGATCCAAATATTATTGTATTCTTATTAAACATTCAACTTAGTAAAAACCCTAGATGTATGTGTCTTATTAATAAGCTTCTAAATTAGAGGGAGTAGGTACTTGTTTTTAATAGTACCCTTATTAAGACAACAATAATCCTAGACTAGGTAGAGCTTCCTATCTTTCTTTTTAACAAAGAAGAAAGGAGAGACTATAAGGGACTTTAAGGGTCAGATCTAACTGTTCTAAAGATTTTCCTGAAGGAACTTGTTGAGCACCTCCTACTTGTCTCTGTTGAGCAGGTAGACCTTACAATCCTTAAGTTAGAAACCCTTAGTCAATTCAATTACATAGTCTTAGAGACAGTGTTTAAGAAGCTAGTCAAATTCCTCTTTACTAAAGACTTTAGGGAACTCTTAGACAAAATCTGGCAGGCTGAGTCTATGTGTGTTTTAGAGTAGAGTTGTTCTGAAAGGGTTCTAGACTGGTTCTGTCTCAGACATCCTTCAGATTAACTCTGTTCCACCTTGACTAGAATATGTGTTCATATATTCATTCTAGTTAAAGAAGAACAACTGGTCACTTTTATCAGAACTGTTAGTAGTATTGAAAGTGTCTGTATCTACTTAGAACAGTAGTACAAGGTAGCTGTAAGACTCAGAACACTAATTAAACACAAGTGTCTACTCTAACTAGTTAATAGTAGGGTTGTAAGCTTTAAGCTATTTGAATCTAATAAAGATGTCTGTCTTTCTAAGGTTAGTAACTCTAAACTTAATACTTTCCTTATAATTCTGAATGGTTATCCATAGTTGGACAAACTTAGTAATCTGACTATTCTGGTTCAGGGTTCTGTCTGTATTGTATACTAGGATCAGAAGTAGAATGTGTTAAGTAGGAAGGTAGTGTTCTTACATAAAGGCCTTATTAATATACAAACTAGTACATTTACTATCTACTAGAGTTATTGTTTAGATCTGGGAGGATCCTAAGAAGGGAGCTAAGAGGACAGGAACCTGGAGCTAGTACTCAGAATGTCCTTAGATAAACTGCTACTTGTTCTGAAGGGAATGTATAGCTTGTACAACCTTGTTGTCTAAGAGAGTAAGTATATATGTTAACATTTCCTTGTTAACCTCTCTCTTTTGACAAGAACAGACTTATGTTCTTAGCTGTAAACTCAGCTAAGACTATCCCTACTTGATACTATAGACAAACTACTGAGTAGTAAATAGGGCTAGGTAGTGTTCTGAACATTCTAAGATTTTAGAATACAGAAGTAGTAGGTTAGATTGTACAGATTTAGACTTGGACAAAGTATAAAGAGAAGAATCAAAAGAATCAGGAGAAATAGGAGAACTATCTACTTTTGTTTTTGACTTTTTTCTTTCTAATAAATAATTTTGTTAATTTACTTTTTCTACTTTTTCTACTTTTTCTACTTTTTCTGTTTTTCTTACTTTATTTACTTTTAATCCTACAGTGTTTATTGAATCAAAAGTAGCTATTAAAAAATCCAAGTTATAGCCTTTCAGTACTACATTCACTGTTAGGCCTCTATAAAATCCTAAAGTATATAGTCAGTATTTAGAAGTTCTAAGGTGACTTCTGAATTTGTAGAAAAGGCTTCTTACTACAAATCCTACTTGTTACTCATTATTACTCTAATAACCTAACAGATATACTGTTACTTTTACAGACAGTCCTTAATTTGGTGCCCTGACTTTCTGTAAGTAAAGTATACTCCTTACTTTCAGGCTTCTCTAATGTTTATTAGAACAGATTAATTATAAATTATAGGCAGATTAATCTGAGGGCTTAGAACTGTTAGAGCTAAGCACATGTGTAAGCATTCTGTACAGACTTAATACATCTGAGCCACAGCTTGGTTGAAGGAAATGGCACACATCTTCTACTCAGTGTATATGACCAGTTTTAGTATTATTCTAAGAATCTTATTAACTAGTTCTAAGTAAAGAGCTTTTTCAAGCATTCTAATAAGGACATTATTAAACCTGAGTATGAATCCTGCCTTCTGGGCTAGGATATTAAACTCCTGAAAGAAGGTGTCAGCAGAACATTTACTCTGTCACAGAGACACAAGCTTGTTCTGTGTGTTGTACTTCTTATTCAGATTAATAAAGGAAGTATGAAGCTGTCTTATGAATTCCAAATATGACTTATTGTTCTAAAGTTGGATTAGGCTTCTAATCTGATAGCCTTTGATCCAGTTCTAGACTCAGGTGGCCACATTACCTTCCTTTATAAAGGAAAGGACAAATAGGACACAATTAAGATCTGAGAATAGATTAGTTAAAGTAGTAGTCACATATAGTTCAACTTAGTACTAGAAGTCCTTAAAGTACTATCTATTAAAGTCTAAAGAGTAGGCTATATACACTTTCTTTCTAGAACAGGTTACAACTTCTGGAACAATCAGAACAGTTTCTGAAGGGGCTAGGGGTACATAGTTAGTAAAGGCCTCTTAGATAGAGGTCTACACATATTAAGCTAGTTCTGCTTGTAACTACTGATCTAGCAGGACAGTAGTAGTAGTAGTTAGTGTAGGAGGGTCTATGTTTACACTATAAAGGAATCAGTACTAAACTAAAAGGGGTAATGAATAGAAGAAGGGTGGTAAAAGTTTAAAATTTAAAAATGTAAAAGGGTTAGGACAAAGAAAAGAGATTGACACAATAGTAAGTACTAATACTCAAAACATAAGAGAGTTGTAAGGTAGTAATAGGTAGTCTTGATCTAATGTTAACAACAGTGTAGAGGGGACCTGAAGGCTCAGTAAGAGGACCTAGGCTACAACTATTCTACATAACAGAAATACAGAACACAAGTACTAGAATATAGTCAGAACTTGTAGAACAGACAGAGAGAGAGAGTGAGACAAGAGTAGAGTATATAGAGTAAGTCTAAGAGTACAGGACTACCTAGAGTAGACAAGATCAAGACTACAGGACTAGTCTGATCTTATACACTTATATATACTAAACTACACAAGAGTACTCAGAGAGTATGAGCTACTAAGAATAATGAGCCACAAAGAATGAAAGAAAGGAAGGTCAAAGATAAAGGTATAAAGAATGAAGGGATAGACAAAGGGTAAGAGACTATAGAATGAACAAAGAATGAAGGGGTGGTTAAAGGAATAGAATAATAAAGTAAGGAAGAGTAGTAGTAAGAGTCAGTACACATATAGTCTATAGACAGTACCCCTGAGGGACAGAAGTTCTGAGTTCTAGTACAGAAGGGTGTAGAACTCTTAGAACTGAAAGTACAAGAGTAGAGAACTGTAACACAATTATACACAATGACTAAGTTCTCTACTCTGACTATGTCTTACAATTGAAGGTGTATATAATGTGTACATACAGGCACAGCTTTACTTACTACTCAAATCAGCTTGTTTAATACTCTGGATCCTAACCTTAGTACACTACTCACACTTACTATACACTATTATAGTGTGTCCACCTTCTCTCTCTTATTATTACTTACTAATCACTCTAAACTTGTCTCATAAGTACAGTCTCAGCCTCTACAACCTACTCAACCTTAATTCACACACACACACTATTCAACTTGTAAGGACTGAGAAACAACCAAAGTGTAGTGTTAAAGACTATATTAAACAGTCTGAGAACACATTCTTCCTCTTCTGTTACAAATACTGTTAGGAAAAGAACAAGGTAGAGACAGCTCATTATACACTACAAGTACTGTGAGTGTCTCTTTATTAGTATCTACTACTGATTCTGATAACTACAGTGAATTTGACTCACTCTCTACTAATAGTTCACTATATAGCTACCTGTTTAGATATTCACACACAAGGTGTAGTAGTGTGTACAAAGTAGAGATGACAGACTTTAGTAATTTTGAGATAGGTGATACAGAGTACTTATAAGAACAGGTTCAACTACAGATACAGTTATAACTGTTAAGCCTCTTAATACTCTCACTTTCTAGTGGTTTGTCTGGATCTAGTCAAGAGATAGGCCTAGTAATTAATACCTGTAATACACTTGTTTACTACTTGAGTCTGATCCAATCCTAACATCTACTTACTTGTATTTGTATTGTAGCAGACATAGACACTCTCACTTGCTCTCTGTACAAATCTTAACACAGACTGTACTATGTATGTGTTTCAGTTTATTTTCCTTAATTATTGTAAATAATAATGTATTGTACAAATATTTTAATATAATTGATTTTTGTTGTTTTAATAATGAATGGATGTAAGGGAAAATTATTATTATTAAGAAATAATAACTATGTATAGTCTCTGTAAAACATTACAAACATGTATTACCTTTCAAAACTTGGTAATCCTTACAATACATTTCAAAAAAGGGAGGTCCAATATTATACATTTTATATGTTTAAAAGGGGTATTACCCTTATGTACTTTTATTACATTAATAAACCTTACAGTACCTTATACAAAGTTATACTACTTTATCAGAAATCAAGGTCTGATAATATGTAAATTACCTTTTTTACTTTTTTACTTTTTTCACACTATTATAATGTAATATAACCTTTTAGACTTTTTCCCAATGTGATGACTTTCTTTATGTTGGACAGATATGACAGTAGACAACTTGTGTAATACAATTTCAGTTGTAGCAATAATACATATTGAAAAGTATATCTTAATATATTGTAAACAACTGACCTGTTTGTAACTTAATCTCATGTTATCTATGAGTTCCAAGCTGATTGTTGTAGACTGACTGCCTTAATAGAAAACACTCTACTGTTAGTCTGGGG
>NW_006760393.1:563014-566877 GCF_000271605.1 Fomitiporia mediterranea MF3/22 | reverse complement strand
ACAATGAAGCAAGCTGTGAGAGAGCAAGCCAAGTCCACTATCCCCCCTCTTTGTGTGATCCCTCTAAGCCTCTCACATAACCTCTCTTCCCCTTTCTTAACAGGTTATGAGCCTTGAGCTCCCTGCCTACACTTTATCTACACTCTACTACATCTATACTCTATACAGTTCTACACATCACATGCACACATACAACATAATACAATGCAGAACTTGACTCACCTGTCTGAGTATCCTAAATGTGAATCAATACACTGTAGACACACAATCTACCATACTACATACAATCCAGACATTATATGATCATCATCTTAGTAATTATAATCATTGGCTCAGTAGTAATGTAATCTATGCAGGCAATGTTGAAACTACAATGAGTTTCACTAACTGTAACACTTAAATGCTAAAATATTCTATAATATCACAGAGATCATGTTATAATAAATTAACTAATTATACTACAGACAAATGTTAAAAAGATTAATAAAGCAAACACTATTCATTCACTATTAACATTACAATAGTACAAATGATTGACACTGTTAATGAGCATACATATGTTATAGTATAAATCAAATAATAACACATATAGTAATATCACAGCTGAATGATTAATGCTCAAAACAAGCACATATATGCTAAACAGTATATTAAATCAAATAAATAAAACATTTAACATGTATTATAAACAATAATACAATTGTAGACACTATAATAACAACAATAATAACAATAATAATAATAATGATACAGATAGAACTAACAGAATAAATACAGAACAATATAATAACTAACACATATTATGGTTGAGCAATTATATGTAACATATCAGATTCAGCAGTTACATGTTGGATATTGCAATTACTTATCAGATACTGAATATAATACACATATCTAAGATATACAGACAAGTACAGATATACAAAGTATAATGAATAACTACAAACTAAAAAACAATGTTACAGAGTGTATAAACTAACTACACACAAAAGAATAATGTTATAACACATAAATACTGATTACAGTACAAAACAAGTGTAAAAATTATAATTATTAAACAAATGATACTACTTTACACATTAATACAATTGTGTAAATGTATACTAATGATGAACAAAAGAATTATATCTCTATTATACTCAAAACAATGTAACAATACAACTTAATTACACAGAACGTCTTTTCACAGCAGTTGATTATATAATAAATTTCAAAGTTGTAATAGCAACATTAACTGTACAGTGTATATACCTTAACAAACGATTATTAAATTTACATTGTGACAATGTAGCTTGTAGGAGCAAAGTATTAAGCTGATAAGGCTATTACAACAAACAATACAAATATAATTATTATGAACACATTATTATAATAATTATGATTGAAAACAATCATAATATAATATGATTAAATAAATTAATAAAATGCTTAAGCCATTATCTCAGACAGTATAATATAGAATAGGCAATAATGGACACAACCACACTTAATAGAACTCAGCACACTTATTAAAAGTGCTACATAAATAATAATTACAATGTTATTAAATGAATATTATACAAAAACAAACAAATTACTATATGTTTTCAACACAAAAACAAAATATTCATTCATAGTTATGAACAATTATTAATAAAAGATAATGAGTGCAAACAAAACTTGTATATTATACATAATGTGTACTTATCTACTATAATGAACAAAATACACATTATATAAGTTGACAAACATTAACAGTAACAAAGATATAATAGTAATAACATTTAAATTACTTATTATAGAACATAACAAACATTACACACTGCTTTAAAATACTAATAATTAGAAATCAAACCACAAAAGTGATTACAATTATTATATATAAATATTATATTATAACAACAATTAATAAACATTAAAGAAATATCCAATTCTTCAAAGAAATACCTTCTTGAATTGAAGGGGAGAAAATGGATAATATGCACAAACAATTAATAACTAAATATAAACAATGGAACAGAAAGTATAACACTACAGATGCTACAAAAAATAGAATAATGAAATGTACAGACTAAGCACTGACTAAGTAATAGAAGTTACAGACAGACATAACAGATCATAAAGGTAAATCATTCAGTATAAAGCAAAACTATGTCAATTGGAACTAAATAACAGAAGTCAACACAACATGTGATTGAACTTCAACATTAAATAAATAATAATTCTACTACAAAACAAATGCTCATACTTGGCAAATAATATTAATATAATAATATAATTAACTTAACAGCATTTAATACGAAAATAAATAATATACAGACAATTATCACATTATATAACAAAATAATTCATTAACTCAGACTATAGTTCATAGATAAAAGTGATGAATAACAAAAATAATACTTTGGAACATACATAAAACAATAAATAATATATTCATAGGATAATACAAATATAATTGCAATATAATTCACAACTACAACTGAATGATATACAGATAATAACTATATAAACAAGTATGGAGTGTATACATATAATTAAATAAAACTATTAAATCAATTCTTGTACAAACAATTAATTTGCCCTCACTGTGCAATTAATACAAGTGTGAACAGCATTATAACACTATGAATTACATCAGATAGATATTAAAAGGTATACCTATACAATGATTCAAATAAAATAAATAAAACCAATATATAAAATGTTTTACCTAGCAAACTAATTAACAAATAAAACATTGAACAAATACTACAATTGTGTATAGCACTAGATTAACTAAAGAATGCTAGGAGACAATTATAGTAAACATAATCCAATATATTACTTATATACAGATTGTGTTACAATACATTATTCTTTGCAAAAGAAAAAGTGAAGAACAATAGTCATAACATACACACATATATATACACAATACTACAATTGTAACAATTCACAACAACATTGTTAATAATAAATAATATGAATGCATGTTAGTAATGATTTACAACAGATAACTATGTTGGCTATTAAAGAAACAATGCAACAGATCACATAGTTACTCAGGATGTATCAGAAATGATCAATTAACAAATATAATGTTAATAAATTAATACATAACTATAAACAATAATGTAAAGCAAACAAACAAACAGTACATTCATGATATAATACATATATAATGTACCTAGACACATAGTAAGATGCCTGCAGCTAGACATAACATCTATGCAACAAATATACATTAGTATAAAACCTTATTGATCTTGGAATGAAGCAATCTGGCAAAAACAAATATTATTATTGATATTACAATATATGATCAATGTAATGCTTCAATCCAAAGACATAAATCAGCTATTACTGAATGCTTAACACATATACAAATGTAGACAAACACAGACAGTAATGATTAAAGAAGGATATTATTACAACATTGAATATACATTTTACTAGTGTGATTCATTAGTTTCACAGTGAAGTAAAAGGAAATTACTAGAGTACTCAAACAAACTGAATAACAAACAATATAACTTAATAACAAATGATATGACTGAATAACAAACAATAAAACAAAACAAGCAATTGCATTTATGATTTAAATATGCACATATACATACTTATACATGCTAACAAGATTCTACAGGTCTCTGAAGCATTTACAAATTATTTAATAATATTTACAAACAATCTATTGTGATAACAATACTGTTATTGAACAGTATACTATGAACAAACAAACTAATTAAATATACTTAAACAATATAACATTAGACAAACTTAACACAAAGTGGACTCGATCGGATGACATTTGGAATGGACAGTACATGGAACGGACAATGCATTACTACAATGCTAATAATATTATTATTAACTACATCAAGTTATAAACGTGTTACACG
>NW_006760393.1:425973-559330 GCF_000271605.1 Fomitiporia mediterranea MF3/22 | reverse complement strand
GACAAAGACTACCTCAAACAGCTGAGGAACACATTTGTTCTCTATTGTCAATACACTTGCCATCTGTTGTCAGATCATTTCCCTAATTGTTGTAGATAATAATGTATTTATACAATATTTCAATATAATTATAAACTGTTATTTCAATAACAAATGGATATAAGGAAAATTTTATCTTATACATCTTATATTTATATGTTTTCCTTGTTAAAATAACAAGTATTATAATACTTAGCCATTTTGCAAGGTACACTTTAAGCACTTGTATATCTTAGTAAGTACTACAATTCTTATTATTCTTGACCAGAAAGTCAAGACTTTTTAATAGCTTTCTTAGCTTCTTATTACCTTCCTAAAACCCCTAGGTACACAATAAGCTCTTATACATAATGTAGAAAATATATATAATTTATATACATATAAGCTAATACAAAGTTTGAGATATTTTCCTGATGGACCTCTTAAACTTGACTCTCAGTGAAGACTGTCTTCACCCCCAATATTCAGCTAGTCTGAACCCCAGAAAGCTTTGACATATTCTAGGCCAAACAAAACTGGTTTCTACCTCTCTTTCCAATCTCAATTATGGGACAGGGCATCAACAGTACAACAATGTTAGGACAGAGGGATGTGACATCAGAAGCAGAATGCATGGATGGATTTGGCTGGATGAATAACTCACTAAGGCAGAGCCTGTGCTTGGTCAATAGCTACCTTAAGAGTCTGTACAGTTCCAATAGAGGTGAGAATTTCCTCTTGAGTGTATTACTGTAAGGGACCTTTACTTACATGAACACCTGTATTTGAAGATTTTATTGTAGCTTCAATAAAAGTGTAAGGTGATTATTATGAGTCTGTACAGGCAGATAAAGCAAACAAGTGTTAGTAGTGTGTCCTTTATTAACTTTGTATGTCAGAATGTGTATTTCTTCTTAATAGATAAACATTTATAGCTCCTGGACTGTATACAATTTACTTCAAGCATGTACCATTTGCTAGGATGGTATAGTATTAGTGTTAGCATTGTTTTCTCTGCTCTGTACATATTCTAAATTGTATAACAGATGGATCATCTACAAAACAAACTGTACAAATTTTCCATCTAATATGTGTATCTATAAAAACGATTTTTTCCTGTATTTTTATACTTACTAAAGCTTTATGTTTTAATGAATCCCAACAAATCAGTTTTACAGGTATTATCCACCAAGTGTTCAGATACTGTCAGAGACAGCCATTCCTTATTGGATGACAGTAGATTGTAAGTTCTGTCAAAATATTAATACTAATACCTGTATCACAAGATGATGAGTTTATCACAAGACAATGACTTCATAATGTTTTAGTTAGAATACATACAATATAAGGACAAGAGACACTAAGCAGTCAATCATCACCTTGCCCCTTGTTCTTGTGTGCCTACCCTTTTCACAGGTTACAAGCCTTACACTCCCTACTTACATTAACTTACTAATATAGTTCCCTCTCACACTGACACACACTGTAAGCTAGCCAACATACTTAAGTACTTTGGTCAAAACATTACAATACTTAAGACTGAAGCAAACTACAAGATGTGGTACTACTACATTGTTTCTAGTGTTACAGCTACATGCTTCAAACACTTACTAAAGGATGAACTACAGAACAAAGTTAAGAGGGAGATAGTTAAGGCTATCTATGTGTGTATCATTAATAACACTACTAATACTATATTAGCAAACTATATACACTTTAATACATCTATCCCTCAGCTTATAAAGGCACTTGAAGAATGCTTCAACCCTTAGACAGTATGTAAAAAGGCTATTAACAAATCAGTACTGTTTATTTGTAAAGATCATATTAAACACTTTAGACATACATTAGACAGACTTGAGGAAGCATATACAACCCTATCTACTAACAGTAATCCACTAAGGGACTCTACATATAAAGCAGCAATATTACTTACTACCCCTGAACAATATACACACATAGTAAATATAATAATACAATCTATCAATACCTAAAATGAAGGCAAACCAGTCAAAGAACATAAGAAAGTTGAACCAAAGTAACTAATTCTTGTATTGTAGAATATCTACAACAATTACTGTGCTAAACAAGTACAGGATTCTAATGATTGGACAAAGAATAATGTACACACTAATACAATGTATAAAGTAAATAAGTAGAGGAAATTCAATCTGTCAAACTTGTCTAATTTGTCAAAATCAAAATGTTTCAATTGTAGAAAAGTAGGACATTTCTCTAAGGAATGCTGCAAACCTCCTACTGAAGCTACAAAGCTTACACATGCTAAACATCAGGCTAACATTGTGTATAAAATAAATCAAACTGTAGAAAATACAACAAACATGTTTATTATTGAAAATACAAACAAAAACAATGTTGAATTAAAAGAAGGTAATGTTGAAATGAACAATAATACCTACACTCTTATTCTGAGCAACCAGGACAAACAATTTGAACAATTCAGTTCCTAGGTATGTACTAATGTATTTACAAATACAATCATAACTAACAAGAAATCCTATATACAAATAATGGATTTACTTGATTCTAGTGTATTAATACACACATACTCCTTATCTATTTTGTTTAACAGACATACTCCTTATCTATTTTGTTTAACAGACATACACAACATAACTCCTACAATTGTAACTATTACAAATAGATCAACAATGACTCTTAATTGAGCTGGATCTATGTGTATTGAAATTCTGAAGAATACACAACAAGTAAGTGTTATAACATTACAAAACATTTATTATTATCCACAAATGAACTTTTCCCTCATAAGTCAAGTGTTACTATGTAGGAAAGGCTATTCTTTTGTGTTTACAAACAATACTTGTACTATAACATTACTATGTAACAAATATGTCAGACATGTATAATTAAGAAATAACTTGTATATATTGTACAATAATCACTTGTTAAAAACAATGAACAAACTATCTATTTATAATATACATAAACACCTTAGGCATATAAGTTACAATTATATCAAGCAATTAATAAAAACACAACCAAGTGTTCTAACAACTAAAATAACAAACTATAAAGAAAAGGAATGTATTAAATGTATAAAAGCAAATATTGAATGTACACTAATACCAAAACTACATCAATCTCCTCTTACAAATGCATTTAGAGATCATATTCATATTAATATTATTAGTCCTATTGAACTGTACACATATAAGAACATACACTACTTATTAACAATTGTAGACAATTCTACTTATTAGTACATAATACTCAAATTACAAACAAAAACTAATACATATACACAATATGTACAATGGACAACTAAAATATTTACATAGTACAGAGTAAAAATAAAACTATTACAAAGTAATAACAATACTGTATTCCTTAGTAAAGATTTCTAACAATATTTGGATTCACAAGGAACAAAACAAAGATTAACAGTACATCATACTCTGTAACAGAACAGAATAGTAGAACAAACCCATAAAACTATATTTAGAGGTGTAAGAGCATATCTAACATCTACTAAACTACCATTCACATTATAAGCCAAAGCAGTAATTCATATCACTTATATTCATAATAGAACAATTTGTACTGTATTAAATTATAACACTCTACATTACAAACATTACAGAACCTACAGAACAATTGATAATATACACAAATTTGGTCAATATATTATTATTTGTAATGAAAATCCTACAAAAATACAACAGTAAGGTATAATTACTTGTTAGATAGAATTAGATAACAAAAGTAAAGGCTATAAAACTTGGCACAATAATAAAATTACTATCAAACAAAATATTCCATTTCTCAAAGGTAAACCTTCTCAAATTGAAGAGGAGAAAATAGACAATACAAATAACAATACAAACAAGTATTTAATAATTAAAAATAACAAAACAGACAACAGAATAATAAGAACAGACAACAATAATACAGACAACACTGATCCTAATAAAAAAGGAAAAGCAGAAGAACTAACAGACATAATGGAAGATAAAGTTAAATTAACTGAAAACAAAGTAGAACCTAAATTACATTGATTGGAACAGAAACAGAAACCAACAGAATGTACTATCAAGCTTGAGTAACATATGCAGAATAAACATGTAACAAAACACATGTACACACTTAGTGAAAAGGATGAAGATAATATTACCATTCATTTAACAGAATTCAATACTAAAATAAGTGAAATACAATTGGATCCAACTTTATTTTATAAAGCAATTCAATGTCCAGACTATGATTTATAAATAAAAGCTATGAAAGACAAAATAAAACAATTAGAAAATTATAATACATAGGAAATCACATATTCATACAATAATATTAACATTATCAGAACACAATTTGTCTATAAAATAAAGTAATACACTGACAATAGTATCAAAAAATACAAAGCACAATTAGTAGTTTAAGGAAACTATTAGATTGACAGTCTTAACTATCATATAGACAATTTATTTGCTCCTACTGCTAGACTATCTACAGTACAATTAATATTAGCATAGGTAGTATCTAATAATTATGAAATACATTAGATAGATATTAAATCAGTATATCTATATAGACAATTAATAGAAGACAAAGAAATATATGTTAAACCTCCTCCAGGTAACTTAATAAACAGATTACAGAATGGACAAATATTACAATTACAAAAAGTACTATACAGATTAAAACAAGCTAGTAGAAGATAGTATAAAACACTATCTAATATACTACTTAAGTACAGATTAACAAAATCCAAACATGATAACACTGTATTCTTTACAAAGAAGAAAGAAATAACTGTAACTATATTATTTGTACATGTCAACAATATTACTATCAATACTATTATAATGATAAAACAATCTATTACACATTATTTACAATATACAGACAGTAGAGAATTACATTAGCTACTACTTAGTATAGAGATTCAACACAACAGAGAGTATAGATTCATTAGGATGTGTCAGACACATTATATTAATAGTATAATCTTACAAACAAACAGAGCATACAAACACTCATACAACTGGGTACACAATTAAAAACAGTATTGTAAACTGATACTGATAGAAAACAAATGTCTGAAATACTATACATGAACATGGTTGGTACACTTAGATACATTACAGACTGTACACAGTCAGATATAGCAATTGTAACAAATCAGTTAGTAAAATACCTTAATGACTCTGGTATGGAGCATTATCTGGCACTTAAACACTGTTACATGTACTTAAAAACTACAAACAATGTCTGGCTCCAACTCAGTAACACAAATCAATCAATATTGAATAGATATACAGATACAGACAGTATGATACAAGAAGGGCATTGTGTAATATCAGGATATGCATTTTACTTGAACAATTCATTAGTTTCATGGTTAAGTAAAAGACAAACACTAGTGGCAAATTCAACATGTGAAGCTGAATTAATAGCTCTTACAAGAGGAACACAAGAAGTGATCACACTTACCCATTTAGCTGAAGAGATTCTGTAGGTCTCTGATGCACCAATTAATATTTATTACAATAATAATACTGTTATACAAACAGTTACATTGGACAAACTCAAATACTCAGAACAGACAAAGTATTTAAATCATAAGAAAGATTTTATTAAATACTATATTGAATTAGAGTACATAAATGCAAAATACATACAGACAAATGATCAAAGAGTGGATATATTAACAAAAGCACTATATGTACCACAAGTCAAACATCTTACTAGTTTACTTGAACTAGTAAGAGTTTGAAGGGGAGTATTATGAGATGATGAGTTTATCACAAGACAATGACTTCATAATGTCTTAGTTAGAATACATACAATATAAGGATGAGAGACACTGAGTGGTCAATCATCACCTTGCCCCTTGTTCTTGCATGCCTACCCTTTTCACAACCTGTGTGTCACTGTCAACAAAAAAGCATCATGGTTTAGTGGAATATTCAATACAACAGATGCTGAAAATGCCAAGAATCAAGGTCAGTATTTAACTATTTAAAACATCACAATCTGCATGTCATAACATTCTTTTAACTTACAAATTTTTGCCAGGTCAACCAGACATAATACAGGGCATTCAGAGCCCTCAGTCATCTCAGTTGTTTCAGCCATCCTAATTGTAAAATGCAAAGAAGTCAAGTACAGGAGTGATTGTCAGTACTGTTGTTGGCACTGTAGGTTTCTGTGTCATTGTTGTAGTGTTTTGGTACTTTGTTGTACAGAGGAAGAGACTGTGAGTCACACAAGGAATTCGTCCTACATGTGCAGTACAATCAGAACTGATTCTCAAAGTTGATGCTCCAAATATCACTCAGTCTGCTGCCCCTACTCTATCAACAGGAACAAGACCAACTGAGCAGGAGGAGGAGGATGATGACCAATGTTTGGAGGAAGCACTATTATGTGTTTCTTGTGTCTGCAACACCGTTTCAGCATGCCAGTCATGAATGGCATAACAAAAGTGGTGGTGGGATGCTATTCATTTGTCCTTTGTTTCAGAGCTTATTTTGATTCACATAATACAATTCTTTTGCAAGACAAGCAATAATGATAGTGATTGTGATAAAGATAATTGTAAACGTATAAAGACAAAGATATAGTTAAGTAATAAGAATAGCAGATAGCAAGGTGTGTGAAGTGTCCATGTGTTAAAAAAAAAGAGTAATCGAGTAGGGGGATAGAAAAACTGAAGCGCGTTAGACAGTCCATGTGCTGTGCTGTGCATCAAGAAGAAAAAAAAATGGATACAAAAGTGGAGAAGGGAAAAGGTGGAGATGACATCCATGCGCGCGTCGCAGTCATTCATAATGTGTAGAGTATAGAGTCGTGTAGACGTTCATAACCATAACCAAGAAAAAAAAACGAGAGCAAGAATTTGTATAGATAGATAGAAGGATGGGCCGGGAGGGGGGGAATGATGGATGAATGAATGTGTAAAAAAGACGTCCTTTTCGTATGCGCGTATCCAAGAAAGAAAGAGAAGGAGAAGAGGAAGAGAGCGGAAGTGGTGGAATCACCAGTGGGGTAGGGTGTTCAAACTCACTACTCATATGCCAATCACCTCTGTCTCACTCTCAAAGCTCCCATACCTCTGCGCTCGAATGCGCTGCGAAGACGCACGTGTACCACGGAAGTCCACACTATGCGACGACTCCGAAGCAATGATCACGTCGCTCTCACCGTGCATCTGGCTCGTGTCGTACCCGCTCCTGTCCTTCTCGACGACGCCGTCGATTCGATCGAGTTTCTCCTTCACGCTGTTACTCGACCCGAAGACTCGACTTAGGAAACCACCAGACATGCTTTCCCGTATACGCGGAATAGACGCGATTCCCGCAGCAGGCTGCCAAGACGAGCGTTTCTCAGGGAGCTGAAGTGGAATCGGACGGAGCTGTACACCAGTAGCATTCGCCGAAGTACGAGTGGCAGATACACGATGACCCGCACCAGGTGGAGCACATAACGAGAGACGCGAAGCACCGCGAGAGCCAGGAGTAGGGGACATCGAGTCCAGCTTGGCAGGGATAGTGATCACGTTGTGCTCGTCCTCAAAGTCTTCCGGATCAGAACCCGAGGAACCGTTATCTTCAGTCAACGAACCCACGCTCAGTTCAGACTCAGTGGTCGTGCACCTAGACATGGCACGCAGCGGAGAAGACCCAACAGCAGACAAAGGAGAAGGCAACATTGGAACACGAGAACAACAGCCAGGAATGTCCAAGTATCCAGACGAAGACGAGGATGAGGAAGACGACGAGTGATGGTCGATCTTCAGGCTTGGAGGAATAGCATCATAAGGAGGAGTGGGTGGCATCTGAACGTCGATGAACGAGCGTGACCGACGAGCCTTGATGCGGTTGACAGCCAATTGACGCGTCTCCCTGTCCTGTGCAGGCGAGGACGTACGACGAGGCATGAAAGGTGCCCAGTGCTCAATAGCCTGTTCCTCAGCGAAGCGAAGATCAAAGTCCAGTAAGGAGACAAGCTGCGACTCCATAAGATTGATCTCAGCGTTCTCAAAGATCTCAGCGTATCTTGTCCAATGTTTATTCTTCGGGGACGAGTCATTTAGGTACTTCGCGGCAACGATGAGTGTAGCGAGGAAGACACGGTGTCTAGTGCACGGCATGCCTGAAAGATTTAGTAGCAAAAAAACGGAATAAAAGAAGTTGATTCGTAAGATACAGAAATCAAACAGATAAATTAAAACAAGCGGCATTCACTCACCCTTCGAAAACTTAGGCAGCCGATGACGTAGCCTCTCAAGATAAATAATTGTCGTCAGAAGCGTCGGAGTCTGTACATTGGCAGATTCCACAAGCTGAGTAATGAAATCCTCAAGCGGAGGCAAGAACGGCGTGGATGCTCCCCCAGTACCGCTTCCTTGTTGACTCTGCCCAATCTTATTCTGCTGGAGCTGTATCTGTGCCTGGTACTGCGTCACCTCCGCCTCGCGCTCCGCGAACGTCTTCTTCAAAGGCGTATGGGGAGGAGTCGGGAGTGCTCCTGAGTTCTTGGAAGTGGTAGGGTCCTCGACGACGATCACGCTCATCGTCTTTGCCGCGATATACGAGATCATCTCGCGGCTGACAGGTCGGCGGAGTAGGTCGATCAGCGCGGGGTCATGCATTGATTTGGGAATGAGCGAAGCGCCGCAACGGCGTTCGGAGGTGGACTGAGTGGTTGGCATTGTATCAACACCAGTACCAGTATCGATACCACTATACAATCGTCCCCTGGTACGGAAGTTGTGGTAATGGTGGAGTGAGCGAGAGTGGGAGTTAAAGGTACAGGGACCCCTTTAACCACGAGTGGGTGGTGGCACAATTCTGAACGCGAACGGGTCTCCCGTCGAGGGAGGTCGTCGTAGTATCGTTCCACAGACCCAGTCAGACCGACAAGTAGGCAGGTAGGCAGACTAACAAGCAGCAGCTCGAACCAAAGAGTGAGAAGTCGAGAAATCCAGCCAAGCCAAGCAAGAAGAGAGAGACAGAGTATAGCAAAGTGGGCGTAAGAGGCAAGAGAGGCAAGAGGAAGAGAGGAGGGAAGAGGGAGAGGAAGGAAAAGAGCGAGTGGAAACAACACCAAAGAATACGCCGATCCCCACTTCCCTTTTATACCGAGCAACAAACAAAACGCAGTTTGGACCAGCAAAGCGCGTCGCGTCACTAACAAGCGCAAATAACAACAACCAAAAAGAAATGTCCGCGAGCGACAAACAACAGCGGAGCGCGGAGCTGGCCAGCAGGGAAGTGGAGAACGGTAGAGAGACTCAGAGAGAGAGGGGTCGTAAGAGAGAGGGGGAAGGGAGAAGTCACCGTTACAATGGTGGGCGTCCTTGTCAAAAGGCGTAAAGCAAATATCTCTTCGGCCTCGTCTTATTTTATTCACATCAAGACTTGTCAGCCCAACTAGCCCAGACGCACATCTCTCTGATATTACCTCACATGGACGGATCAGTGAAGTGGCTGACAAGATCACCAGACTGCTTTTTCTGCTCTAGCACTGAATCGCTAAATACGTAGAGCACATCACCCAGACACAAATATCTATCACACTTTACACACAGGAAGGATCAGTGAAGTGGCTGACCGTTCTGCCAGTCAACCTTTTATCCAGTACTAAATCGTAGAGTACATCAAGAGAAAAGAAGAGACTAAAAACAAGTAAACACAGAGAAAAAAAGTAAATGCAGACAGAGACTAATAAGACATTGAAGACGATAGCACAGGACAGACGGACGGACGGAATGTACGGATAGACGGAAGATAAGAACAGAGAGACAAACAGACAGAGAGACAGAGAGACGAGAGATTTAGGGATGGAAGATGGAGGAGAAAAACCCCACGTTATGCAGAAAGCGAGGCAGTACTAATACATATACACTCTAGGTAGGTACTTGCGCGACGAGATGAGATAGCAAGAGGAAAAGCTGAGATACGATGAGACGAGACAAGGAGACAGGAAACACAAACGAAACGCGAGATAGGAATGAAATAAGAACGAAAATACGAGACGTGAGCTTGTGTAAGGATGACGATGCAACAAGAAAAAGAAAAGTAAATCGAAACATTGAGCCAAGAAAATAATTGAGACTGAGATGCGGATTGATGGGTCGAGTTTATGCGTGCAAACAGTGAATGGACGGATGCAATTTTTTTTTTCGTGAGGGATAAGGCATGACAAGGTAGTAGGGTCAATGCCGACCGCTCCTCTTCCTCTGCGCCCTCTTCGCAGGTGGCTGCACCTGTGATTCCACAGTAGCAGTCGTCGGACTCGCAGTCTCCCCCGCCTTCCTCTTCAACGTTGCATGCGCAACCATAGGCGTCGAACTCGTACTCGTCGGCGCCCCAGCACTCAAAGGAGGCGCGTTGGGGGTCTGCGCACTTGCAGGTGTCGAAACCATATGAGGTGAAGATGACATATCAACTCCTTGTGCTTGTGCTTGTCCAGGTCCACCCTGCCCAGGCCGATGTTGTTGTTGTAAGTTAGGATGAGGTTGTAACCCTCCAGGAGGCTTCGTTGTCGCATGTTCCACAGGAGGCGAAGACTGATAAAGCGTCACCGCCGGACTAGTCACCACCCCATTCGTCTGCTGCGAATCCATAAGCTGCCCGGGACTGTTCTGGTTCGGCGGTTGGAAGTTGAACCCTTGCTCTCTTAGCAAATGCGCGAAATTCTTCAACGCTTCTTTAGGCCCAAATCCCGCCTGTAAAGAAAAATCCATCAACCCAGACATCAAACCCACACTCTCAGCCAACTATTCAAACAAAACAAATCACTGATTAGTATACAGACTGTAGGGTAAGGTTAAAGATTCGTAAACTTGCCTCTAAACACCTCATCGTAGCCTGCGGTATCCCAAACGCATTCACAGGCTCGGACGGTATCGTCGCCCTCTCAAAATGCACAACCATATCCCCCCCTCCTCCAGCACCAGCTTTCTCATCCTCAAACGCCGGCGTACCCCCAACCCCACCCTCCGCACCACTCGCACTCGCAATCGTCGAAGTAGAGGACCCAGCAGGACTACTCTCCATCTTCATCATCATCTTCGGCGTCCTCTGCACAGGATCACTCCTCCTCCCATGAATACACTCTACCCGCAAAGCCTTCTCATGCTTCTGCGCATCGAACGAAATCGTGTCGATCTTCAACGTATATGGCATATGGGGCGGTTGTGGTTGTGGTTGTGCACCGTTCGCTCCTGTTGGAGGTGGTGGTATAGCCGGAGGATTCGGAACTATTACGACCGTAGCGTTAAACGGTCCACGTAGCGTCACGATATACCCATTCAAATAGTAAAACGTCCATGACGCAGTTAGACTCTCGACGTACAGAGTATACGCCGTCGGTCCCATTCGTTCCTTTGCACCCTCAAAGTTAAAAGACATCGACGATACACCAGATTGAGCCGTGACGAGGAAGAATCTATGAAGGATCGGCATCGTGATGTCTATTTGCAAAATATGAAATAGAGTGGATCGACAAGATGACGCCGCCGTTCTTCAGTCAGTATTCTGCAGATCGAGGGATCAAAGAAAATAAAAAAATGTTTTTACTCACCGAATGGTTTGGCTTCTGTCTGCGCGTTGTCTTTCCAAAGTGTGAATTTGAATACTGCTTTTGCAGTGAAATACTCCCCAACAAGACTCTCCCAGAAATCTTTTGAAAGCTACAAACAAGCAATATTAGAGTTCAATCACTCAGATCATAACACTGGTAATACTTACTGGTACTTTGGGATGTGATAAACTCTCACTAAAGGAAAGCAATCGGCTAATTGCACTGAACCCTGGATGACTGTAATGTAATGAAATTTTAGTAAAACGGCAAAACGAAGTATCAAAACACGGAAAATAAAAAAACGCACAACGGCCGTTGAAAGTACTGCATTGGCACCATAGGTATAGCAGATGGGGGAGGGTTCGTTCCATCCTGAGTAGGAGGCCGCGGTTGTCCCGGAGGTGCCGCAGCGGTTGGTTGTTGCTGCTGCGGTTGAGTGCCCGCATTCGGCGGTTGTTGTTGCTGGGATGAGGGGGGCTGCTGGGGTTGTGCTTGCTGCCCTGCATTAGGATGACTTCCTCCTGGCATCGGATTGATACCTAACCCAACTCCAGCTCCAGGGCGAGTTAAGGGCGCCATTGGCGGCTGCGCTCGTCCACCAGGCGCACCCGCACCACCAGCATTAGACACATTCGACACATTCGACACATTCGACGGTGCGCCAGGTGTAGACGGTAACTGCGTCGCCTGCGTCCGTGGTGTTCGCGTAGGCGCAGATCCCTGTCCCGGGCCACCCTGACCTTGTTGTGCTTGCCCCTGTCCAGGACCCGCACCAGGAGTCCCTCCAGCTTGTACATGATTCTGCTGACGCGGCGGCGCCTGGACGACCGACGGTGATCGATTGAGCTGACCTTGCGGCAGTCCCTGCGCAAGCGTCGGGGTACCCATTCGACCAAGCGCGTTAGCCTGCGCTAGCGCAGGAGTCGGCTGCCGATGCGTAGCAGGTGAATTCGAACGTTGTCCTGGGTGGACGGAGCTTGGGAATGGCTGATGTGTCGGTTGCCCGTGCGGTTGACCATGTGGATGCGCCTGGCTCGTTGGCGGTCGCTGTTGTGGTGCACCAAGCGGTCCCGTACCCGGCCCCCCGCCCGGTCCTGGCCCAGGACCTTGATGTGATTGGTTAGTTAGCGGCGGCATCACCCCGGCATACTGTCCCATAGTACTTCGTTGTTGCATCTCGAGCTGTTGAGCGGGGGTAGGGAATGGAGGTCTCCCGGCCATCCCCATGCCCGGTGTACCTGCCATACCACCGGCACCAGCAGCAGCACCACCAACAACAACAGGCCCTGGGCCTCCAGCACGACTCCCAGGTCGCCCATTCATCGACACTGGCGAACCCCTAAGAGTGGACATCGGATTCTGCTGTGGAGTCACTCGACCCGGCATCCCGACACCCTGGGCACCATACGGAGGTCCAGGTGGTCCACCTTGCTGCCCAGGCTGAAGTTGCATCGGATGCCCACCAGGCTGGCGCATCTGCCCTCCAAACTGCGGTTGGCTTCCACCTCCAGGGAAGTTGATCATCGGTTGCTGTTGTTCACCAGCGCGTGACTGCGGACGCATCGACGCGGGCACCGACGGGGTCTGAGGTTGCGAGTGTCCGCCCGTCCCCGGGCGTTGAGGCGACGCGGCATTCGGGTGTTGCTGCCCGGGGTGTGCTTGCATCCCACCAGGCATTGCGTTCGCGTTTTGAACGTGGTTCGGGCCTGGCAGACCCGACATCGGTAAGCCCGACGGCTGCTGGGAGTGCTGTCCAAGATGTTGTTGCTGCCCTCCGAGCTGCTGGTGCTGATGCTGCTGTTGATGTTGATGTTGCATCTGTGGGTTTTGCATGGCATGTTGGTGTAAAGGATTCACGAAAGGCGGAGGATTCTGCTGTTGTTGCCCATGCGGGTGTTGCTGAGAGAGGTTCGGGTTCGCATGATTGGGGTGGTTTGGATGGCCAGGATGCATCCCGCCGGGTGCGAGGCCAGGAGCGCCCATAGACTGCGCCGAAGGCGTTCGTTGCATTCCTGGTGCGCCCATGGGATTCGGATTCATTGGGTTAGGTATCGAGCCGGCAGCAGAATTAGCGTTATTCATTCCCGCACTTAGCGGCTGCATTGCGGGGTTAGTGTTGACCATGTTGGGCGTGCGTGGATGTTGGAGACCATGCGGTTGCTGGCCAAGGTGTTGTGGTTGCTGAGCCTGCGGCTGCATATGCCCTTGAGCCTGCTGTACGTGCTGGTCCCTTTGACGTTGATCTTGTATAACAGCAGCCAATTCTGGCGGTACACTGCCGCTTGGGTTACGTTGTCCAGGTGCTAACTGACCTGGCGGAGGCTGAGATCCAGGGGGAAAACGCTGCGCAACAACAGGTATACCCTGTCGTAACGCAGCCATGGAATTAGTCATGCCCATGCCCATGCCTCCGACCCCCATTCCACCGAGCATATTCATGTTCATACCAGCGTTCGCTGTGCCTGGGGCCTGAGGTTGGCCAGGTTGACCAGTTTGGCTGGGTACGCGCCGGATGGCTCCTAGCTGCTGAGCCATCGCACTGGCCGTGTTTCCAGGATGGAAATTCGCGCCAGGCACCCCGCCCATACCAGCAATCCCAAGCCCGCTCATCGTACCCATACCATTAGCAGTTCCTGTGTTCATTAAGTACGCCGGTCGGGGGCTGCCAAAGTTGCCCATGTGGGACGACATACCTGGAAACCCACCAGGTTGCGGTGGCTGTTGTTGTTGTTGTTGTTGTTGTTGTTGTTGCCCTTGCAATCCTTGCTGATGCTGCATCTGCTGCCCTCCATGTTGTTGAGGATTCTGCTGCTGCTGTTGTCGGGCGGCGGCTTGAACAGCGGCAAGACGCTGCTGCTGTTGCTGTTGCTGCACCTCGAGCTGCCGTTGGAGCATTGGATTCTGGCTGTGGGCGGCCATGAACTGAAGTCCGTTCGGCTGCTGCCCGAGTCCCGGCTGCACACCTGCTGCGCCTTGGTTCTGGCCAGGCTGGTTGCCTGTTGGTTGCAAGCCACCCATCGGAGGCGGGTTCGCATGTGGTGGCTGTTGATGGTTCGGAGCCAAGCCCATTGGTGGAGGGCCATGCTGCCCCGGGTGTTGTTGATTATGGTTATGAATCTGTCCGGGACCGCCTCCAGCTCCGGCTCCAGCTCCCCCTGCTCCAACAGCACCCATGCCGCCCATACCACCCATACCCGCCATGTTCCCAAGTCCGCCCATACCACTCATGTTGGCCATTGCTCCCATCGCACCTATTCCATTGATATTACCAAGGTTAGCGCCGGCGGTACCTGGCGCAGTGGGCGGGAAGGGTCCGATTCCGTTGATTAATCGTGGGTTGTTCATCATGTCTGCAGGGGCAGTGTAATTGTTTAGCAGACGGAGGTATCGTCGTTAATAATTTGGTGAGTCAACGTCGCGCGTCACTGGTAAGTAGTGATAATAGTGGGTAGTAATATGTGGTTTGTGTGGTCGCTCTAGCGTGCGAGCGGAGACGATGGACCCACGGATCGTTCTATCTCGAGCAGCCTAGCGTGACAAAGATTGACACGGGCTGCGAGGGCGAGGACGAGAAGCGTTTATCGAGAGACGTTCTGCCCGTCAGGAAGACGATGCCAATTGAGTAGAGAAAGAAATAAAATATATTGATTGTTTCCGACGAGCCTGTGTCAGTCAGTCAGTCAGTCTCAATCTGTGTGATTGCAAAGTGACCGCTGTTGACGCGTAATGGGCCAAGACACGACGCACCAGAGGGGCCAGACGCGGGAAAAGGCGCCGGAAGAGAGGAGAGAGGGGTGTGTCGTTGAGGGGAAAACGGGGACTGTCGAGCGTGCGAGGAAGGAGATGAAGCGTGTTCGGACGCGGCGGGTCCAAATCGAGAGAATCGTGTAAGGGTGCCGGAACAGAACAGCACAAGCCAGAGAGAAGAACACAACAATACAATTCACGGTCGTCGCTCAGCCACTCAAATTATTTAATAATACGTCACGAGACTTACCGCGTGCAGCACTCGACGAACAACGACGAGCGCGGAGAGATAGGTAGGGAGGAAGTGATGAAGGAGAAAATAGGGCGACAGAGGGGGAGGAAAGAAGTTGTTGTGAAGGGATGTACGGGAAGAACTGGTTGACGTTGAAAAGGCAGGGAGAGATGGGATCAGCGCACTGCCCGTGATAGCGCCTGATGTGTTTCGCCTTGCGCCCACTGAGAGCGATGCGGGCGAGAGAGGGATAAAGACCGAGGTCGGGGGCGGGCTACGGGAGCGGCGGGGAGACCGGAGTAGGTATAGAACGGAAGGGTCGACGGTGCGGGATCGAGGCAATTGTCTTTACATCTCTTTGCTCTCACGGCCCATGCACTGGCACTGTGCTCCTCGCCACTTTGCTGTCACTCCTGTACTCGCCACATCGTTGTCCACTATCTCCGTTAATCTCTCTCTGTCCCTGCTCATTATCGCTGACTTTTTGTTCTTGGCTATAACTACCACAACTCCTTGTTATATCGCATTTACCGTATATCCTTCCATTTTGTGCTTTATTTCCTGCAAGTGATGACGTGCCGACCATCGCATCACGGCATCACGGCACTTCACATCACGTGCATCTGATTTTGGCTCCGTCAAATTTTTGACTTGACTTGGACTTGGACTTTGCTTTGCCTTACTTGTGTATGCGTCCGTTCGATCTCTGCTTTTTGGCTCCGTCATTTTCGATATCAAAACTCTGCTTTCAGTTGGTATTCAGCATCCGTGTCCACCATGGTCCGCCAATTCAAACACCACGAACAAAAACTACTCAAAAAAGTCGACTTTCTCAACGTGCGTCTCCTCCCCTAATTAAAACTACCCCACCCTAATTAATAATTAACAAATTAACCCTCCAACGCACAGTGGAAACAAGATGCCAACCTCCGCGAAATCCGCATAATGCGTCGATACCACATCCAAGACAGAGAAGACTACCATAAATACAACAAACTCTGCGGATCCCTCAAATCATACGCACATCGTCTCTCTCTCCTCCCTTCCCCTGATAACTCCTTCCGATCTCGCATGGAATCAGCTCTCTTAGGAAAACTATACGATATCGGCGTACTCAACTCCTCTTCGAAGTTATCTGACGTCGAGAAGAGTCTGACAGTCTCAGCGTTCTGTAGAAGGAGATTACCTGTTGTAATGGTTAGGTTAAGGATGTGTGAGAGTGTTAGTGCCGCTGTGAAGTTTGTCGAACAGGGACATGTAAGAGTTGGTCCTGATACGATTATCGATCCGGCTTTTATTGTGACGAGACATATGGAGGATTTCGTTACGTGGGTTGATACGTCCAAGTTGAAGAGGACTGTTATGCGGTATAATGATGAGGTACGTTTTGTTGTGCGATTGTTGTTTTGGTTGATTTTGCGTGTTGATACTCTCTCTCTCTCACTTTCCACGCCGCCGTTCAGCTCGACGACTTTGACCTTTTATAGTCTTGTCTTGTCTCTACCATCAGTCTTCCAGCACTCCAGCACTTCAGGTCCTTGTCCCCTCACTATCAACAACGATCCAACGATCCAGTTACTCTCGACAGAACACACACACATGTCACTTCACCTTATTCATTTCTATCTCTGCCTGCCCTGATTCTTAGATTAGCTTGCAGGGAATCCACCCCCTTTTTTTCCGGCTCTTTTAACATCTTTCTTCCAGCAAATTTCCTAATACATTCTACAATCTAGTGTTATTACTGTTATTACTGTTATTACTGTTATGTTTCTTATGTTCATTATATCATCATGTATGTGTACTATGTATGCTACATGCATTTATTACTGGTATACAACATATGGTGTGAGAGCAACTGATAGCTAACAATAGTAAATCTTAGTCGTAAATATAGACTTCGCCTCCGCAATCGCCACTGAAAAGAATTTTATAATGATAAAAGTCAGTTTTGACGGTTAATAAGAGGATAAGAGGATAAGAGGATACTTACACAACTAATCTATGCTCATTCTTGGATATATCACCCACGGAAAAGCAAGCAACGTCGTGATCTACTTCAGCGAGGACCATACTTTCATCTGTATGTGCCGGGGGACATTTCATATCCCATAATCTGACACAGCCTGAAGAAAATAGAAAGAAAGTGTAAGTATATCGGGGGATTAGAGAAAGAGGAAGAAAGCAAGACTGGAAACATACCGTCAGTTCCACCGCTAACCAACCCAAGCTGCCCCCTCCCCACCCCCTCAACCCAGTGCAACCCAGTAACACCATGCTCCAACTCCCTCGGTCGTCCGACCATCTTATGACTCAGTACAGCCCACGGCCTTTCTCCAGTGAGGAACCGAACGTCATACACGTGCGTTGCGTTATCTGTCCTTGCGATTGCTAGGAGAATACCGTCTGGGGAGAATGACGAGCAGGTGACTTCGAGGGGGTCTTTTGCGGAGGATAGTTGGGCATGAGGTTTTAAGGGATGGAGGTGGGTGCCTGTGCATCGGGTACCTTGGCCCCGAGCGACGTCGAAGAGGGAGAGGAAGTGGGAGTTGTTGGCGCCGGTCTCTGTGATTAGCGCAAGAACTCGGCCTGTAAATCAGACGAGAAAATTATTGTTCTTTAAGACAACCTCATCCAAGTCGGCGCTTATTGAAACTTGTGTTGGACGTACCTTGCGGATCCAAAGCCATAGCCTCAGCAGAATCGTCAATATCCAACTCATAATCTGCACATTGCAGAGCAACGTTAAACGCAGTATGTTGACAAACGTTCTCCCTCTCGGACTCCGAGGAAGCGAAGAGCATGTCGTTAAGTCCGCTGTTGAATGACGTAGCACCCCAGATGAAGGATCCTGGGCGCGAGTCTCGCCCGTTGACGACTTCGAGTGTAAAGCGGGAGGTGTCGGAGGTGTGGATGTGGATGTTTCTATATGTACATATTGCGGTAAAACGTTATTATCGTTTTTTAGAGTGGAGGAGGAAAGGGGGGGCGGGGGGAGGGAACGGCGTACCCGTCAAAGCAGCTCACGCCGAAGATTGACGAGTTCGGTTTAAACGCGATGTCGTAGGGCGCGTGCGCATATTGGACTAAGGTTCGACTGAGAAGTTGAACGCATGGACACGGAGAGGTGCTTACAAGTATTGAGACACTCAGGTGAGAACTCATCGTCGCATGCTTTGAGGTCGAAGGTTCGTACGACGCAGTCGTTGCCGGAAGATACGAGACAATTCGGCCTAGAGAACTGGCACTCAGTGGAGGAACAACGCAGATGCGAGAATGAAGTACCTGAGAGGATCGAATGCAACGTCGTTGACGGTATAGTATTTAGAGCAGTCTGCGGACAGGGCCGTTAGTGTTTGATTCCGTAATACGTACGGAACATGCTCACTCCATATCCTGTCGGTAGGCCACGTCCTCCTGTGATCATTCAAGACCGCATCTAAAGGGGTTAGCCTTAGCCAGCAAACTAAAAATGTTCCCATATAGCACGCACGCTTTTGACCGCGCCACACAACGAGATTACCATCCCGATTATACGGATCTACTTCAGCTGTAAATCCGGTTCCGCCGTCAACCGCTACAAGGCACAACAATCAGGCACAGGGTACTCACGAGCTCGGGATGTCCTATCCGGATGACCCCCCTTCGTCGGACTTGCAACGGCAATAAACTCATGGGATTGTGCAACTTTGTTGACGGCTATCAGAAGCGGAAGTGTGAATATTCGAAGATTCTATAGTACAAGTGCGGTGAAACTGCACGTACAGCCGGATGTCTTCTTGAATGGAGCTCCGCTGAGGCGCAGGGAAGATACAGTGAGGTGTGAGTTGAAAACATTAATTGATCGCGACGACGTGGCCCTGGATAGAAGACCTCTGCTTTGTCTGAGGTGGCGATAGTCTACGGTTGTGTGTATGTAGGGACTCGTAGCCTATCAGGGCATTAGAAAAGTTGTAATGAAAATGGAATATATTTTAACGTAAACGTACGTATTCAGCCTTAAAGCCATCCCAGAGACGAGATGGCCTTGCTCTCGACTGCTCAGAGCTTGCTGATAGTAACCCAGTTCCAGCTCTTGGTAGGGTTTGACTTTTGACTGACTCCCGTTTACGAGATGATCGGAATGTTATCCTGGGTACCACTTTTACAGGCATCGGAGGAGGTTCTATGTCTATAGTATTCTTATCGTCGCTGTCGTCCACATCCATGCTCCCATCGTCTCCTCTCACCCAGTCCCAATAATCATCCGCCGAAATATATTCATCTTCCTCCTGAAACGACCGATTAGCGGAGATTGATGGAGGAACTGGATCAAGTTCCATTTTCATCGTCTGATCCTGTAAGTTATTTATTTAAAGTTTTATAAATCAGTATGCAAAAGATACAGCACTTACAATGAGAATTGACGGTGATCGTTCGCGTACGTCAGGCGAAACAGATGGCTTTTTAGGTGAAGGGCTGGGTGCAGGTGCAACAAGTCCATAGAGCTGTGGGTTGACTGCCGGGGTTAGAGTTCCAGCTCCTGCGCCTTGCCAGGACAAGTGTTCTTTCTGTAGCTCTCTGTATTGCCTTGGATAGCCAACAGAACGTTGAGCAACAGAAAATATTGAAAATATATCATTCTGCTCACTTTGATGGACCAGCATCTGAACATTCATTCTTTGACGTGGTCGTCCCTAAGTTCAAGAAAGGGGATGACAACGTTTGAAGCTTTCTGTTAACAACAATACTGTCAGTCCCATCGTCACTGCTTTCATCGAGGACGATTGGCAGTTGTGATGAGCCATGCTGTGCCCTGGCTGTCTTTTGGCGCTTTTGCAACCGCCTTGCACGCAACGGTGGGGGATTTGTCACTTCCTCGACACCATCAGAGTCGTCGTCAATATCAATAGGCTCATGTCTCTTCCCTGTTTGCTGCATCCGCCAGTTTGAGGGATTTGATTGAGTTAGGAGAGGACGCGTACGACGTGGCGTAGACCAGAACCAGACGCGTCTTGGAATTAAGGTTACCGTCAAACCTTGTCTACACTTGTCTTCTGAACACGATCACCCTATCAATGTTGAAGCTGCCTTTGGAAGCAAATTTTCAACAATGCCTCTTGGCGGCTCTGCAATAACACGAACCTGATCTAGATTTTACGGAGTTAAAATATGTCTACGGCTAGATAACGACCTCTGATGTCTTCTCTAACAGCGTGGCTTTTGGAGTGCTTCAAAGGGTCCTCACGATCGTCTGAACCATACAAGAAAGATCAACTCGCTCATTATCTGATATTTGCAAAGGTCCCACGTGTACAACTAGCATCGCAAGTACCATTCAACATTGGATGAGTGCGAGGTCTTCTTCAAATGGATTCTGTATCTCCTGCTTGCAACTTGCTGTTCACGAGCGAATATGAAGCACGGCGCGCTGCACAGGCGTGTGCGAAGCAATCTCACCGTCCTGCTGCCTCAAGTACCCTGGGAAGGCGAGAAGGTCGCTATCAAATTCAAAAACACGTCGGAAGTCGGAATGCCGTGCAAACGACGCCCTGACACAGATAAAGGGAGTAAACTCGCGGTGGGATTGGCGGCGACTGACCGGACCGCCTGAGAGCGCCTGACTACGGTGCCGAGCTATTCAATTGGAAACGGGCATCGTTTCCAACATGCCTGGCGAAGAACCTCGGGGCTGGTGTTGTGCCGAACCCTTCTGCATGGTGCGCGTTCCTGACACAAGAGTGCGCGAATATTGCTTCCGTATGGGCTAAAGCCTCAACTGGGGCAATTGCGCAAGATGTTGTCGTCATCCGCCTCTTTGACGGTGGCGACCCCGCTGCGCTTGGCTGCCGAGTTGCGATGAGCGATGGGCCGCCTTGCGACTGATCGCGTAGGCTTTTGTATTGTGTGGCTGAACCACGCGCTTTGATGGACTGTCCCTTCTCCGACGTTCTGTGTGGGTATGGATGATGCGGTCAGACCTCTTTCCTCGCGGGCAGTCCGGACTTGGTTTCCTTTTCGGACTAGAGTTGGGGACAATTTTGCTCAGTGTTGGCGCAATCAGCTCCGCGGCCGCCTGGCTGCCCAATGACCATATCGCCGGCGCGCTAACTGCGGGCTCTGCTTCCAAGGATATGCCGGAAGCAATATTGGTCATAAACATGTGTTGATTCCAAGTCCCCTCGCTCGTCGCCGAACGACGGGAACGCAACGTCGGTGCGCGAATCGAAGCTATCGAAAGGCACGCGAGTGGATTTGCTGTGCTTCGCGCCAACCATCGGCGGCCGATACTGCTGCGGCGCGATGGTCCGCGCGCCCGAGGGCCGAGACCAGGGCGGCGTGCCGAACAAATATCCTAATGCGGGAAAAGTCGCGGTACCGCTTCACTATTTAGAGTTCAAGCGCTACTGCGGACGCCGGAAGCCGCCCCCGGACGGCGCGCGCGACCATCGTTCCGCCAAGAGGCTACTTATAACACACCAGGCCCATCACACGCCCCCCTTCTTGAACCTGCCCCTTCCCTCCCACTCTCATTCATTTATCCCTCCTCCGCTCCCTCCACTCGCACGCGCGCCGTCATGTCTGCGACCGCCGCCCTTGCCCCTCCCCCGCTGCCGCCACCACAACCACAGTCAACGCATTCACAGCAGGTTTCAATGCTGCCCCTTGCCAGCGGTGGCTCTGCTCCACCACTCAACAAGAGATCTTCTCGAAGTCCATCCTCACTGGACTCAAAGACGCCCACTCCTACACCTTGCTCCTCCCAACAAGCCCCTCAACAGCTGACTCCTCCAAGAGTCGTCGTAAGAGAGTCTTCTACACCAGAAACGCAGTCCAGGACTGCGGAAGACCACAAACTGGCAATTCCGGCTCCCATGAAATTACCAGAGACTATGCAGCATTCTATGGCGGCTCGCCCCGAACCTCTCGTAACTCCGCCCTTAGCTCAGCCAGTTTCAACAACCAGATCACCAACTATATCCCCAAATAACAAGAATACTTCTGACTCAGTCTCAGTCTCTGCCTCTTCTTCTGAGCAGGCACCTGCACAACTCGCGCTCCTCCTTTCTCAATCACTTGCTGATGCGGACGCGCTTCGCCGAGAGCTCACTTCGGAAAAGAAGCGCGCAGGTCGTGCCGAGCGCCTCCTCTCTGCATTACAAGGTCCTGCATCGCCGAACTCCGCAAGTACCGGCGCCGAGCCCAGAAAAAATGACGGTCGCCTTCCGGAAAGCGCAGCAAAGGCGGTTGTTGACGCCGAAACACGCGCGGAGCAGGCAGAACGGTGTGTATTTTGTCTTCCATTCACATTTCTAACCCAATCGGTATGGAGATCAATTCTGATATGTATATTCTCTAGGGCCCGAGACGAAGCCTTACACGCCCTCGCCTCACTTTCAGCATGCTTTGCAGAACTTGAACGCTACGAGGCTGCCTGTGCCTTGCGAGCGTCTGATGCACGGAGCGCCTATTCCCGTCTCCTCACATCCATTACTTCCTCTCATCCCGCACCTCAGTTATCGCCCCCCTTATCGACAGCATCACCTTACGGTGAACTGAAACTAAACTTACCGCGGGTACCTGCACCCGCTCCCCAGCTGCCTCCGGCAAGCCAGTTGCACAGACCTGCTCCAGAGATCCTGACAATTCATACCTCAGCTCAATCATCACGTCATATGCGACTCCCGCCACATTCTTCTTACGCTCCAGCTCATAGTCCGATTGATGGTCGACAAACAAGTGCCTTTGAGTCTCTCCCCCTTCCTCCCCCTCCTTCTGCATCGGGACTTGGGTCGTTAAACAGCATTATACCTTCGAAACGTTCGCTTAGCCATCGCAGTTACATAGATGATCCGATCTATGAGGAGCAGAAGCGAAGACGTATTGCCCTTGGACGGGACATGGACGTAGACATCGAGCCTCAGTCGCCGTACGCCCATCGCCCAGGCACACATACAGGCCAACACCACGGTGGGCCTGCGTCTGCTCAGCCGCTTTCTGCGTACCCAACCGCGACGCCTTTGAGTTCAGTCCCTTCACCACCGTCATCTGCAAGAGCGTATGACCGCCCACACTCCAGCCAGTACCTAACTGCACCATCCGGCCCTGGTCAGATCTTGACAAGAGATAGCGCATCATCTTATCTCACTCCCCCAGCAGGTCCCCGTTACCCTGTTTATGATGAGCGAGAGCGTGATTATGTCAGTAGGGAGAGGGAAGGTGTTTCTATAGGACTCGGAAGAGTCGACGCACGAGAGCTTGTACGCGATGCTAAAGCGCGTGAGCGTCGTGGAAGGGAACGCGAGACCTTCGCACGTCATCCCGATGCTCAGAGTATGTTACACGTGGATGGAAGACAGCGGAGGAGCAACAGTCGGAGCTCAATGGGAAGTGGAGGCAGTATGAGTCTTGACGAAATGTTGCTCGAGACAGCGACCGATCGTAACCGGGGAAGACCATCACCTTCCGAGCACGCTGGAGCATTCGGTACCCGCCAAAGCCAAAGTCATAGTTTCGCAGGAGCTCCCCCGTCTGTTAATGGCATATCGCCGTCATACTCTACCCTTCCTCCACCTGCTCCCCAATCAATTGCGAAGGCATCATCCGTGCATTCCGCGGTACCGAACGGCGTGGGTAAAAAGCCGTCCGTCCCCGCGTCGCAGCTTGCGACGCTTTATCCGAATGGAGCGGTTGTTAGTGGAGGCGGGGACCCGTCTGCACCATCACCTGTGGATCCAGCGGTACGCTATCCGGGTTTGAGAACGTGCCGACAATGTGGTCTTCCTGGACGTTACAAAGAGGGAAAATGTGTTGAGAAATGGGGACCGGGCCCGCAGGGCCCCGGAACTGTGTGTGATCGGTAAGTTGGCGTTTTGCCGATTCTCCTTACTGCACTCTTCCGCAGTTTTTAGAAAGCGTGAATGCTAACCACAGTAATAAACCAGGTGCCGCAAGAAGATGAAGCGCGTTGAGAGGCGCGGGACGCTCGATGCGAGCGCTCAGAACTCCGCTTCGCTTCGTGGTAGCCAAAGCCAATCGCAGAGGGCCTCACATGCTCAGCTACCTTCGACGCATTCACAACCGTATTCACAGTCATACTCGCAATCTCAACCTCAGGGTCAGTCGAGTCGTTCGCGCGCTCCTGCGCGTACGGATACTCTCATTGTCGATTCGGGGCGGCACGAGGCTGACCGCAGTCGCTCACCGGGTCCCGGTGTGCGGTATCACGCGTCGGTCTCCGGTACTGCTGGGAGTGCGGCCGCTCGGCATTCGAACCTATCCGATCAAGCGCACTACACGTCATCGCATTCACATTCGCAGAATCAGTCACAAGCGCAGTCGCGCAGGGCGCCCACACCTCCGTACATTAACTCTATTCCCGCTCATGAGCAATACAGTAGCTCTCTCCGGCCAGATGGACGTAGTTCCCGTGGTCATGCGTCAACCAATGGCGCTGGTCGTGCAAGCGGGGAATCGAGTCTAGATGGTGAAGACGATCTATTAGCGGATGATGATCGAAGGCGGGAACGTGCACCCGGCTATGCAAACTCTTTTGCACGACAGACGCTGGCTACTGATGAACGAGATGAGCTTGCAGACGATGGAGACGGAGACGGGCCAGACGCTGACGCCGATGCGGACGGGTCAGGAGTTGGAAGCGCCGATGTTGAGGCCGAAGGTGGAGGAGATGCAGACGCGGAGATCATGGACGCTGTAGATGCTTCAATGAAGGTCGAAGATTGAACAATAAGGCCTCTCTTGGTCTCACATTGTTCGGTCTGTATTCGAATCCGAGGAACGTGCCTTTTAATTGCTCTGTTCTGCTTTGCTTTGCTTCTGCTTTGTGTCATCAAATCTTGTATTCTTGCTTCCCTTCAGTGCATCTTATCGTCTTATTGTTCCATCACATACCCTCGAGCGAGATATCTCCTGCTAATTTGCTTTCCCTTTTGTCCCCACCGGACAAAAGTTGTACATGTACTTCTATGATATTTAGAAACAATCTTCTGTGTATAGAAACTAAGGTTAACTTTGAAGCACGTTTGTGTGTCAATCCGTTGTATTGTTGAATTAGTAATCTCAGTAAACTCAGGAGTTAGGCTGAGAAAACCATAGCGGTTGTAATCTTTATGCTACTGACTAATCCCTCTGGTGGTACTCCAGCTCAACATGTAAGCTATCTGCATTTAAATAAACTAGGCGCAGAGACAAGGATTTTTTCCATATCGGGCAGCCATGCGAGCTAACATGTACAAACAGGATGGTCCAAGAATAGACTTCCTTGTATGGAACTTAGCCGTAATTTCTTCCTTGCCAACCGTTGGAATTCAACATTCTGCTCCAGAGCTGATATAGACTAGCTTCCTGTTGAATTTTGTACTCGTTATCAATAAGATGCATATTTTCTCTAGAAAGAATATATATAAAAGTGAGTGTTTATCTTAAAATTTAGATCTGTTTTAGAAACTGTTATACTATATTCTGTTGTCATTCTTATTTGCCATAATGAAGCCTACAATAATGCATTTAGCATTTGCTCTCTGACTTCTTCATAACAGTAAGTTTACATTATATTGTCAAATATTCTATTCTATTCTATTTTTATCTTATTTTATTATTTATTATTTATTATCTTTTATTTTTATTTTTATTTTGTGCTGAATATTTTGGAAGGAATAACATGCGGCCATTCCCTCGGCTCGGCGACACAACAAATGGATCATCTTTATGTACAACACCTTATCCTGAAGTATATTTAATTTGGGGATATATTTGATACACTCTTCTAAGCAAACAGTATCACAGAAGCTTTTACTGATTAGATTAATACTGTACTGCCCTTTCTGAGATTGCAGACGTTTCCTCAATCATTAGGGTTTCCTTTGAGGAGGTAGAGTATCCAGGGTCCGTAGTTGTTCTATTACAAGTAATTCAGCGAGCTCTCTTGCATCTTTTCTGATTAGTGTCCTCGAGCGCTCGGTTAAATGAATTAACGACTTTGTCTTTGAAAAGGCCGGTGGCTTTTGCTGCGCCATGTTTTTATACTCTACTGAATTTACAACGCTATTAGTAGACTCGAGGTTCTAACTCTAGATAGTGTTGAGATTCTTCTGGATTCTTTGATAGTAATTGAATGGCCGGCTCTTAGTTACAAGCTTAGCACCATCAAGAAGCACTCTTTCTATGAGCCCGAAGTTGACCGTACAGATCATGCATGAGGAGAATCTTGTACTGCAAACATCAGTGCCTATCACAATACAGATGATACTGAGCACATAGATCGGCTCAACCCGTGAGCACATTAAAAATATTCTCCCCTGATTGCCTTGCCTGCATTGATCAGTCAGTTCAATGCTCATAATATGGAGGAACAGTGGATTTAATCTACATTGTAACAATTCCACTGGTGCTGGGAAGGTTGTTTATTAAGCCCTCGCGTCGAACATGTGCCGACATTGAGGCTTTCAGTGTCGACACATGCTGTGTGGCAGGACCGATGGGAGTGATTTCGAAGCTGTGTACTATACTGAGCAAGTGCCCTGACTTTATGAATGAGTTATTGAGTTTCTTCGCTTCTTACTCGGTCGCGACCAGATGGGCGCGTTCTCTTGTTAGTAAAGTGCCCAATCCCATCTCAAGGTCCATGCTTTTGAGTCGAGTAAGATCCAGGCTCACTTGCACGATGCACGCCCGGGATTGCTTCCCTTCCCCGATTTATCAGGAATCTATATTGATCAATACACATCTATACTCTTCGAGGACGGCTCAGCGAGACCAATCTATTGCCAAACAGCGCTTCTCTTCTAATACCGTACACGGCGCCCATATCACCACTATAAAAGGGTTAAAAGAAGTAAAGAACGAGTAATAAAGCATTGAAGCTGTAGTAAATGAATGTAATAAAGTAGTAAGCAATCCAAATAGATCCAATGCATAGAACAAGGAAAGGCAGCCTAGACACCCAATCGTCTAGGTGGGAGGAAAGGAATGTGACATCCGTCAGAGGCTGATAAGAGAAGCATAAAAAGAGCCACGAGGTATCAAGAGATACAGGTATGTATTAATGATGTATAAACCGAGCAATCCAATAGTATATTCCGAGGGAGGCTGAAAATCAAATAGCAAGGCATTTACGACGGAAGTCGCGTTGGATCTAGCTTCGTAGTCCAAGACTGGAGTTCCTTTGCATTAGGAGCAGCGAGAGCATAAGAGTTTGATGCAGTAAAGAGTGTGAAAGTAAATTTTTTCTGTACATGGTAACCAAGAACGGTAAGGAATCGATTAAACTGTGAACAAGCGAAAGAGCTTACTCCAAGAAGGGCCTCCATTTCTGGGTTGTATTCTATATTTACGCCAGTCAGACCAATCACTGCAGTTTCTTCATTTTCGTCAGAGTGAGCGTAAACGATGAGATACGGCCTAATGGGTGCGTATGATGAGATCAGATACAGTTCTGTATTTAATAAACCACTTGCCTCTTCAGAACAAACCAACGTCGTTCCCATTTATTTTCATTTGCGTCGGTAAGTATCATGAGATGACCCTTCTTCGTCGGATTGTCACTGGAATAGGAAATTCATAAGTTAGAAATAAGACAGCGAAATAGTATAAAGACGTCATACCTCCGCGAAATCAGCTTAGCGCTGGCTACAAACTTTGGTTCCATGAAAAACTCCAACCCGTTGACCTTTGGTGGCATGTTTTTCTTGGCCTCGGTATCGGGCGGATCCTGGCTCAATACAATCTATAGCGCCTGCATCAGTACCTATTGAATTAGAGAACAAGGTTAAAGCCGGTACCTTCCCCGCATGACCAAATTTCTTCTGCCACAGGCCAAGCGACTTCCTAAGGAGATCTTCTGAACCCCATATTGCTGCCGATTCGGACGGTCTAGCAGAAACGGATGAAGCGGCGAGCACTGTTCGAACTGCTTGTACATCAGCTGCTCGTCGTTCAGTTATGACGAGCCTATCGTGGTCTTCCACAACAGATATGCCCCGGGGCTTCCACGTTCCTAGAGCTTCTTCACCGCGTACATACTTCTCCGACGTGTCAAGACGCCAGAGTTCGTTAGGCGATCGCGTGAGTGGAGGCATCATCTTCACAACGAATACTGAACTGGTCTTTGTTAAGACTTTAGAAGATCCAAAGAATGACATGAACTTGGAAGGTGGACCGGCGTCACGGGTGAACATGGCGACTGCCATATCCATGGTAAACTGAATGGGGTCACTGCATGTCGTGACGGAGACAAACCAGTTCACCTGGAGTAATACGCGATGATTTGAGGCTGTAACTCGGTTCAAGAGCGAAGAATCATGCACACTGGAGTCCCATAGAGCAGTAGCTGTAATGAAACCAGTTCCGTCCGGCTTGAACTCAACTTCTTGCTGTTTCAAGACAGTGAGGTCATGCATTTCTTTGGAAGCAGACTCGTGCACGCGGCCCTTGGGGTCAAGAAGACGGACGTTTCCTATACGGACACGCGTGATTTCAGTCCAGGGCAGCTGTCGCCCCGAGCTCGAAGTAAGCGTAAGTGTTAGTCGGCGCTGCAAGCCCTGATGGAGTGAGAACCGTCCTGGGTCCAGAGGGGTTTGAGAGATTACAGGAACGGGAGTATACTGTCCATCGGGTGCTAACTCGCGTACTTGGAACCAAACAGCGACATCATGTACTTCTTGTACAAGGAAATCTGTCTCGGAGCGGCGCATGTTTGGTTGAGCAACCCGCTTTGGTCCCGGAGCTTCCGAGGAGACACCGTTTGGTACATTACGATGCTCGCGCATTTCGTCCCAACGTTCCAGGCGCTCTAAGTAGGTCGGAGTTACTCGGGCGAAAAATTCTATCGGTGCGTATCCTAGTCGAAGATGTTGCGCAACCTTCGACGTAACGGCGATGGTAAATGCTCGACGCAACTTCATATCGGAAAGCGTCGATACGTCTAAATCCACTGCATTCGAAGAGTAGTTCTCTTCGGACGATAATGTTGGTCCGAAGAAGGATGATAATCGAACTTGGATGTGAGAAGCAGTGAAGTCATGCGTTGACAGACCTTTCACCGTGTCCACAGTCAAAACGAAAGAAAGTTTGCTCCCGCTAGGTATAGAGGTGGGTATAGGCGAAGGAGCTCGGGTAGGAGGGCCGGAGCCGTTGGTATGTCTGGTTGATAGTACAACATTTGTGACCTTCAGCTCAATTCGACATGAGCCAATTGCCTCAGACGTATATCTGCAGAAGATTGGGGCTATGCACGTTGATGACATGCGCCTCGATAATGGCGCAAGCGAGACAACAGCATTACCAACAAATGAGAAGTCGGGAGCAGGAGAATCATAGAAGGGTTCTTCCGCGGAGAAATGCTGCGAGTAAGATGGTCTATCGATAAACGTCGTAAGATTGCGCATGCGTTGCAGTTGCTGTTGTAACCGATCCAAGGACCAAATGTAGATGGCTTTATGGCGCTTGTCAAGTACCTTCACTGCGACGGATGGCTGGGTGGCCGATGCAAGAACAGGGTCCACAACGTCCCCGAATTCATCAAGACCGGCGATAGAAGCTAATGATGATCTAGGAGCAGCAAGCGAACCTCCGGACGCAATAGTGAAATTGTATGATACATCTTTCCTTAGTTCCTTACTGTAATAAAGCTTTAGTTTGGTGGAAAACTATAATAAGAAGGAATCTTACCTGATGACATTCGCCTCCTTAAGAGCGACGGCATTCGTCAGCACGGATTCAGCCATGGAAAACGATCGATGCGCCCTCCATTTGTCCAGAACCTTTCGAATCAGCCGTAGCTGCCTGGCTGTGTATATCACAGGATCTATTGCCTCCAAGTCCGATGTTGATGCTCCTCGGGCCTTCGCTTCCAAAATACGCTTCATTTGCACCTGGACAAGCTTTAATTGTGCTTCCATCTGTTCTTTTTCAGCCTTCAGGTCCTCGGCCTCGGAGCCGCCATCGCTCATTGACTGCAGCCGGAATTCAACATCCGCTCGCTGTGACTCGAGGTTGTTCTGCGTTGATTTGAGCGCGTTGTCGAGATCCGGGCTACCAGCATCAACGCTCGTGTCATCGGTCATTACTTCACTTGGCAAAGGCTTTCCAGACTCGCTCCAAACATCATCTGCCTGCGAGAGACTACTGTCCGGTCTCTTCGCAGAAGATATGTCACGCAATGTCTTCACTTTTGATATTTTTTCGTAAAGCTTATTAAGATCTTCATCTGGAAGATTGTCGAGAGCAGGATCAAGCCCCAGTCGAGCAAATGCAGCTTCCCGCTTAGCAAAGTTCCAATCGACGTCTGCCAAATCTGCCGATGACGTAGGCGAATCAGGTCTGGTGATTGGTGTTCCTTGACCGTCACCCTCCTGCAAGTCTGCCGCAGTAATGCTCATATGCAGTGAGCTCCTTGCCGTGATCCTATCTCGCTGCCTCCGCACTTCTTCCGGATTGTTGAAACGGAAGACATGGTGTTCACCTGAGTCATAACTTAAGTAGGGGATTAGACGTTGATTAAATGAAAGCGCACCCATAATGATGCGGTAACCAGATCGCAGTTTGTACGACTGACGAGTAATTAATGAATATAAGCTCCCCAAAATGCTTGAACCTGCTTACTTGATCGACGCTTATCTCTTTGCCATTTAGGAACTAGAATGCATCGTTATCACCAGCTTTTCCCAAACTCAAACACAAGGGCACTTACTGTTGAGCCACCAGGCAGTCCATGCAGAGTTACCTTTCCATCAGTGTTCTCAAAATAACAATGTTCTTCAGAGATGTTTTCGCCGCTAAGACGGATTGCAAGCGCCTTCTCGCTGTCCAACCTCCCGACCTAAACGCAGAATTAACTCTGGCATCGTCTTGTCAGAGAAGGAACCAACCACGAACCATAGTCTTTCCAGGTTTAAGCTGATAGATCAAACATTCGCTCATGAGTGGATCTGTGAAAGGGTAAATGAATGTTTTCTTCCCGAAATTTTAGGCATCTGACCTTCATTCTAAAAAAAATTCACCGTGATAAGTTAAAGCTCAAATCAATTAAAACCTGAAAAGAGCTAACCAAGTTGACCAAATGAGGCATCTGAAGATCTCTTCAGCACAGAACAGCTTCTCCTGATTGACAAGATCGACCCACCTTCTTTGGAGTATGTACACCAACATTGTTCTTCTCGACAGTGATACCGAGCTCTTCGAGTGCCTTTTCTCGTTCTTTCTGGACGTCATGGGTACGCTGGAGCTTTTGTTCCCAAGTCTCGTTCAAACTCTGCATTAGTTTCTCGCTCGACTCCAGCTGATCCTGTAGCTCCGCCTTTGAGACTGTCTTGATTGTACCATCCTTAGCCTTATATGTGACCTTCTGCTTCTCAGGCGGGACCTTCGGATCATAGACAGCTTCGGAAGAAGTGCCAGCGACACGAGCTAATGGGCAAAGATATGAGAACGGCTGCTCCACAAATTGTCACAGTACACGTACCCCTCAGCATCTCGAGCTCCTCCTTCAATTCACGTACAAGTTTGGCATTCGGGTCTTCATTGACCTTAGCCTTATTCCTGATCTTCTTGGCTTGATCCGCATATCGAAGTGTACTCAGAGTTTCTTCATAGTCAGCAGGAGAAATAGCAGCAATCATAGCCGTCTTAGAATTGCCACCGAGACTGTCTTTCAGCAACCAAGTCAAAACCTTAAAACCTCATTATTCCTGATGCCTTTCTCCTTCGAAAAAATTCCACTCACGGAATCACGGTAAGGAACGAACTCTTCCGCTTTCCCTTTCTTCCCTTTCCCTTGACTAGCGAGCGCGAGCGCTGAAATGACTTTCCCCAGTGTAGTGAGCGATTTATTGATGTTCGCTCCCTCCTTTAATCGCTGCCCCGAAGCTCCCGTGGAATTGGCGCGCTCGGAACCAGCCAAGTCGACAAGGCTGCAAATAATCAGCAACCTGGGTTGAATTTCATTTAGTATTACTCACTTGATCCGAGAGACCTTCTCCGTATCCAAATTTGTAGCTTCATCATGCCTCTTCATCGTCAACAACAATGTAAAGACAGCATGTGATCGCGAGGAAGTTTCGTTCATATTAGTAGCAGCGACCGTCCGTGCCTTGTTTCCTTCGTCCATCAAAGTCATCATTTCTTCGTAACTGGAAACGACGAGCTTTGATAGATCTTCCACATATGGGCCCAAGCTTGGATGTTCACGAACACGAAGATTACCGGTGTTTTTCGGGTTCAGGAGGTCCCGCACTTTCTCGTTGTAGATTTCAATGTATGAAACCTCCACAGTGAACTTCGTATTTGGATCCGCAGCCATCTTTTCATCTACCCGGGTAAAGAGCTCCGAACACGTCAAAGGGATGATTCCTTTGTCGGCACCATCTAATCCTTCCATTAGTATTTAATGAAACGGCCCGAACAAAAGCCACTCACAGCCCATCATACTATAAGATTTCCCAGAACCTGCGACGCGTCAGACTATGAAACGCATACATATACGAGATGCCACACCTGTCTGTCCATCTACGGAGAGAGTCAGATTTCAGTCGTTCCACCTTTTGATAGAACACTCACATGCCAAAATACACGCATTAAATCCAGCAAACCCGTGCTCCAGCAACTCCTTTCCTAGGTCATTGTACAGTGTCTGTTGCGAGCAATATTTTGGATCATCTCTGTCTCCCGCAGACCAATAACTCTTGTCAAAGCTAAATTGCATAGTTTTCTTCTCGGACTGTCGACCTGACATTGCCTGGGCTTGGGAGCCGCCAGCTTCAGGGGGATCCAAGAAGGTTGAGTTGCCCTCCATACGAATGAGGGGCTTCGCGCCGCGCCCAAGCTCTTCAGTGTTGCGACACCACACATTGATTATGACAAGCGGAAAAGACAAGAAATAGTCAGAAATACGCGTTCGGAAAGCTTGGATTGAAAATGAGCGCACCTCGAGCATTGAGAGGCCTGCATCGCACGACGACCTTGATGTTCCCATCACCGGCCTCCGCCATGGCGTAAAACGATCACAGCGAGCGTGTCAACCTGTCGCTCAGTCGTTTCCCCGTGGTATGTAGAAGATGAGAGAGGAGAAGTTGTCACGGCTGCGAGTCTGTCAAAACGCGGCTCGCAACGAACGCGTTAATGAGGTGAGTGGCCACATTTGGTATCTGTGCCTCACGAAGCTACAACAATTGATGACTAATGTGGTGTATCCTTGTACCACAGGCACAAAACGAAATGAATTTCATTCTTCAGGCCTGCACTTAGGCAGAATCAACAGTCTGCTGCTGAAAAAGTAGCTCCAGAAAGTTAATCCATCCATGTAATAATTCAAAAAAACTAAAATCTGACGTATTTAGATTTATTAACATCCCGACAACCGCTGTCAAATATTGTGTGGAAGGAGTTACAGCATGTTGTAGGTCTTCCACAACTCTGTCATAATCCGAGTACAAAATACAAATGAGTCTGCCCAGTTGACCTCAGCGCAGCGGCCCGCGGCAGTTATGTCCTTCTCATTGGCATATGAACGATTGTGTAAAGCAATTCAAACTGGGTCATGAAAATTCACCACATTTCCTAGGTCTAAGCCTTACCATGAGGGTTGAGCTCCAAGTTCCTAACAAAACATGGCATTCCAAGCGCCCCCCTCCTGGAGCCAAGTTTTGTCGCATGTATGTGGTAAATTTGTTTGTCAAGATGAGGGTACGACGAAATCTGCATGCGGAACTGGAGTTGACTCCGATGCGAGTGTAGGGCAATCCCTCCTAGTCTGCATCGCAGGAGATACCGGTGAACACTAGTCTATCCCGTAAAGCTTGATAAAAGTACTTCGCGGCCAAGTATGACGTCGTCATACTTGCATTCCAATATCCAATATAAGATTGAGAAACGAGGGTCCTGGAGTTTGGCATTCAGTTCTTCTGTCTTCAGTCCGTCGGACAGATCGAAGGTAGAAAGATCTCACTGTTTTAGAAGTAGTTGTTGCGGATGACGACATACAGGGCGCTGAATGTCGATTACATCCTGCTTCAACTTCGGTCATTAGTCTAACCGCGGCACTCAGCGCGATGTTGATAAGCATTCTACTCCACGGGGTTGTCCATTTGAAAAGGAGGAGTAAGCGTCTTCAAATGCTGTAAACGACGGTCCGATCGGTTGCTATCTAAAATTAAACACAGACAGTCACTTCAAACGGATCCCGCATCGTGCGCCGACGGTTAAAAGTGTCATAACTACAGCCTCCTGGCTGAGGGTCTATTGATGGAGCAGTATTCAGCGCCCGCTGTTGAGAAAATCTTACGGCGGAGACCCGCTCATGCCCGGAGATGTAAAGACCACGGACCTATCAATACCGTGTCATAGAAGTCGGATCAAGACATCAAGAGAAACGAGGAATTATTGACTAGATTTTTTGTAGAGTTCCTGAACCTGTATTGGAAGGGATCGCCAAATAGAATTTTAGCATTTAAGCTGCGAACAAAATTCAACGATCGGCATCCTATATCGTTTCATTTAACAGCTTAACTGGAGCAGAAAGAATGATACTACTCATCAACGCCACTAGTGAAAGACAGGCTTGCCTCTAAATTCCTCGGTGTTTCAGGAAGACGACAGTGATCTATGACGCAATTCACTCTTCTCTACCAAATTCTCGTCAAAAGCGAAATCGGTGTTAGGAAGGCGAGCCTCCGTCAATACAAAAATGCATGAGGTGCAAGCCCTAGAGATACCCAAAGTTGAGGTTGTACAACGGGTCAACAGACGTTTTGTTGTGCAGCACCCCTTTCTCTGGCGTTCCGCGTTGTCGGGGTCTTCAGTTGCCACTGCTCGAACAGATCCATTGATCCAGGACAACCCGGGAAGTGCGGTACATTTGAATGAGCGTCAGGGAGTGGTTCTGAACATGACGGTGCCCAGTTCAGTAAGGTAATACATTGTATGGATGACTCGGAAACGGCGGACGCTGTATGTGCCTTCATTAACATCCTGCTTCGATTCCTTGCAGCCTGAATTTATCATCGAGAGGTCCACCTTGATCTTCAAGGCTTCTTATCCAGATAGTGGCTCAAACGACAGTTATTTGAAGCCGATGATCTAGATCAACCCGGAACGGACGTCACAGTGTGGAAAGACAGGAGGTGGTTGTTGTCAAGTTCATAGTGCCTGTGTCAACGGGACTTTTCCTTCGTCGATCCGCCATTTGCGTATTTGTGTAGTGATACTGAAAGCAAAAACACGCGTTAGTCCTGCAGTATCCTTGAAGCGCCATAGCATCCACTTCACGATGAGTCAAATGAGTTGACGTTGATCAAGAATTACTGCAGCCAGTGCAGACATCGAGCCTCGAGCTGTTTGGGGCTGTCCATTACGTAAATCATTCAATTCAATTCCTCTGCTCTCACTGGTTCCGCCGTTGGTTACTTTAGTTTCGTCATTGCAACTTGGGTAGCCTCAACAAACGAGGATATTGTTCCTGCAAAGCCGTTTTAAGCATTTACACTGGGCGAACCTGCACAAGTTTGCAGCACAACGCTATTCATCAAAGCTTGCCCAAAGACACAGAACCTCGTTGTCTTGGAAGTTAGCGAGGCTCCACCCTGCACTAGTGCAGTAAGTCTCAACTTCCTTTTTTCTCTCATAGAAACTGACGTCTTCGCGCGACACGTTCGCCTTAATAGTAAGCGATGTATTACAAAGGCTTTGGTTTTAGGAGTAGGCAACTTTCCTTGTAACCAATCCATATCGATCTCTGTGAGCAGGTGCTGGAATTGTTCAAGATGGATCCAGCCAATCTCGACACTACGTAAGTAGTGGGTACAAATTTGGCTCTTGACAGGTGCTTAAGTGGTGAAATTTTTGAAGAATGGGTGCAATGTACATAGGTGTAACTTGTGCGGGAATGTACGTTGGTCTTCCTCACTATTATGATCTCGACTCATAAACGTATTCATAGACTTTACGGAGGTGACAATTCAACCCGATATCAGCGTGTTAACCAGATCATTTCATCTGGTCTGTCAATAGTGTCTTGCGTCCAAATGTGGCTTTACTACGCTAATTACGATGACGTATGGCTCCTGAAATCGTTGGCGAGTGAAGTTCCTAATTTATTCTTCGTGCTGACTCCTTACCGAATTGTTCTAGGTAGCGGCTGTATTTTTGTGCGACTCTATGAACCAGGCTTTCATAATCCATATGCGTTAGTCTTCCGTTCAATTGCCAAGCTTCCTGGCGCTTCTCACGTCCCATTTGTGTAACCGTATATTCTCGATATGTCTTCGCGCATTCCTGCCGTGCTACTCCCGGTTCACATGCTTGATTGCCGTCATTCGCAGTATACAAGTACCTTGTGATGAACTTCGAGAATCCTTTGGAACTTGGCAGCCTCGTCTGGTGCGCAGATCATTATTTGAAAAGCCTCCAACTTCTTGGATTCTGACGGGCCGCCCATTTCATTTCACGATGTCGGCTTGCAGGAGCCTCATCGTAAGTGACGATGTCTTCACCAAAGACAGACGACGAAAATCCGTTCTAATACCTTGCTTGCAAACCCCCCAGATCGAAGTGCTGTTCAATGTGAGTGTCCAAGGTCCTCGTTTTCATGATGAACGCTGATGGTAGATGCTGCAAATAATTACAGAGCCTTGTGGGTCTTCTCGTGCAAAGGTACAGTCAAAGCTGTCATTCAATCTCTCTGCTTCGAACCTCAAAACGTTTGCGGAACGCTGATCGTCACTTAATTCCGCCAACGAAAGCTTCTTCACATATCGCATCTACCGACGTGAGCCAATTGCTGCCCCTTAATGGCAAAGACGAATACTCATGCTATAGCGGCTTAATCTAGTAAGCGGGAAGAACGTGTATTTAACGTGTCTAGTGGTGAGGACTGTCCAGACTTACGGCTAATCGAGTGACTTATGCGCAAAAAAAATTTAGGCTGCACTAGTTCTAGCGGAATTTGGTATTGTTTTACCGGTTGCTTGCAGGAAGACTGAACCTCTAATATACTTTTCATCCCATAGGGCTTTCACTTGGTAAGACAACTGCTACCTGTATTCTGCCGAATTCCATTACTCATGGTGGAGCACCAACCCAGCCTTCACGGTCGAAGGGTTTGTACCGATTGGTTGATATGCAAAGTTCTATAGCTAATATAGCTTGTGAAGGATGAAAATGTCCACATTCACAGAACTGCTGTCCTTGAGGGTGAGAACTCACTTCTGACGTAATTGTTCGGACTTCACTGGCCCTTAGAATCTGTCCAGGTCCGTCAACGCATTAGCTGCCGTTGGGAACGTATCAATCGCAATATCAATGGTGGTTTTGCTCCGTAACACCAAGACGGGGCTCCGCAGGTGCGCGCGAATTTGATTGGGCCTGGGAATGCTGATCATCACCTCTATGGTTGTGCAGACCAGATAGTATCGTTAATAGGCTTATCATCTTCTCTCTGAACACAGGTATGTAGTAGCAGATTATCTGAAGATGGAATTCACAAATTTACTTTTCCTAGGGATACTCACGAGGTGGGCTTGCTTTTCTGTTTTTACTTGTTTTACACTTATTCCGACTTCTAGTCTATGTGCAATATTTTCATTGATTACGGTCATTGTGCTTCGCTTGGTTCTAAGCGGGAAGAGAACTCATTCTCATTTAGATTTCGGCGTTTCCTGGCACTCTCATTTATTCGGCGTTTTTCTTCGTTCTGGGTCGCGGTACGATCTATACCAGAATTATACCCGCGACGATGGGCTAACGCGACCTTAATTGAAGTCTATGCAAACTCTTTTATGGTCGCCCTCAATGTTCGTCGTCGACTACAAAAGGCAGACGTTGAAGAAGCTTATCCTATAGATTCTACGGTGCGTTGTCTATGAATGAATTGCACGAGGAGCGTCGTGCTAATATGAGCGATGTTCTCGTTTAATACTCTAGCATCTGACCTACATTTTTGATCATAGTACAAAACACGATTGTACGTCGGAGATCATCTCGCGTCACCAATGAGGTCTGGCTCTCGACGTTCCGGTAGAACTCAATACTGAGCATTGTTTGATTGCAAATGGTGCCCAAAGGGACGCTTCAGTACAAGATACGTATGTGACGACGACAATGATCCGCGAACCATTTGCCACGGTATTTTTACTCCAATAGACTTCTTGAGGGTACTGGTGTATTTGTATTATTACGTACGTAAGCCCTTGTGGGTCTGACAGTTTGTAAAATAACCCTTGAGAGAATATGCCTCACTGTCTTTTCAGCCCTGCAACTGCTGTCATCCTCAAGGCTCTTCGCTGAGGCCCTGCAAATGTCACCGATTACTTGTGGACATTTTCCCTGGGCCATAATAGGATGATTTCGGTCCTTTGACGCTCGGATTAATCTGGACGCGATCATCGTTGAGCAGATCCAGTCAAGTCGACAACGATAAGCCCCGGTAGATGGCTCAATTAACAAATCGACATGCGCTCTTCATGTCTCAAACTGGAAACATGCCCTTATGGTGGGCAGTCACTGTAAGCCGTTGGCATCCTCTGTCCATTGTCAATGCTATGTAAGTCATGAATGAACGTGAGAGGGCCCTCGAATATTCTTAATACTAGTTCCGGCGCTTCCTCATTTCGGGTATAGTGACCAGAACGGGAGTGCTAATGTACAGGGTCCCTAGCTGGCTGGAAAGTATCGGAAAGTGGATATGGACACAAGTTTGCACTCAGGGCTGAGCTTCAAGTCATAAGAAGCTTACCCGAATCGAAGTCGGACGAATCGGACTTCACGACTTACCGTATGGTATCTTCAGTTTATCAGCTGCATTGTCTTTTGTCCAATCAACACGCAGTTGCGCTTACAGACGAAAGTTTACTGTGCTTTTCCATTACTCTATAGTCAAGGATGACCGTGAGATGCCGACTAAATGTAAGGATTCCAAAAGAACAGGACCTTTTGCCTGGTCGACGCCGTAAGTTTCCAGCACGTAGGCCCACTATGTCAACTCGGATACGATAAGGCAATGGTTCTGTAGTTTACTCGTTATGCTTTTGGAAATAGGTTCAAGTTATGGAAGCACAGTTCGCTTGAAGACTATATAGTACGACAAACTTTAACGTTCTTTCACTCTACCTGCAGTGTGCGACGAAATGTACCTCCCTTTATTTCTTCTGACCTTCGCACATGCGCTTCCCGGTACTACCTCCGCTGAGCAACTTCGAAACCGCACTCTGAGCTGCCGCTTGGTCGATTATAACTATTCATGTAAAACTGCCCAGGGACATCTAAGAGTCGTTCTTCCTTTTTTTATCGTGGAAACCGGACAATTGAGCAAGTGACTGCTTCGAACTCAAGAAGCATGCGAATAGCACTAACTATATATGAGTGGATCATATGCCTCTCTCTTTTGCTTTCTTTGCTAAAAGCGCTAGGCTAGGTTTGTTCTGGATGTCGATCGTCGGATGTATGTAGCACAGCGTGTTGATCTACCGGACCACTAATTACTGACAAGTTAATTAGCAAGGTTCCAGAGGCAGACCCTTTGGCCCTGAGGATAGATTATGTTGCAGATCTACACTGTACAACCTGCTGAATACTGACGCACAACAGGGGATCTGTCGCATTGACTGATCTGCGCCGTGCGCTCCGCCCGGATTCAGTAACAGGAATAAGTTGATGGTGGGAGAGAACGCCTCAATTTACACGCGAGTGCGTGAGAAATCAGATGGGCAATGCCACAAGAGAGCAACAAACGGCAGTACGTACTCACCGAGCGAGACAGGAGCGTGAGGATGGGGCCTTAGGAGCACATGTAGGTTCATGTACCGGTGTAGACTGTTGGTGTAGACCCCGTCCTCGGCTGTTCTTGACGAGAGTTCCAGAATGCGTGTGCGTCGTGTCCATCAATTAGACGTTGGTTCTAGCATTGAGGAATGCCCGGGCTGAGACGATAGCGCAATCGATATTTCCAAGCTCTTCGGCCCATGTACGTAGGTCATGGCAGAAGCAATACTCCGCAGAAGTTGATACGGGGATGTCCACCCACCCCCGACCGACAGGGCAGTTAATGACATAAGAATGCCAGGGGGACGAAGCTAAGAAAATCCCGATATCCTGGTTCTCGCTACGCTGCTTGAAGGTACCAGTAGTTGGGTGTCGAATTACACATTACACAAGGCGTGCTAGCATGCTGGTTGTCGCGTTTGCCGACTGGCAAGTGAAAGGGTTCGACTTCCTTCAATCTGCTCCGCCTTCTTCTCTGATTAAGAAGTAATAAAACTAGCTCCGCTCGAACCTTCAACTCGTTGTCTTTGACGTGTCGCGACGGTACTTCGGTCTTCGAGCCAAGATGAATGAATAAATTGCATAATTTGTACAGATAAGTCAGGCGGTCAAGTATCCTTCTGGAACATTGAATCTAAAATTAATCAAGTCTGCCTTCATATGCTGGAGGGCGGGACGGAGAGGTTTATGAATACACTAAGTACAAGAGGAAGGCGGGTAGAGTAGAAGAGCAGAATAGAGAGGAGAATGAGAGAAGTCTACAGGTCGTTGCCCCATGAAGAATCCTCAAGGACTGCCAGGGCAACAGCAAATCCAAACTGCCTATCGTGAACACAAGTGGCGTTTAGCGTGTCGGCACCTTTGATTCGGCGATATACAGTTTCTCTCCGGGTGCAATCGACTTCTGGTCAACCTGTTCAAGACCACCATGCAACACTCCCACACGCATAGTTGAAAGAAGCTAGAGGAAGAAAGATAATCAGTACTTAAGCTACTTCGCAATAGAGCGCCACCACGAGTACGAGAAGCTCGGTTAAAATTAAAGAACGGCGGAGAAGCTTGCACGCACGTTGTGAGCAGCATGAGAGTGTTCATACACTCCTCCGAAGAAGGATGGCGTGGCATCGGTTCCTAGAGCCTTTTCGAGGAGCTCACGTCCACCTGGATGCCGGTCGATGAATCCTGAAACATCATGGATGAATCCGGCCACGAGGACGAGAGGCCGCGTTCGCGACTCTTCCTTGACTGATAGGCGTTCAACAGAAGCACAGGAAGAGAAGTCGAAGTGTCAGAAATAATGAGTTTAATCTTTCGCCGTTCATTTTACTTACATGTTTCCCAGCTGATTACTGGCAGGTCGTCGGATTTGGTCGGCCAAACGATCAAGTCCTGTTCGTCTTTGAGTTTCTTCAAAGTCATTGCCAATTGACCTTTGCGAATCTCGTTCTCGGGGAATCTTTGCAAGTGTGTTGCCAGCCCGAACCGCTCACATAGCGCAATAAACCATTTTGTTGGGTCGAATTGATACCATTGAACGGCATTACGGTAGTCCATGGGAAACTGATGATGGAAGTTGTGGTATCCTTCACCCAAAGTAAGTATGGCCGTTATGATATGATCTCTTGGAGTATGCTTGTCGTCATAAGATGTCTCCCCCAGCCAATGAGCGATTGAATTGACACAAAAAGTAGACTGCCAGAAAGACGAGTCAATAACGTCTCAATGAAGTGATAAGCCGCGAAAAGCCGCACATGGTGTGCTATTGTGATGCGAAGGAAACCTGCATAGAAATAACCTCCGCGCCAATCACCCCAAAAGTATCCCGGAATGAACCAGGGGATTAGGACGCCAGTAACGAGGGCAATGAGGAAGTAATGCTTGCGCTGCCACATTATAACTTTATTCTGCGATAAATCGCGAACATCAGCTTTTCCGGGAGTTATCCGGGGCTTAATGAGCATCCATCCAATATGAGACCATAAAAGTCCCTTTCGAGCACTGTACGGGTCTAGATCGGTGTCTGTGTACCTATATAATATATTCGAATTATTCCACGCCAGCATGAGAATCAATCGATGATCAAATAAGATTGGTGGCGTTAAAAAGAACTACCTACCGATGATGAGACCTATGGCCACGAGCCCACCATCTAATGGATCCTTGTACAGAGCTCGCGCCCGCGAGCGCTAGAAAATATTGAAGAGGAAGGGAAGCCTTGTATGATCGGTGTGACCACAGTCGGTGATAGCCTTAACGTCGGCGACGTCAGCTGAGAATCTCGTGAGGCTAAAGCGAAATAGAGTTCGCACCGGCAGTGATTCCTGTGTAGTCAAATCATAGGATGATCAACACGGTTACGAAGGTAATTAAGACTTCTTGACTCACCTATCATGTTCAAGACGTACATAAACACACAAAACGCAACGGTTGGTGCGCGGAATTCGGTAGTATACAAGCCATAGATGGAGAGAAGAGGTGTAATCGTAACTACGCCAAGATTGAACCAGCGAATCTCGGATACGAAGTTTTTGAATGTGATAGGAGGCCGAGATGCGGTGACATGGATAGAGTGCGTAGAAGATTTTGACTGAGTTTGCGAAGAGGTCGATGTGCCGACCTGGCTGGTCAGTGTTCGGACACGAACAGTTGTCGTGGTCGACATGGTGCACTTGTTGTACAAGGGCACAGACAGAACTCACGCGCTGCAGGACACTCCGTTACAGATATTGAGCTAGAACGACATGCGATGGCCATTTTTAAAGGTTCAGAGACGGTGGACGCCGTGTTTACAAAAACCAGATAATCCGGCAAAAAGACTCGCACTCGGTAGAGACTCGTTGAGGACCCCGGAACTGCAAACCCAGAATGTTGTCTCGCAGAGGTATATTTACAATAATTAATTCACAAGACCCAACTTTGCCTTATCGGGACTAGTACCGAAAAGGGTACATTAGCAAAGCTCGACTGTCACGCCGAAACTCTGAATAGGCTGATGCACTCACACTCAAAGCCCGTTCTAAGTGCCACTCCGTGCGTAGCTGTGGTTCTCACACTTGCTCTCTTTCTGTGCTCGTTGCTACTCGGACGCTGTCCTCGGAACTCCAACCAGGAGATTCTCATGCCGCCGCCGCCGCTCCTTTTTTTCCCATTTTTTTTAAATTTCGCTTAGGCGTCATGCGAGGCTAGGTATGTCCTGAAACTCGGTCCTCCTGCCGCCGTTTGTCGCGTGTTCATGTCCATGTACGGAAGTCACCTCGCCTCTCTTCACGGGTCTACTTCTCTTCTAGATTGTTTGGATCTCTAGCATGGAGCAATCTTAGCCGTCGTCCCTTGAAACAAACTCCGAGTCCTTTTGTGCTTCCTCCGATCCCTTCTCCTCTTCTCCTCGTAGGTGCATTTCCAATGCCAACACAAGAGCATATTTACTTCTACTGCCGGCGCATTCCTCCGTGGGTGGACCCACATACCTTCTTGCCTATATAGCTAGCATGGTTCTCCTCAACTTTTCCTCCCAGTCCCAGTCCCAGTCTCAGCCTGACTTCGACACCTCTCCCCCCATTCAACGGCCCATACCTCCCGCTGTCAGTCATCACTGTTCATCATGGGTGCTGTTGCCTCTTCGTCCATTGGCATTGTGTCTCCTCCGTCTGTCCCCTCCCTGTCCGTCTCGCTCCCGACACCTCGTGAATGGCTGACATCCTTCGGTATGGGTCATCTACACTACATGATTCTTCCACTCATGCTGATGATCGTCTGGCATGTGCATAGCCCGTTCTTCGCTCCTCTCCGTCCTTGAGTCTGCTGTCTGCATTGGGCACCTTACCATCGTCGACAAGGGCAACGTATATGAGTTCGGGCAGCCCATTAAAGCGGGCAACGATGTCCAACTCACGGTCGTCAATGACGCCTTTTGGAGCCGTGTTCTAATGTATGTACAAGGTGTCTCATGCATACAGTATTTCTCATTTGCTCTTCGATCCGTGTAGTTCTGGCGATTTGGGCTGTAAGTCTAGTGGATTGTTTTATATCTGATAATGCCTTACACATTCTTACAGTCAGTGAGGCGTACATGATCGGTGACGTGCAAGTGACCGACTTGAAGGCCGTGTTCGACGTGAGTTTAAGCGCAATTGTATTGAAAGTTTAATAAACTCGCTAAAATCTCGCTAATAGCTTTGGCTCGACAATCAAGTCGGGATGTCCAACCTGTCATCAGCCATAAACAGAATAGTCTCGGCGATCAGCGGGCTTTCAAACGCATTCACTGGCCAGACAAAGTCGAAGGCGCGCCTCAATGCCATCGCAAGCTACGATCAGTCAAACGAGCTCTTCAAGGTAAGCATTTTTTTCGTGTTAATGTGTCGTAAGGAATTAACTTGTTCATATCACAGGCGTTCCTGAGTAAAGAAATGATGTACTCAACCGCACTTTGGAGTGATGCTGAAGGTGGCGTTCGGGGCGATCTTGACATTGGTCCCCAACCTGGCGACTTGGAAGCTGCCCAGCTCCGTAAGCTTCATCACGTCCTCCGCAAGGCACGCGTGAAGCCTGGACATCGCGTCCTGGAATTCGGCTCTGGCTGGGGTGGTCTTGCAATTGAGGTCAGTTGCGCGAAGCCTGCTTTGATCGGCTGCAATCAATGAGCTCATACATTTTCATCCTATTCAGGCTGCACGTTCATTTGGCTGCGAAGTCGATACGCTCACGCTCTCGAAAGAACAGAAGGGCCTTGCGGAAGAACGCATTAGGGCAGCCGGCCTGGAAGACCGCATTCGCGTTCATCTTATGGACTATCGCGAACTTCCGCCTGAGTTTGAAAAAGCCTTCGATGCTTTCATCAGTATTGAAATGGTCGAGGTTAGTACCTTTTCATCCAGCTTCTTTTACTGACCTTTCTGACTATCTCGTGCTTCGTATCTTCCAGCATGTTGGCGCTAAAGTACGCAAAAAACTCCCTCGGCTTGCAAGACTTTGTTCACTGATAGTAATTGCAAATTTCAGTATTATAACACTTACTTCTCCCTGATTGACTGGGCACTCAAATCCGAAAATGCCACGGCTGTAGTCACTTCATCAACTTTCCCCGAGTGCCGATTTTCTAGCTATCAGTAAGTGTCAATTCTGCCATCAACACCCGGATCCCGCCGTTCAGCTCCGAGTGTACTAAAAAGGGTGTGATACTGATGACAATCTTTTCTTTCTTCAGGGCAGAGGACTTTATGCGGAAGTACATGTGGCCAAACTCATGCCTGCCAAGTGCAACGTCATTGATCCAAGCAGCGCATTCTGCATCTCAAGGGAGGTTCACAGTTGAGGGTGTAGAAAATCATGCGGCTCGTGAGTGTCCGGCATTCACCGTCAGGAGTCGGCCATCGAACTGACCGGTGTTCTAATTTCAGACTATCCTCGCACATTGCGCGAATGGGGACGCCGTTTGGAGAAGAACCTGACGCAGGAGATGATCGCAAAGGACTTCCCTGCTCTGAAAAACAACCGAGCGGAGTTCGAAGCCTTCAAGCGCAAGTGGCAATATCTCTATGCCTATGCTGGTGCTGGCTTCGCGAAGGGATACATCACCTGCCACATGCTAACCTTTATCCGACAAGTAAGTGCCGTTGGTATTGAACTCACTCCTCTGTGCCTCTTATTCATTGTGACGTTCCTTCTCTACAGAATGATGCTCCGGAAGTTCCGTGCTATTAGATGACGAGTCATCACGTATTTTAACGAGAGACGATAGAGTCAAAAATGTCCTGGGGAAGTTGTATCTTATTGTTCATGATTATGTATTGTATACGATCGCATGTAGATAGACCTTTTACTTTCACTCAGTCCCATCTTTCAATTCATTGTACTTCGGAACTCATGTATCTTTCTGGCTTACCTGCTGGAAATTTATGTTATGCCATGTGAATGCGAATCTTACCAATTCAAAGGCAAATCTGATTTCATCTTAGAGTCATGAGAACAGATAGAATGATTCACGCAATTGTCGAACGTGGGCTTCGGAAGAGCTCGTCGTTCTTAACTAAGACCGACGACCACTACAAATTTCGCTTCTGGCCGAACACATCATGCCCCGAGATAGTGCCGCAGCTCATCATGCGATGAGAAATTTGCTGTTCGCTTGATCGCAGAAGGTTTACTGATTGAAATACAAATGACTGTTTATCATGATATTGCGATACCCCTCTTTCTAAATCGATATTTTATGTGAATTTTATTCACAAATGTTCGAAAGCGTGAGTAGGCATGCCAGTCGTTGGGTTCATATGAATTTGCGCGCTTACCCTTGTTTTCCGTCAGAAAGCTATCCACAAGCATGCGTCACAGCGGTTGGAACCGACGTCCAGCTAAGGACTGGTTTGCTCCCGCTTGCAATGCGGCTGCTGATTCTAGACTACTTTAAATGAGATCTACTGGGGACCAAGCGTGCATGGCATGTTGGCATCGCCTCTCGATCGGCCATGCCGTTCAAGTAATTAAGAGCGATCGTTCCCTTCTTTGTAGCCTAAATTAGGTAATTGGGCAGGGAACTAATGAGATTGATCAGAAAGCTAAAACGTCCGCATTTGCCCCCATTCAACTTCTAAAAGCTTGTGTGTGCGCCACGAGATACACGTGTGTACAACGCTTCGCTGATCGCTAACCGAAGTGACGTTAGAAAGGAGGGCCGTGAATTTCATGTTTCCCTTTCTTCCTAAGGGTCGCATTTATTCAGAGAGATAATCGCGCGGGACGCCGTAAAAAGAATAGTAATTCGAATTTAGTTTTTACTTCGTGGCCATATGCAAGATACGTGTAGGAACCAGACTTCATGAAATTAAAATTTACTCATGCTATCCGAGCTCCCTTCGCCTCGAAGAATCTGGAAAGAGGTTATCCCGTGTCCCCCGTCGTCGTGAGTACGCATTTTTATTATGATCGTGCACACGGGGACTTACGCCGGGGTTACACTTCTTCGGTTGACCTTGACGCCACTAGCACTCGATCTCGATACTTGGCAATCCGCTCGGACCGGCTCGTGTTTGCCTGCCCTGCCCTGAACATCGAATGTAGATTTAAGATAGCCTGCATGCTGTACGGCAGGCGGGAAGCTAGGTCGTCTCCGAAGAAACGGTTGTGCAAGAAGCGTTCAGGCTAGCACATACGTCGTGTAGCGGGTCTGTGGAGAGAGATACTTCCGCTGGAAATTCTCAGCGCATGTCAATGGGAGAATTCGGCACAGGCCATAGCGTTAGGGGGTCGAGACGCGAAATGACTAAAGCCAAAAGGTATTTAGACATCTCCTGGATTCTCCAAGAGAATTTCTCACGTTCATTAGAGTTACTTGCAGTATTCGTACTTTGCACCCTCAGGCTGAACGTGCATGCACATGGCTGTAATCTAGAAGATTAATGAATGAGCCTATCCGAAGACGACGGGTAGGTGGTACATCTTTGATATGGGCGTGAATGAGAAACAAATGCTTGCTGCATACACGCGGACACACCACCTGGCAATGGTAAAAGATCCATCCTCATCCTCAAAGAAATGAAGAAACGTAAACTAAATTACGTGTGTCATAATGACTACAGGGGTTTATTTCTACCACACAGCAGAATGGTTTTTGCAGGTGGTGGTGAGTCACGATAATTGACCCTGAAGAAAAGAGAGCCTTTGCCTATGAGAAAATATTCATAAAAAGAATGGTAGACCGACCATAGTCGGTCTACGTAATGGAAAAATACCCCAGCCGTCACTAACGAACAAAAGCATTTAAACATACACCCGTTTACTTCTGCAATTTCGGAGTCTATGTCATAAATTTTCATTCCCGTGAAGAAAGGGGTTCAAGTAAGGAACCGACCAACAATTCAATGAAAGGACAATGTACAGTCAAAATTGTCTTATTGCATATCATCACAATGCATATATTGCATAATGCATTGCTTCTGGTCAGAACAAAAGTCAACTTCTCAGCCAAAATGTATTGTCATGATGCATAATTTGTATAATGCATTGGGTTTCACTCTCCCCCAACGTTATGCAATAAGACAATTTCGACTGTAGCAAGTTGTGTATGTCTGTAAAGAGGTGAGACATTTCCGTCAAAAACTCCGAAATTCTTACAATGTGGGCATTTTATTTATTCATTCATAGATTTCTTTCTTTAGATGTCAATCCGATCCCTTCAAAAGCAGGCAAAGCTGCGGAACCCGGTGCTATTGTTTTAAATGTTTAGTTCCGTATGTTTGCATATCAGGGGACATCTCCAAAGGATCTACCGACGTCATGGGGCGATTAAGTTATATCTTGCTGTTGGTTCGCGTACAGAATAAAAGCGACGCTGGCTTGTTCGCGGAATGCTAAGGTTCGCGAAATGGACGGACCCATATCCCCAGAAAATATACGCGAATTTCTTAGAATTTAAACAGTGTGTCCTGGGGTCCAAGGGTTGTAACAAGGCTGCTTGCAATAGACCTTCGATAAATTCTGGGAGAAATTCGCAAAAAATAGCATTTGGAATGTGGATAAAATTGCGCTTGGATAAAGGAATACTCCAGAACGTGAAATGTCATTGCCAGAGATTCAGATAGGCAGATTGGCTTCAGGAAGCAACGCATGTCCATACATGCAGTTCTGATTTTACTCAACTTTTACACTTGAGCTGAGTATTGCTGCCTGCCGCGATATCAGTGGAGAAATCACGAAGTATACCGGGTGCTATAATTGCCAATGTCTTGTATTCATCGGCGCTGCTTGACAGAAAAAGAACGCTCATGACCCTACAGCCCAAGTGGAAATGCAAATATCTTGGGCGCTTACATCCGAGAATGTTCGAGAGAGAGTTGTTTTCGCTACAGCAATAACACGATGCATGCGTTCAAAATGGTCCGGAATCCAGGGCTATTTTGCAAAGAATTTGCTTTCATCGGACTCATCGTAATCCCCGGTGGAGTACAAACTTGGATGCACGTAGGAGTCGAAACTTCTGTGGTATTCTTATTTGATAGTACGGTTACAAGTTACGAGTCCTTTGCCCACGCAAAGTGGAGAAAGTCAGGAGAGATGGGGCAAGTTGCGGACGCAGAGTCGCTGCTATGTTTGTGGTCTAGTCCAGAGCAGATGCAGCACGCGTGACGACGACATTGTTTTCGGTCACACGCTTGACGCGTCTGTGACTTTTTGACCTTCACGCGTCGAGCTTCGCGTTCGTCGTCGATAGGCCACATTGAGCTCGGGTCCGGTCTGGTCATCTTGCAGTACATACCTGACGATAGTTTCTATACTTACTGCGCAGGATGCCGGACAATCAGATTTTCAAAGTGCGTGCTTCTTCCGATTGTCGCAAGGCTATCTGTGTGTGCTAAGACCGTCGCTTCAGGCGACATACAGCGGAGTTCCTGTCTATGAGATGTAGGAAGATTGATTGCAGCCAAGGGTAATTGATTCTGATAAATATGGCATGTAGGATGTGCAAGGGAGTGGCTGTAATGCGCAGGAAGTCCGATGGGTGGCTCAACGCGACGCAAATATTGAAAGTTGCTGGTTTCGACAAACCCCAAAGAACGAGAGTACTGGAAAGGGACATCCAAAAAGGCGAGCACGAAAAGGTGCAGGGTGGCTACGGAAAATACCAAGGTACGAGATGTCTTGAAACTGCACCGGGTCTGTACATCCATGCCTCATTACAGGCACCTGGATTCCTCCCGAACGAGGCTTGGAACTGGCCAGACTCTACAATTGCGACCTCCTCTTACGTCCTATCATAGAATTTCAGCCGGACTCGAGGAGTCCACCCCCGGCACCGAAACACATAGTGGCACCTGCTCCTGGGAGGCAAACCGGTCGCAAGGAGACTCCGTCTAGCACGCGCACAGCAGCCCGACGCAAACCGAAGTCTACACATGAAGACGAGGGGATTTCGTTATTAGGATCTGAAGATGATTCTGACTCTCCAAGTCCGTCAGAAGCATCTACTACTTCTCCGACTCCCCCACCAATCCGTGCAACACCTGACCAGCGTGGTTATGCCGACGGTTATACTCAATATTCTTCATCTCCTCGGGATCATGCAAAGCGACGTGACAGGTACGACGGAGAGTCGGGCTCGGATGAAGAAATGAATCCTGGCCCGAACTACGTGGATGAGATTCTCGAGTATTTCATCTCAGAGTCAAGTCAAATTCCTCAATTTCTCATAACGCCGCCGAAGGACTTTGACCCAAATATTGCCATTGATGACGAGGGTCACACGGCATTACATTGGGCTTCAGCTATGGGCCGTATGCGTGTTGTCAAACTTCTGTTGACGGCAGGCGCCGATATCTTCAAAGTGAACAAAGCGGGACAAACAGCATTAATGCGCAGCGTGATGTTCTCCAATAACTACGACGTTCGTAAATTCCCAGAATTATACGAGTTACTACACAGATCGACCTTGAATATCGACAATTACAATCGGACGGTCTTCCATCATATCATGGATGTTGCAATGTCGAAAGGGAAAACACACGCCGCTCGATACTACATGGAAACCATTCTGCAACGATTAGCAGAATATCCCAAGGAGCTGGCGGACATTATTAACTTCCAAGACGAAGATGGTGAAACTGCGCTTACTATGGCTGCACGTTGTAGAAGTAAACGACTTGTTAAGTTGTTAATCGATCACGGTGCTGATCCAAAGATCGCAAATCGAGACGGAAAGTGCGCGGAAGACTACATCTTGGAAGACGAACGATTCCGATCATCCCCAACTCTTCCATCCCGAACGGCAAACATGTCATTTCGGACATTACAAGCTGCACATCCTTCTGTTTCTGGAGGTTCTTCGTATGCTAACGGCCCCGCACTCCATGATCGGCTTCCTCTACATCATTCCGTGACTGCACAGATTGCCAGCACGAGATGTGTGAATGACATGGCCGCCATGCTTGAGAGCCTCGCAGCGTCTTTCGATCAGGAACTTAAGGACAAGGAACATGACATGGCGCAGGCACAGCTTGTCCTTCATACAATTCAGTCGGAAATATTAGACCATCAGCGCTCAGTGATGCAGCTCAAGCATCAATGCCAAAGTTTGGACGAGGCGAAAGCGGCACTTGTACAAGTAAAGCACGAACTTCTTGCGAAAATGAACCGACGATACCGTCTCGGCTGGGAGAAATGGCACCGTGACGAGGAGGATCGGGAGCGCGCCGTGCGATCGAGTCCCTTAGGCCAAGGCCTCCCCTCTGTCACCGGCACTAATCCTGATATAGTCTCGGAGTCAATGGAAGCGACGCAACCCGTTCCGATATCGTTCCAAGTCACCGAAAATGAGGACATCTCGGACTTGAGGGAGTTATATTCGAATCTTCCAAATGACGAAAAAGGCGTTCAACAAGCGTGTCAAGAACTTCGAGCGGATCTTGTACAGTCACGCACGAGGCGAAGTGAGATGTTTGAGCAGCTTGCAACTTTACAGGCCGAAGCGGGAACTCAAGGACGAATGGCTCAATACCGACGATTGCTAAGTGCCGGTTGTGGAGGGATGCCGCAAGCTGAACTGGATGATGCCCTTGCTATGCTTCTCGACGTAAGTTATTCTCACATCAATGTTCACTTTGACAGTGCCTTATGAATGATCAAGCAGTCTCTTGAAGCTGAAGACCCTGGGAATGCCACCACAACGTGGAGTAATAAGCCTGGTCGACCGGGTGGTGGAACGTGAACATTGTCACTTCAGAACATATCTACATGTTGTATTTTGTAGCACTGCCGCTTTCATATCTATGACTGTTAGCTACCTGCTTCAACCAGCACGGGATGTTGTAGCAACAGCGTCATCAGCGGCGAAGAAGTTTATTCGCTTAAGTGCGATTCGGCGTGGAAGACACACCGAGTGGAGGGAATGGTACTTATACAAGGAAGCTTGAATAGCTCTACACAGCCTGTTGGGCGTATCGGTGGCGTTTTCAAAGATGAACTTAAGAGATTCCCGTCGGCAAGACACTTCCAACGATGTGTATTTGTGCCAATACATTCAGTATGCTTGCACGTAGCACATAAGGCACTTACACTGCCTTTTTTTGTCAAAACGAGGTTTAGTTACCGCCGATTTGATATCTCTTTTTATTCACTTTCCTAAAGCCAAGATACACTCTATTTCCGTGATCTCTGTAACGTATATGCATTTGTGTAAGGTTAAATAACTCGATTGAAACGAGCATAGTGCGACAACGCCACTGCTTTTGGGGGACGCGTTGTTTATCCGTATTTACGCGTTATTCTCGTTCAAGTAAGCAAGTTAATTTTAGAATTAACTCTACGACAAGCATGTGATTCGGCTCTCGTCTTTTCCGCCCGTAGGTAACGTGACCCCACCCGTGAATTCAGCTAATGCACCACATGTGATTGGTTGTCTTGTACCGAGACTTTGAATATGACGGTCAAGGAGCATAAGGTGTATAGTGCTGAGGAGGTTGCGAAGGTGGGTTTTTTGTGATTGTGTTGTGGTGGTATCTTTGAAGCTAATGAATGACGTAGCATAATTCACCTGGTGACTTGGTACGCACCAAAAACCGTCTGGATAATTAATGTGGAGACTGAATTGTGTTTGCAGTGGATTGTTATTGACGCAAAGGTCTTTGACGTATCGCGCTTTGCGAACTTGCATCCTGGAGGAGCTGCTGTGTTGTTAGCAAAATCCGTCGGTAAGTACTTGTTCACCCCGCGTCTTTAGCTAATTCTGAAACAAAGATACTAGCTGGACAGGATGCAACAGAAACTTTCTTCGGATTACACAGACATGAGGTATTACTTCGTCCACACTATGCTCGTTTGCAAATTGGTACACTCGAAGGAGAAGAAGAGGTTGTGAAGGCCGCTGCGCCGGATGCACTCTCTGGCGTTCCGTATGCTGAACCGACGTGGCTCGCAGAGGGTTTCCATAGTCCTTTTTATACGGATGGGCATCGTCGATTCCAACGTGCTATGCGGAAGTTTGTTAGTGAGGTTATTGCTCCGGAGATGGAGCGATGTGAAGTGAATGGGAAGAGGTTAAGTCAGAATGTTGTTGACAAAATGTCGTAAGTGTATTGTTCCCTTCGTCTTGAATATTTCCTCGTAAATTAACGAATCGAATAGGGAGATGAATATCCATGCTATGCGACTAGGTCCAGGGAAACATCTTAAAGGCCGCAAACTTATGGGTGGCACTATCACTCCGGAAGAATTCGATTACTTCCACGAGCTCATTATTTCTTTTGAGTACGGGCGACTTGGGTTACGTGGCTCAATGGACGGCCTTCTTTCTGGTGGTGTCATCGGATTGCCTCCTGTGCTCAACTATGGCTCTCCTGAGCTACAAGCACGCGTCGTACCGGATGTACTTAACGGAAAGAAACTAATTTGTCTTGCTGTGAGCGAGGCATTTGCAGGTAGTGATGTTGGTGGGATGGAAACTACTGCGACGAGGTTGCGAGATGGTAGTTGGGTTGTGAATGGTACGAAGAAGTGGATTACGAATGGTGTCTTTGCGGATTTGTTTACGACTGCTTGTCGGGTGGTTGACGAGAACGGAAAAGAACGTGGATACGTTGTGCTCCTTATTGAACGTGGAGAGGGTGTCGAGACGAAGCCTATCAAGACGAGCTACTCGGCGACAGCAGGGACGGCGTTTGTTATGTACGACAATGTAAAGGTCCCTGCTGCGAACACTGTTGGAAAGGTAGGCGATGGGATGAAAGTCGTTCTGAGCAACTTCAACCACGAACGATGGATGATTGTCTGTGTCGGTTTACGAACGCAACGGTTAATCGTGGAAGAATGCTTGAAGTGCGTAAAATAATATCAAATATCCTTGCATCTATTTCAACATATTAACTGCGTTTCACCTTACAGATGGGCAAACCAACGAAAAGTTTTCGGAAAGCCGCTCATCGCGCAAGCGGTCGTACGGGCAAAAATTGCCGGTATGATCTCACGCGTTGAGGCGTGTCAGAACTGGCTTGAACTGATAACTCACCAAATGAACAATGTATCTATTTGTTTTGTTCCGTTGCTTGCTTTCATCAATGACTAATTTAAGCTTTTGTATGTCATAGATGTCCTACGAAGAACAATCCGACAAACTCGCCGGTCCGATCGCGTTGCTTAAACAGTGAGTAGTAATCCACTCTTCCATTTTCCTGCACATTTTTAATTTCTTTTTCTTTTTGTCTTTCTTTTCCTCTTTTCCCCGATGTGTTTCAGGTTTATCACGAAATGCGGAAGAGAGATTGCAGAGGATGCGACGCAGGTTTTCGGCGGGCGTGGTATCACAGCGACAGGCATGGGAAGGTTGATTGAGAATGTTAGTCCCTTTGACTACTTTCTTTTGTGATCCGATATTGTCGCTGACTGCTTAATTTTTATCGGTGACCTGTTTTTTCTACTTTTACTTTTTTTACGAAGTTCCATCGTACGTCTCCGTTTGATGCGATATTGGGCGGTGCGGAGGATGTAATGGGGGACCTGGGAGTGAGGCAGGCTTTGAGAAAGATGCCGAAGAATGCTAAACTTTAGTTCCTTACTTGTATGCATGTATATTATATTTTCACAATAATTGTAGCGTTTATGCGAATACTACGGATTTATTCTGGTTTCGTGAAGTGACGGAAGCGGACAAGCTGAGGGTCGCCCGAAGTGGCAAGGATTGCCAATGTGTGAGATCGACGCCTCGATGCGGCGGCCGTTGTGCGTACCCACCTCTCAAGACGCAGTCATGACGGGCAATCTGTCGCCCAGCCTCGCTGTATACCAGCCTCTACCGCAAACACCTGATGTAGTAGATGAGTTGGTAGATGAGTTTCTACAGGAACAGCCACACGCGGAAGTACATGTTGGCGGGCGGATACGATGGGTCCACTTCATCTTTGGATGTGCGGTGCTCTTGCCCTGGAACGGTGAATATCCTGTTATCTTGAGTGTTTGTGATTAATACTGACGAACAAATGTGTATGTATGATGAAATAGCACTGATCACTGCAACGCCGTATTTCTTGTCTCGATTGTCTGGGTCACCCATGAAGAGTTCATTTAGCTCATACCTTTCCATCACGTTTACACTTGCGAACTTTTGCTTTCTGGCGCATGCTACCGTAACTTCTAAACAAGTATGTAGTCTGCACATATTCCTGTGAGATTTGGAGATCTGAATACTTTCAAGTCATCTCCTGCTCGTCGTATATTCGTTGCTACATCACTCCTAGCAGTCCTCGTTGGTCTCCTAACTCTCTCCACGAGTACACCTTCCTCAACAGGAATCTTCTTCGCATTCGTTCTATTAAATGGGATCGTACAAGCCGGGGCGGGTTCCTATCTACAAACAGCCGTCGTAGCCGTAGCCTCGCTCTTCGGTCACTCAGCAATGCATGCATGCATGGCTGGACAGGCTTTCGTCGGTGTAGTTGTTAGCACTGTACAACTACTCAGCTCCTTGGCTTCTGTGAGTGCTTCGGCGAAGGCCAGGGAAAAGAATCAGGAGTATGATGAGGGAGGAGCAGAGGCGAGGGCTGCTGCGTTGTTTTTTGGGTTGTCGACTGTGTTTTTGTGTGCGACGCTTGGTGCGTTGAGTTGGCTTGTGAGGTTGCCGGAGTATAAGGCTGTTATGAGGCCATTTGAGGAGGAGAGGAGGAAGGGGAGGGAAGGAAGTGAAGGAGGAGGAGTTGATGTTGATATTGATGCGAAGAGTGAGAAGGGAAGGATATGGAGAGTTGCGAAGGCGAATGTGGAGTATGAGTTTGCTGTTGGGTATGTTTTTACGGTGACTCTGGTGAGTTATTTTTTATTTTATTTTAATTTTTTGGGTTTTGGAAGTGGATTTACAGCTCTGATTATTGATTGAATTGAATGAATAGGCTGTATTCCCTCCTATAACCGCATCTATTCTGCCTGCGGATCCAGCGACTTTTCACCCGCTCATCTTCACTGCTATTCATTTCCTCCTGTTCAATGTCGGAGATCTTACTGGGCGGTACCTCTGTGCGGTTCCGAGACTGCTTACCTGGTCTTCCCGCCGACTACTCGTACTCTCTCTCGCACGTACACTATTCATCCCCCTCTTCCTCCTATGCAACGTTCAACGCCCCTCTCCTTCCTCCTCACCCTCTTCTTCAACCTTGCCATCATCAGCACTCTCCCTAGGCTCCGACGCGTTCTTCTTCCTCATACTCCTCCTCTTCGGGCTTTCCAACGGCTACGTCTCGAGTATGTGTATGATTGCTGCTCCCAACGTCCAGCATAATAAGAAGTTGGGGGGTAGGAAGGGAGATGTGGATGTTGCTGCTACGCTTGCGAGTTTTGTGTTGGTCGGGGGGTTGGTTGTTGGTTCTGCGTGTAGTTTTTTGGTTAGGTGGAGGGTTTGTGGGTGTAATCCGTTTGTGGAGTAGGAGTTGTTTAGATGGATTGTTGGGCAATGTTAGGAGTGATGTGCTTGGGTCTGGATGCTCTCTCTCTCTCTGTTCGTTTATGTTTGTAAGTATAGAGTACGGGCTGTAATTGGACTTTAATGAATTGATTGTCATTGGCATTGTGCATAAATATACAATGTATTGAACATCTCATTCAACACTAATTCTAAAATACAAACGAAAACAACAAAAATATTCAGTCTTATGAACATAATTATTGAACATTATCATTGAGTTATATATTCGACTCAAAGGAGATTTGTTAAGCTCTCTGGCGGTGGAAGTGCAGGTTCGCCGACAGGGGTAACGTAGCAAGAGGCCAGACCGCCTTCGACTTTGAACTCCGTGCCCTGTTCAGAAGGGATAATGTAATATAAAGAAACAGGTAAGTGAAACTCCATTATGGACAGGGAAGGAGATGGGAGATGGGAGATGGGAGAGATACGTACGGTGACGTAGCTGCTATCATCGCTTGCAACTAAACGGCAATAGATGAGGATATCAGTATCCGAATGCGTTCATCTGAGGAAGAGAAAGTAGATAGGAAGGGAAAGGGACGTACGAAACAGAGCGCCCTTTGCGAGTTCAACGGCTTCGCCGAAGCGGCCCATGGGGAGGTGGACCAATCGTCTGTCACGTTTCTCGGGTGTGTTGAGGAAGTCCATTAGCATGGCTTAATTTACACACGTATGTTATTGTGAGGGTATGTTACACTTAATGGGGGAAAGGCGTACGTGTTTTCAGTGGACCGCTATACATTGGTAGGTTTAAGGTAGTTTGACGTGAGGAAGATATGGGGGTAATGCGGAGGGACGTACGGGCAGAGTGAGTTGAAGCGAATGCCTTCGCGGGCGTGGACCATTGCTAATTCGCGGGTCATGGCGAGTACGGCACCCTAATAACGCGCATACAGTTACCTAGTAAATTATTCAAGCATCTTAGCTTACCTTAGAAGCAGTATCTATCACAAGCATCGCAAATTCAATATCGTACTATCACCGCCTGCAACGCTTACAGCGGAAGCACTCACAAGCTAACTGGGGCGTCGCCGCACCCATGAGCGCAACGAAGCTCGCAGTATTGATGATGCTCCCTCCGACGCGTAGACCTTTACTCTCATCGGTAGGGTTGTTGCGCATAGCGAGGATAGCGTATTTACAGCCCCACCAGACGCCTTTGAGGTTGATTTGCATTGTGAGGTCCCAGATTTTCTCTTCTGTGTTGAGTGCGTTGTCGTCTGCTGGGTGCATTATTCCGGCGTTGTTGAACTGTTGTTTGTATTTGACCAGTCAGATTCCCGTCTTAGTGAGAGGGAGTATGGTGTATAGGAGAGGGAAAGGAGAAACGTGATTACCATAATGTCCAGTCTCCCGAACTCTGCGACGGCTTTGTCTACTGCTGCTTTCACGTCTGATTCTTTCCCGACGTCGGCTGTTGTTGCGATTATCTTCACGTTCGGCGTCTTCTTAGCTAGCTTCGCTGCAGCATCTTGGACGGCTTTCTCGTTGATGTCGACTAGCAAGACGTCGGCTCCCTCAAGTGCGAATAAGATTGCCGACTCAAGACCTATGCCGCTATTGGCGATATTTCGGATTACAGTAATGGGAGGTGAGTATATGCGTTTTGGACTTACGATGCGGCTCCTGTGATAAGTGCAGACTAATACAAAGCAGTCAGGGCCATTAGTATAGCTGGATAGCAGATACTAACTTTATGCTGAAGACGGCCAGGCATGATGTGTTGTGGATGAGAGAAGAGCAAGAGATATGGAATCGTAATGGAATTCTGCATCCATATCGATTTATACTTGATCGACGCGCCGATCCCATACAGAGCAAAGCAACTAAAGTCTAAATCTGGCATGGAAATGCTTGTTCCACTTAGTGCATATCTTGAGCATACATATAGAAAAATATGGTATTGTACCTGGACTAAAGAGCATTGAGAAAGCACTCTTGTGCAAGGCTCGGAGTTACTTATGGTAGATATAGACGAAACTAAATCTTTATTTGCTTGTATTTTCTGTCATCGTGACCGCGGAACGGATGCCCAAAGTGGAAGCGACGTTGGCTTGTGATTTATCGATGATCTGCCCTTGTTACCTGCCTCATATAAGTATACCGCATAGACCTTTGCTATACCTCCTCCTCGCGCTTTCCTCCTTTCTCAACGACATACTCTACGCATATATGTGAATATTTTTTCAATATTTCTCAAGAAGAACATAGATGATGTCTAAATGGGAGAGTTATTCCCGAAACGGATTGAGTATCGCTTCTACTGTAACTTCTGTGGGCTTTACTGCGGCTAAGTTGGGCACGAAAGTCGGAGTGCGTCTACCTGTAGCCAACGCTCTCTCTTTTCTACTTGTTTTAATGCATGTTGGTAGTTTGGAATCGCTCGAGGTGTGTCTTCGACCGTTGCTGTCATAGCAGGGTATCCCTTTGGGGTTGGTCTTGCGCTTGGGGGAGCAGGTATGCATCCGTCAAATTGCGTCATAACGCATGGCTAAAATGACTCGTGTCTACAGTGTCCGTCGTGTTTTCGCTTGCTGAACACATTGCACTTGCTCCAATTCTATTGGGGGAAACACTTGCGTCGACCTCTCTAGTCGCAGCTGAATCTTCTATTGATGTTCTCAGCGCCATCTTCCCTGGCAGTGATGAAGCGTCCTTCTCACTCGCGTCTTTCGTCGCACTTGTAAAGCGTGAATGGAATGAGCCGGCGTACTGGGAGAAGCTACCGCAGGAGCGCTATAGCGTGACCGAAATCGCCACGGCTCTCGTGGCTTGGGGCGCTCTGCAAGGCGTCACACATGAGTGGAAAGAGAAGATGTGGTTCAAAGATCTCAAGGAGATCGACGTAAATGAGATAGACGACGAGAATTCACCGTTCAGGGAACGCAAGGAATCACGTATTAGGATTACGAGCGACATGACACGGAACGTCGGGCAAATTATTACGGCCGAGATCGAGGAAATTGAGCCGCCCTCGAGACCTACCAATCTGCGCGCTGCTAGTACTCAAACACGGTCACAATCGTTCGTAGCTCAGAACAAGCTCAAGTCGAATCTTCGCCGCTTTTCCAAAATGGTACTGGCTGGCTATGGCGGCGCTGGACTTATATTCTTTGGCGTCTCATTTACTCCGCCACTACCGTCTGTCCCGAAGTTTTCCAATCCTCTTCATGACAATGCGAGTACAGCAGAAGAACATGCCCTCGCGAACGCTGTTGACGCCTCCGAACGCGAGGCTTCTTCATCTTTCCGCCATCCAGCTCCAGCTCCGGACACTCAGCCTCCGCCGAAATATTCTTGGTGGAACGTTCTACTTGGGCGCCATGATCGCGAAATATTCGAGGGATATGCATTCACTCCGGCGACAGTGCGTGAGGGTACGAGTAAACGTCGACGTCGGAGCAAGAAAGCTGAGGAGGATAAACCTATGACTGCAGTCATCGGCGCTGAGAAGCACATGCCTCGCTTCTGGGTACTAACGGATCACGGACGCAGACAGGTTGTTCTCGTTTTCCGGGGGACGATGTCCATCAATGAGCTCGCTGTTGACCTCACTTGTGACCCGGAACCGTTCTCACCCGCAAGTCCAGATGATCCATTGGACGATGGAGTGGAAAGTGAACAGAAAGTAGACGGGTTGCCTTCAGTCATGATGCCAGGGTCACTTCCTTTTCCTTCTTTTGCGCCGCCAAAACACGGACGCAATCGAACGGATTCGAACGTGTCGAAGAGCGAGGATGGAATGCCTCCCGATCGCGAGACTTATGATGTACATGGAGGGATGCTCCGAATGGCGAGGGTGATGGGTGCAAGAGGAAAGCCCGTTCATCGTGCTGTTCAGCAAGCATTGTACAAGAACAGTGGTTATGGCATGTGATTTCGTACATTCTAGGAGAGCTGACTCTGACTCTGCTTCCAGAGCTGATCCTAACCGGACACAGCCTTGGCGCAGGTGTCTCTGCTCTCCTCGCTCTCGTGAGTAAACCCTCTCTGGTGGCTTGTCATTATGTCTGACATATGCTAGACGTGGGCGAACCCCGAAACATGCCTTACCGTCCCGTCGAGTGGACTTCCGGTCGGACGAAGGGTTTCCGCATATTGCTTTGCTCCACCGTACGCATTTGTTTACATTGCCTGTCTTTTTTTCTTTCTGACATTCACTTCGAAACAAAAGCTGTCTCGTTTCTCCCGCATTATCAAATCTCTCAAGGCGCCTCGTCACCTCCTTCACGTACTCGCACGATGTTGTTTCAAGGTTATCACTCGGCTCTGTCCGAGATATGAATGCTGTTGCGGCATGGCTTTGCGAGGCAAATAAAGGCGGTAGTGAGGAAGGGTATGCGGCTGTTACGAAACGCGCGTTGAAGTGGCGCGCGGGATATGGAAGACATGAGGATCCCGACTGGGTACGTATACCCTTTAATCCATGGTTTCATGAGTGAATCGTTTGTCTTCCGATTGGGTTTTGACTCATGTCTTCTTTTTTTTCCTTTCTATACCATGCGACGGCTCTTTGCTGTTGCTATTTAGTTTTTGTCGATGCGGAAGACATTAGAGGCGAACATGGTTATGGCCGACTTGTTTCCACCCGGACGGGTCTTGTGGGCGATAAGAGATGGAGATTTACACCCTTCGCATAGATTATCCGCCTCCGGTTGTTCGGGCGCTGCTGTGGAGAGCAATGCCGAGAACAAAGTGCGATTCTTTGATGTACTTGATGTCGAGAAGGTCTTTGGGCAGATTATATTTGCTAGGGATATGTTAAGGTGAGGGTTTCATTGGTCTTTTTCTTTTGTTTCTAAATGGGTAGCTTGAAAGCTCACTTATTTTTTTGATAAATTTTGCGTATACAGTTCGCATTTACCGCATCAATACGATCGAGTGTTGCATGAGCTACTCTAGGTTGGACTAATTTGTACAATGGCGTTTGTACTCTACGTTGCTGTTCTATTGAACTAGAGGAGACTAAACCATAGCTCATACCATACCATACTTATTCCCTTTTATTGATATGCTTCGCTTTTACTATGCTGTATTTCTGCTTGATATTCACTGTATCGAATCTTTGTATCAAAACCAGCCGCTTGCGAATCCTGAATCGACTAATAGAAAACACGTAGATTGCGAATGCCCATGAAATACAACTGGATAGTGACATCAAAAACAAAGCTTGTGAAGAGCCAGAAAGTAAAGGAAAGTTATGAGCATCAGTCCTGATCTGTTTGGTCCCTTGGACGATAGCGAATGCCGCGTTCCTGAAGCTCCTGGTCGACGTCGTCTGGTATTCTCCCCTTTACGCGGACGGCATACATCCCTCGAACATATTTCGCTACACACCACACGCCTTAGTTCCTCACTCAAGAGACAAAGTCAACAAAGACTTACAAGTCCTCTGCCATCTCGCCACCCAACTAGCCTCAGAGTCAATAGCAGCGATGACACCCTCGAAATGAGTAGTCGTGCATGCGAGGACTCGGTCCTGCGATTGTTTCATTTGCATGATTTCTTCGCAGTTGGGGCAGCCGTTTCGGCGGAAGTCGACGGGGGATTGGATAATGGAGCAGAGGAGGCATGCGCGGAGTTGGCGGGCGCGGGCGTTGGAGGGGATGGATGCTGTTGGTGGGGCGTCTGTCATTTTTCTCCTTTTCTTTTGGGAGAGATGAGGTGAGGTGTGATTGGTGGTGAGAAAGACGTTGTGGCAATGAAGGGATTGAGAGTCGTGACTCGAGAGATCGACGCGAGGAAGAATAGACAAGAATATTATTCGTCATCACACATTCAAAGTGCCTTGCACGCCTTTTTTCCTCGCCGACGACCATCTATGAACAATGTCGGACAACACTTGTTGTCTGGTGAGTATCTCTGCACATAATCAAACTAAATGTATGTATTTACGAGATTGTAAAAGGCGGACTTTCAGGATTAGCCTCAACTGTTCTCCTTCAGCCTTGTACGTTTTTCAGATTCATATATAATTACTCTTTCGTAGAACCGACGGAACTGAGGCCTCGCATTTGCGTTTTGCTAGTTGATCTCTTGAAGACTCGTCTGCAACAACGAGATGGGAAAGTAGACATCCGGTACGTCATACAACGACATCACTACGATGTCTAATTTTATTGAACGAATTCGAATTGCAAATCGCTCCCTCCTTCCTTTTTCAAGGCAGAGAACAAGTGTACTGCATGTTACGCGGAGCGTCTTAGCTTCGGATGGTATACTGGGATTATGGCGAGGGACTGTTCCTTCGTTATTTAGGTTTGTCTGCTATGTCTATATACCTTGCCTATTCTTATAATTATTCGTATACTTTATTATTTAATTACTTAGGAATGTTCCCGGTGTAGCTTTATACATGACAAGCCTCACGCAAATTCGAACCGCGATGGCTCGCTCAGCGTATTTTGTCCGAGCTCCCTTAATCTTTAACGGTAGTGCTACTGGGGGGAACACTTCCAAGTCTGGATCTGTACTACCAAAGTTATCAAGCCAGGGGAACTTACTCGCCGGAGCGTTCACCCGCGTCGCAGTTGGGTTTCTTTTAAACCCGTTTTCTGTGATTAAGGCGCGTTTTGAGGTGTGTTTCTTCTTTCTTTCACTTCCTCCTCTGTGTGAAGCTGAATAGTTGAATTGAATGGGAAACTCTTTTTGGTTTTGGGTGGGATAGAGCAACATCTACCAATCTCAGTACAACTCCTTCCCACAAGCAGTCGCTCTAATCGCACGCTCCGGACCAAAAGAGTTGTTCAAGGGTTTCGTACCATCCGCGATGCGCGATGCACCGTATGCTGGTTTGTTTGTGGCTACTTATGAGAGTATTAAACGGCATACTTGTAAGGTTTCCTTTTATAACCCGTTCCAATAAATTATTGACTGTATACCTCGACAAACTTTAATGGAAATAAATTGAAACGAGTAGCCCATTTATCGGGGTCATCCTCGGTCCTATCATCAACGATGGTACATACGGTATCCGCCGGTACCGCAGGAGCGATAGCTACACTTGCCACGCATCCATTTGACGTTATCAAGGTTAGTGATACATTGACTTTCCTAACCTAACCCTCTTCCCACCTACCTCTACATCCTTCCATGTTTCTACTCTCTTTTCCTTTCGGTAACTCATACTAATTTTCTTTTGCTTTTTCTTTTGCCTTTTCTTTTACGTTTTGAGTAGACGAAAGTCCAAGTCCGACAAGAAGACCGATATCACGGTCTCCGGCGGACAGTTCATACGATTTGGCAGGTATGTCCTTACATCGAGTATCCCTTACTTCCATATTAAAAAGACGCTATACTATGTAAATCTCACTTTATCATTTGTTCAATTTGCAGCAACGAGGAATCTCAGGCTTCTTCGATGGCGCGTCGTTGCGCGTCTCCCGAAAGGTTTTCAGTTCCGCAATCGGATGGGCGGTGTACGAGGGCCTGCTTATGGTTTTTCATAATAACAGCAATAATAATGATCAGCGGTTATGATAATGGTAAGAGGTGGAAGATAATTATGTGGCTTGATGATCTCCTAATGCAACTATGGTCCTGCCTTATTTCCAGGACAGTCACTTGCTATTTCGCTTGCTACTCAAGATTATTATGGTTTATGGATACGATGATCCTACTCTTTTTGCTATAACCCACATTCCATCTTGTATAGAAAGACATAGCCTCACTCAGACAATCCGATCTAATAATAGCATTCTATTGATTGAAATAAGGAAACGGATTGTTAATTCTATCAACCTCTTTGAACAATCTCCAATCCTCTATACCTCCTCCACAACACGTCCTGAACAAATTGACTAAACGTACTTCCATCTGTTCCAACAACCTGATACGCTTTCCCAGCAACGACAGCATCAAGAAAAGGGAGTATGAAACCTTTGAGCATGAGTCCGTCGTATCCGCTTTTCGGTCGTCCGAGAGCAGTAACTTCGTCAACAAAATCTGATAAGATGAATGTACATGGAAACGCGGCGAAGAAACGTTGGAGTAAGGGATGAGATTCAGGATCCGACACGTCCGTTGAGATGAAGAGAGGTACGTTTAAAGCGGTAAGTTGGGGATTGTCGTGCCACGGCCGACGGCATGGCAGTTTCGGCAGGATGGTCGAAGGAAGTGACGGGAGTGCAGGATGTGAAGCACGAAGTGTGGCTTGATCGACGGTGATATTTGGAGGTGACGAGTAGCTGAAGTTCGTTACTCGTCTTTCTACGTCTAGCCCAACGTTCTCTTCGACGCCCAACACTTCTCGTACTAGTCTCCACCAGATTAAACGAACGTTCTTCTTGGCTTTCCGTTCGAAACCACCATCGCCTAGCCTGACATGTATGGCAACGTATTCTCCGCCTAGTTTAGCTTTTATTGACTCCGCAAGGTCGAGAAGCATTCCGTTATTAAAGGTCATGCCTTCACGGACCACCGTCCGATATGCAATGTTGCGAGCGCGGCGAAGACGGACACGCGAGGAGCCGAAAAGCGTTCCGACTTGGATGAGACGGTGAGGAAGTCGTTCGAGAAGGGACATAGATATGACCTCGTCAAATCGCGAGCTTGGCATGTCGAACGGGTCTGCGTCCACAAAACGGAATTGGTATGGAGTATTATCCTTGATCTCGAATGTCTCATTCGGTGTAATTCCCAAATAGTCAGATAGCCAAGCGTCGCTCATGTTCCAACGTTGAATAATTGGTTGATTTTTCGTGATATCGGAAACATTAGACAGCCAGTTCCACGGAACCAGGGTATAGTCGTAGTAGTCTGTACATTCTACTGGCAGTTCCTTCCATACGCTTGCGTTAGTGCAATGTCCGAGTCCATCCTTTCCAGAAAGCGTGACCAGTTCGTAAAGATGATCAAAAGGATAGTACGTGAGAGTTCCTTTTCCCAGTCTAACAGGCGGAACCAGAAGAGTGCGATTAAGAATGTAAGCCATGAGTAGCGCGTTTTCGAAAGCTATTCGCTGATTGTGGAAACCGCTGTGCGGAAGATATGCCAGATACTTCGTGGAGCTATCAATAGGAGCATTCCCTAATTCACGGTCGAATTCGACGACTTGAAAAGGTTGAAGAAGAACATTAGAGGAAGCCTTGTTATGTCGAGTGGCGTGCTTCACCCACCCCGTGCTAAACAAGTAATATGCAGAACCGAAGCAGAAAGCTACAGCGAGAATCAAGAGTATGATTATCCCAGCTAGTCGTTTGTCACGCATTGAGAGCTGGGTGCCCTTTCCTTGGAAATAGCTGTGACGAAACTTGGATGGCGAGCCTTGGTTGTTTAAGACGTTGTATGCGCCCTTCTCCATCGTTATTGATGGCGATGATGGCGTATGTCTTTTTGACAGATATGCATTCATTATGTATAATACAGGTTCAAAAGAGTGACGGAGGAAGCCGGAGGAGATGTGGCAATGGTAAGAGAGTAAGATGGAATGGCAGTGGCACTCGCGCGAGAAAATCATGATGCGTCGCGTACAAATCTGAATTCAGTCTTGGTTCTTCCCACCATCATGGGCCTCCTAACAATAATTCGCAAAAATCGCATGAAGGAGAAAGAAATGCGGATATTATTCCTGTGAAGCCTCTCGTCTATTTGTGACTGCAAAACACCCTTCTCAAGTGTACTTGAAGTGGATTAGACAATGCTGGAAAGACGACAATAGTCAAGAAGTTGAATGGGGAAGACGTTATGAGTGTCAGCCCTACACTTGGATTTAATATCAAGACGTTTATCCACGGTCGGTGAGTGCAAACAAATCGCTATTTTAATCTGAAATGCTACTTATTTACTTGAGAACTTAGATATACTTTGAATATCTGTCAGTGGCGACTTTATTTGCGACGTTACCTCCTTTATTTGATATCTCATCAAAGCATATAGGGGACGTTGGAGGTCAAAGAACACTTCGACCGTACTGGAGAAACTATTTCGAACAAACTGACGCTGTGGTATGGGTCGTAGACTCGAGCGACCGCATGCGAATGGACGATTGTAAAGAGGAATTACACAAATTACTAACAGAAGACGTATGTTCTTCCCTTCCTATATCTTTTGATCATGACGTCTACTTAATCTACTGCACCTCTCATATTCTTGTACAGCGTCTCGCAGGTGCATCTCTCCTTATTTTCGCCAACAAACAAGACATTGACGGTGCAATGTCTGAATCCGAGATTCGCGACGCCCTTGACCTGCCTAGCATTCGCTCACATAATTGGCGCATCTGGAGCTGTAGTGCCATGTCGGGACTCAATCTCGTTGAAGGCCTCGACTGGGCTGTCGGCGACGTTGCGCAGAGATTGTACTACAGCTCGACTGTCGTGCAGCCATTAAGGAAGGAGCCAGCCGATCTCGACCAAATGAGAGTAGAACTTATGAGTCCTTGTTTGCTTGATCATAGAGTCTTGAGCGATGGGAGTTGATGTATAAAGCTACTAATAAATATTGCGAGATTATACTACAGATATGTGAAATGTATGCCCTGATTGTCTAACCGTAGAACCCTATTTCCATTGAAGTACACCAAAAAGAAAAGAAAAAGTACAAAACAAATTCAGCGGGCAGCGAGCGCCGATGAGGTGGATGGATTCTCTCGGTATCAGGCGAAACTATGGAGTTGACGGTTTTGCAGATGCTCCAGTAAAGTCTGCCATTCCAAACCATGAAGGAATTTGTAACCAGACACGTTCACGTGCAGCCTTCACCGATTGCGCGAACTCCGTTCTACATGCTACACATAGCTTCAAGCTACAGAATGTTGTCCCATCCGAAAAGTCCGAGCGATTCATCATCTCAGCCGCTTGAGTGAGCGAGAATAAAGGGTCACAATCGCGTCCACTTGAAAGCCCTCCAACAGCACGAAGGAGATTAAGCATGATAAAATAGAATGACTCCCGACAACTTCGTCCATTATCGCCCGCCGAATCACGGTTATGGCAATCTGATGAAGGCTCACGATTACTTAGCTCTTCTTCAATGAAAGATGCGATGATACGCTGAGCGCGTTCGCGTCCGAGTAATGCTGTTCGGAGATCATCTAGTGAGAGGCGCGTTGTCGTTGCTGTATTCGAAATAGTAGCGCCAGGTCGGGCCTTGATGGGTCCATTGTTGCGATGTTGTACTACTCCAGCAACAATTTTGGACGGTCCGTATCGACAGAGATCGTAGAATGCAGAAGGAAGGAGACTCGAAAGGCCTATCTCGCGAGCGAAATTTATGACAAGAATCGGATGTGCGAATCGTGACCGCGGGCTGTAGCGGCCGAGTGCATCAGTCGCTTCGACTTCTCGCGAATCCCAGGACGCCAGAGTACATGGCCAGTCAATCATTAAGCGACTAATGCAGCGTTCTCGCAGATGCTCAATGAAATATTTTGATGAAAGTCGTAATATAGCAGCCAGTGAACCGAAATCAGACGCGCACAACTGTCGAAAATAACTTGACCCAGTTGAGCTATGTTCGAGATGGAGCAATCATATTTACTTACAGTCCGTCGTATAACGCCTTCAGTAGATACCAGAGGTCTTCCGGCGAGTCATGTAGTTCTACAATATAGCAACCTTCGAAACTTGCCTCGTCTTGCGGCTGAGGAATAGACAATAGGTCACGGAATACATCCGAATGTCGGGCGAGTTGACCACGATGTACTTTGAAAGCGATAGTATCGGCTAGAAGAATAACGCTCCCATCCTCGAACCAGAAATCTTTCTGTCGTGATTCTGGAGAAAGAGAACATGAATCGCTAGAAACTGGTGAACTGCTTCCTGAACTCGAGCCCGACGGGGATGGCAAAGTACTACCAGATCCACTTCGAGAGAAGTCGTCTAGCATTGATAAACCAAGAAAACGCGGCCAGAGCACGAGAGCAAGCAAGCACGAAAGCAAAGGAAAGCAACCTAAGTTGCCGAATCACCGGAGATATATAATGTTTCTGAAGCTGTGTACCAGCCACCATGTCATGCCGAGTTGAAATTGCCAATGGTCTGAGCTGGAATTTCGTATCCATGATATGGCTGGTGAGACCAAGATCGAGGATTCGCTTTACGACATTATATTTTACCGGTCAAATATCAAATATAGGCTGACTAGCTAGCTGGATGTCGTGTGATTTCATATTCAACACCTCCAAGGTTGTTCAGCGACGGTGGTGGATTGAAAGCAAGAGGACTAGATATCCAAATGCGGCGATCAATTGAAAAACATGTGAAAAGACTTGCTCACGTGCCAGAGTCCTCTCCTCCGGAACTTGGTCGGGTCCACTAGTTAGAAGTCGACGTCCACTTCGCCTGGAGTTTCCTCGACAGTAAAGTCTTCTCCTTCGTTGTCTTGCATTTCTGCTATTAGATTATCGTATATTGCTTTTCGGAAATGTTACGCGCTGCTACATGGGCCGCCACTTCAAATCCTCTGAGGTATGCAAGGACTTATACCTTAAGGTGAGATTTCAGCCGGGGATGCCCGCTTTATTTGCTGACATTACGGAAAGGTCCAATGTTGCTCGTAGTTTCTCGTCAACACGAATTAGCCGGTCAGAGGGAGGACTATTGAACTCGCTTGACACTTTCACGGAAGAGGAAGCAATGCTTCAGGAAGCTGGTTAGTTTGTTGACAATAGCTTACTGCAACAACAATTTACGGCATTACAGTGCGCAAGTTCTCCACGGAAGTTATAGCTCCGAAAGTGCGCGAGATGGACGAGAATGAGATGATGGATCCGGAAATTATCAAAGGCCTATATGAGCAAGGCGTGAGTCAGTCTTAATGGACTCCACACATGTAACTTATTCACGCAAGCTTTAGCTTATGGCGATAGAAACACCTCAAGAGTACGGTGGTGCCGAATGTTCATTCACATCCGCTATAATATCCATTGAAGAGCTTGCAAAAGTCGACCCGTCTGTTTCGGTGTTATGCGACGTACATAACACTCTGGTAAACACGATATTCCGCACATATGGCACCAAAGAGCAGAAGGAGAAGTTCTTGCCGATGTTATCAAGCGGAAGTGTAAGTCCCCGTCCAGTATAGACGTTTGCAGTGTAATATCTAAGTGTGGATCAGGTCGGGTCCTTCTGTCTCTCGGAGCCAGCCTCAGGGTCGGACGCGTTCGCTCTACAGACCCGCGCTAAGAAGGAAGGCAACCACTGGATTATCAACGGGTCGAAGATGTGGATAACGAACTCGTACGAAGCGGAGATTTTCTTAATATTCGCCAATGTACGCATTATTTTTCCAACATATCTTCTGCTGCTGCTAATCCATACTGAAATCACCTAGGTTGACCCGAGTAAAGGATACAAAGGTATCACTTGTTTTGCTGCAACGAAGGATATGGGCGTACAGATCGCAAAGAAGGAGCAGAAGCTTGGTATACGCGCATCTTCGACCTGCACCCTTAACTTTGACGATCTCAAGGTGCCAGCGGAGAACGTGATCGGAGGAGTAGGTCAAGGTTACAAGGTGCGTTTGGCAGCACTTCAAGGCCCGAGCCAGAGGCTTATATTCTATCTCAGATTGCGATCGAATGTTTGAACGAAGGTAGAGTTATTTGTTGGGCGCAGAGTCGGTTTCTCGATTTCTAAATACATGTTCTAGGTCGGATAGGCATCGCCGCGCAAATGATCGGCCTCGCTCAAGGCGCCTTCGACAAAGCCGTACCGTATACGTACGAGCGTAAACAGTTCGGGCAACCAGTCGGGACCTTCCAAGGAATGGCGTTCCAGATTGCGCAGGCGGCGACCGACATTACTAGCGCTCGCTTATTGACGTACAATGCTGCGCGACGCAAGGAGGAAGGGAAGAGCTTTACGAAGGAGGCGGCGATGGCGAAGCTGGCGGCAAGTCAGGTTGCGCAGCAGGTAAGCGGGTTGGCGATCGAGTGGGCGGGTGGCGTCGGGTTCACACGTGAGACAGGCATTGAGAAATACTGGAGAGATTCAAAGATTGTGAGTTATACAAGTTTGTCTCCTGTTATCTTTACACTGAACTAATATCTGTATCTAGGGAGCAATCTATGAGGGGACGTCAAACATTCAGTTACAAACAATTGCTAAATTTATTCAGAAGGAGTATTCATAACAATGTATAGTAGTTTTATTAGAAAGTGTTTGTAGTTAATTATAAATACAAATTCTTTCTAACTGTTATGTATTTTGAAACTAGACAATCATGTTTTAAATAATATAGTACAATTACTGACAACTTTCAAAAAAATAAAAGTACATTTTTACAAACTAAGATTGAGTAAAGACATAAAAGTAAAAAAGATTCAGTCATTTTTTCCAATTTTTTAAAAAAAAAGAAAAAAGAGTTTTTATAATAAAAGAAAGTATTTTTCCCTTTTTACATCCTCTTATTCTTTTTAATAATTCTATAATCATCTGTAGAGACTTTCCTCTTTTTGTTCTATAAATTCAATTTTTTAAAGAATTAATAATTTTAATTTTAATATTATTATTATAAAAATGACAACATACTTTAATATTTGCTACAGTGTCACGCGCTGTGTCACAACGGTGACCGTGTTACCATTTGTGACACTGTCACGCATCGTCGTCGTGCAACCTGTCTTCCCCAGCAGCTATGTCACATGTCACATTGTCATCAGTAACGACGTCACGAGTCGCAACGTCACGCGTCACGATCGTCACCAAAGCATAGCACAATAGTCACATGGTCACGTGTGACATAACGTCACAGAGGTGCCAGACAAATAAAATAAAATAAAATGTAAAAGACTTTTAGAAAGATTAGTTATTAATTAATAAAACTTTAGTACTAACACTTTGTTTATTTTTAGTCTGACTCCTTAGAGTCATAGAATGTAACTTTGTCTAAAAGTTAGTTTAGTATTTAAATTTAAAAATAAAAAGGTTTTCTTTACTTTCTAATTAAACAATTAATTAAAATAATTTACAATAATTGAGACAATTAGTTTATACTTACTTTGGAATTTTCTGTTAAGAATGTACTTTTATTAAATGTAGAATTAATTTCTTCTCTATAAAATAAATATTTAAATATTTAAATATAATTTGAAAAATAAAGTAAACATACTTTATAATCCATCCACTTAAACCTAATTTTATAGAATATTTAATAAGTTTTGAGGTAGAAAGAGGTTTAAATAAGTTTTCTTCTTGAGAATGTTTTAATTCAGTATTATTAAAATTTAGAACTGTTTTGAAAAAGTTATTATGTTGAGGTAAAGAAGTCATTATTTGTTAAGTTGTTGAGAAGGATGGTTGCTTAATAAAAGTAAGAGGGAGTTAGTAGAATTATAAGAATGTTGTATCCTACTTAAATAAATTTATTTTAAGCTAGAAGAGACATGAAAAGAAAATTAATTTTAATGAAAAGCTTCTGTTGACTCAGGTTTACATACTTCTCAAGCTAGAAGTAAGGAGACTAGTATTACTAACTTAATAATTAAGCCTATTCAGTTGGAATAATGTTTTTGTAATTTTAATGAATGTTTTAAAGAATATGGAAATACTGAGAAACTGTACAAAGCAATTTGAGGTCACATGATTGTTCCGCCAGCACAAAGGGAAAGTCTTGTGTGCAAGCACTTTTCTTTCGTTACTTATGTCTGTCCTGCTCAAGCGAGCGGGGTTTACTTCTATTTCTCGTCCACTACTCGAAAGTACAATCAGAAGGAGAGGCTATGCATCCCAGCTAAACACTCCGAGCTTCACGAAGCCATCGCCTTTCGGCCAGCCATACTATCTTTCACATCCGAATCTTGGTCGGAAACAGTTCATTTGCCAAAGGAATTCCTGCTAACAGATTGTTCTAGATAGTTAAGAAAAATGAAGTGACCCCCGGTTTCACGTTGGCTGAGTATAGGTCGCGGAGAGCGCGGCTTATGGAGAAGCTGCCGGAATCGAGCATGGTAGTTGCTGTTGCGGCGAACGTACAATACATGAGTGGAGGTGAGAGTTAATGCAGAACTCGCTTTATTTCTTTTGCTGACTTGTACATTTAGAAATTTTGTGAGCTGCCTTCAATATTCTTTCCGGCACTCACTAAGGCTTTGACAAGCTACAAATTTCGTCAGGCATCCAATTTATGGTATCTGACCGGATTCCAGGAGCCTGAGTCCGCAGTGATTCTCGGTACGCGAATCTTCTGTTCCTCTCTTCTTATCTAGGCTAATAGTCATAACGTCGAAGAAAACACTTCGTCAGGATGCAAGATGACGCTCTTTTGTCGAGGAAAGGATCCTGCGAAGGAAAAGTGGGAAGGCTCGCGAACTGACTTCGATATGGTTGCGAAAATCTTCGGCGCAGACGACGTTCTGTCTATTGATGACTTCCCTTCATACCTGAAGTCCATGTCTTCGTGCTACCCTTACGTATACGCCGACAGCGCCAACTCCTCGAAGCGAGGGCGCCAACAGAAGTCTATTCTAAACTATCTATCTTCGCCTAGTGGATCGCGGAACGAGTATGACGGTATAATCAACGCGTTATCAAGTTCGAAGCGTAAGAACTTGGCGGAAGGGCTTGGAAAGATGCGTGCTATCAAGAGCGAAGCAGAGCAGCGCGTCATGAAGGAGGCCGCCCAGATTAGTGGGAGGGCGCATGCCAAGGTGACTACTCTCGTGTATGTAGACGAAGAAATATTGAAGCATCGCGCTGCTAGACTATGCGCTTCACTAAACCTGGAATGTCAGAGGCTGCTCTTGCAGCGCATTTTGAGTATATTTGTGCGCTAAACGGCGCGCAGCGACCTGCGTACGTACCCGTAGTCGCATCCGGGTAAGTACTGTAGTTTTTGTTTTTCGCAATGATAAATTGACGATTGCGAGCAGAGCAAACGCGTTGATCATTCATTACACCGCAAATGACCAAATTGTTCGCGATGGCGAGATGGTCCTCATAGACGCTGGTGGTGAATACAAGTACGCCTCCTCGCTTTCAGAACTAAGTACATTCTGCATACTAACAGTGTTCTTAGTGGTTATGCATCCGACATTAGTTCGCCTTTTTCACTTTCGTTTTGGAAGCTACGTCTGAATACTGTTTAGCGCGAACGTATCCTGCGAACGGAAGCTTCACCGAACCGCAGCGCGACCTGTACGCCGCAGTCCTCTCTGCACAGAAGGCTCTAGTTTTGCAGTGTACCGAAGCCGCAGACGTTAGCCTCGACGCATTACATCGACTATCGTGTACACTCCTTCGGACTGAGCTCAACCAAATTGGGTTCCGCTTATCCGTGGGTGACCTCGAGCGTGTGTTATATCCTCATTATTTGAGTCACCCCATTGGCATCGGTGCGTTTAATGTGTTCCGTCGTTGTGTACCGTGACAGTCTTACAGTGTAACAAATAATACATAGATTTACATGAATCGAAATATTTTGACCGTAACGCTCCGTGAGGTCCTAGTTTTCGTCACCTGTGGCACTGTGAGATTAACGAATTGACGATTAGCCTTGTATCCGGGATGGTTGTGACTATTGAGCCAGGTCAGTCTATCTCATCATCTCTACACATTTTCTTCTCTACAGAGTTCATAACGCCTATTGTCCGTGTTTCTGCCTACAATTTCATCAGGAATATATGTCCCGCCTTCTCCGCTCTTCCCTAAACACTTCCATGACATCGGGATTCGAATAGAGGTCGGTCTTTTGTTTTGGTCTAGTCCAGAAGATGGCCAAAGGGCTGACTGATTGTGCAGGACGAAGTACTCGTGGGGAAAGAACATCCAGTAGTTCTAAGTGTTGCGGCCCCGAAGGAGGTACGTACGACCTCTCCGTCTATTTCGTCCGTTCATCATTGTGGATACTTATTCAATCTCTCTTACTCATATTCTATCGCATTGCATCGCGTCCCATACCGACTCAATGTTCGATTTCGCATGGGACTTCTAATTTATAAATGACTCACGCTGACCCGTAAATTGGGATTCTTGATGTGAATATCAGATTGTCGATGTAGAAGGAGCTTGTCAGGGGTTAATCGGTCTAGAGCCTTATTGATATAGACTTTCACTTTTGACACTTGGAGTTTCGTTACTTCCGAGCCAGAACAACGTATATTTCATCTAATAGCACCGTATTTTACCCATATCAAGTGCGTGCAGATGAATCAAGAAGAAAAATATAGTAAAAGGGAATAAACACTGTTTCGGTATTTGAAATTCGTAAACTCCGGACTCCGGACTTTGGTCAATGCGCAACTCGGCTGGCACTGAACTTCCCGCATACGCCTATTAACGCCTTCTCTTCATTTAGGGCCTTCTGGTCAAAGGTCTTCTGGACCCTAGTCAGCAATTTGATCGCTATCACCGTCTGCGGTGTGCAGCGCCTGGAGTATCTTCTCGCGTGGAAGCCACTTGTCTTCTGGTGTGAGGATGTAGCTCAGAATCCCGAAGATTGTAGCAGCGCCGAAGATCACGCAAGCCTAATAGAAAAAAGACCTCAATAAGACACTTCACGAGAAGTGCTGCGAAGAGGGAACAAAGAAACGTACGAAATTGAACGTCTGGGCGTCAACTGGGAAGAAGAACGGCGAAATCATGACTGAGAAAACGAGTGCGTTGAATAGCGCTGTGGCGAGGTAGAAGGGTTTCCTGAAGCGACCGAGGTAGTAGTAAGACGCTTTGAAGTGGTTTGACGTCATTGTGAGACGGAGAAGACCGATTAGACCGTATGCTGCGATCGTGGGGATGCCACCGGCGGAGACGAGAGATGTGAATGCGACTTGGCTGGGGAGGATCGTGCATAGGAGGGCAGCGCCGAAGACGAACATGACTGTGACTGCGTTGCGAGGTTGCCCTTCGGAAGTAACTTGACTGATCCAGCCTGAGAAGGGGAGAACACCGTCTCGTGCTACGGCGAAGATGAGACGAGATGCAGCAACGACTGCAATGCTTGTATTCTGATTAAACGGCATAGTCTGAGCAGCGTTGGCAGTGCTAAAATATTGAGACAAACCATGATGAGACCAATCGCCGCAATGACTGTCATAACCACAGCGCCTCCCTTGCCGAGAGCCATAGCATAAATCTGTACGAATGGCTGCGGAGCTTCCAAGGCAAACAATGTATCCAGGTCTGGCGTGCAAAACAGGAATAAAATCACTGTGATGAAGCCGCAAATTCCAGTTGCCACTGCGCTGCTGAAAATACCACGAGCTGCAACAACTCTGCGAATCAAGTCAGAAAATATAATACTCAGATAACACTTCGGAGACGTACTTGGCATTCTTTGTCTCTTCCGCAATATGGCCAGACGCGTCAAAACCCGTCAGTGTTCCAGCAGTAAATAAACTGGAGAAAGCTTAGATTTGGTCTATCATAAGATATTCTGCACTCACAATGACAAGATCCAATTCCATCCTGCAGGAGCACCAGTTCCGTTATCTAAATAAAAATCCTAAGTGAGCGACAAGAAAAGATTGGGGAATTCATTCAAAGCATACAGGTTGTCGTGAAAGCTTCTTTCGCGGTCCGGAAACCATATGTATTCGAGACTCCAATGGGTAACCAGATGAGGCAGAGGAAGAAATCTAACATCATAATACCGACGGAAATCTTGAAGACGGCGGAGTACAATCTCGGCGGCAAATAATTGATTGCGATAGAAAGAACCAATAGCACCTCAGAGAGAGCCCAAATGAATGCGCGCCATTTAATGTTGTCATTGAAGGTCCCGCCGGGGAAATCTACTTCGTATACCGCGAACAAGGAAACTATGTAGTTGGCTGTTGTCTGTACGTACAATACCTCATTATTTAGCGAGTTAGTGCAATGTGGATTGAAATCATGTACCTGACAATTTCCGGCGGAGAACGTCATCCATGCCGTACAAGACCACCAGGCTACGATGAAGCCGAAGAACCGTGCATACTTCGGACCAGCGCTCTCAGCAGCCCAGATGTAGATAGAACCGCTAAGGGGCAAGGCAGAGCAGATCTCCGCTAGGACGGCCGCAGTGATCCACATGAAGACAATCGTGATGATATAGGAAGACCTGACATATCTTAAAAAGCCTTCTTGTGCCGTACCTTGATAGCAACACATACCAAATAGCGGCAGGACCACCAGCAAGCAAACCCAAGAAGAAGGCAGAACTACATATTTAATAAGTAGTGCGCATATAGTCAGGTTGGAAATTTCGCGCATACCGGACACCACCAATAAAATTCAACGCGCAGAAACTTGCGGCGAAGCTCTCGATTTGATGCCATGTACGATGCAATTGCTAGAAATCAATCAATCAAAGTAAAAATAAATTGATAGGGGATAACTGACCTGCTTGTAACCGAGTTTTTGCTAATTTTATAGGGAAGAAAAGTACAGTCAGTAATGCTAGAAGTGCCCCCTAAAGAGGGGGTTAGTAAGTCGACGACACTGGGGGCTTCCCTACGCAGGTCTGAGCACTGATCAGGTTCTAGCGGTATAATCTCAACCCAGTGCAAGGAACTGCTGTGCTCACAAAGCCAGATGTGCTACATACATCCAGCAGGGGAAAACAAGAAGCAGTGCCATTACAACCGGATACCCGCAGCCATAAAGCCAGTGTAGCCACTAAAAATCGGACGTTACCAGTTCGATTTAACAGCCTTCAGTAAACCCATCCCTGCATGAAGTCCGCCCGGCAGAGTCCGTCCCAGTCATGTTCTTTACCAATTGCAGCTCGTCAGAGTCGATTGACGACGCATTTTCAGCGTCTGACTTCGAAATTTGAGAACGAGTGTCCGACATCGTTGAAAGATGATGGAGGCAAGAGATAGTCAGAACGACAGATAAAGCTTGGAGTCAAATTTCCAAAAACCGTGCGAAATTTTATTTGTATTCGGTCAGGCACAGTTTATTTCGGATTACCATTCCGAATTGCCGTGAACAAAGCTCAACTGCAAACTTGCATGACTTCAGACTAACGGTGTAGAGCGGACGTGCTGACTCAAAATTACCATAGCGTACCAAGTTCACACATAGAGTCGTGCCGGAGACCTTCGTCATGGCATGCCGATTTTATCAAAGACGCCGACAATGATTGCGTCTGTGAAATTATAAATAGAGACTGAACGGTGCAATAGCACCCACAGTCTGCAGCTCCTTCACCTCACGTCTATAATCACAGTTCAAGATGACTACCAAGCAGAAGAGTGCGTTGAACATTGTCATGGTCAGTTCTCATGCTCTATTTTGCTTAGCTAGATGCTGATTTAATTTCTTTGTGAAGGGGGCCATGACTTTTGGCGAGGCTGGGAAAGAGCAGGCCCGGGTACACGATCTAAAAGACGTCGAGGCAATATTAGACGTCTTCCAAAAGCATGGCCACTATGAGGTTATTTCCGCTATGTAGCATTTAGAGAAATTTGTAAGCTCAACATTTATTGTCCACTTAGGTTGATACTGCTCGATTTTATGGTGGCGGAACAAGTGAGGAATACCTTGGCAAGATCAATTGGCAGAATCGTGGACTCGTAATGGATACAAAACTTTACCCAACAACGGTGCGTGTCATTGAAGATAATCCGTTGGCCTCCTCTATATAAACTCGCATTGTTAGTCGTATACGGGTCCTCCGCGAGACGACATGGTACTTATTTCGCACAGACCTGAGGTAAGGATGAGGTATTTGACAAAGTGTTAAACCTTTGACTGACTAGGACGTTATTAATTGCAGGATCTACGGAAGTATCTCCAAATCCAGCTCAAGGCACTGAATACAGAGTAACTTCCTTATACCCCTTCAACTACGAGTCCATTTCATTGACGATGGTTGTCTATTGTAGCAAGATTGACATGTGGTATCTGCATGCACCGGACAGAACGACTCCTTATGACGTGACCTTGAAGGCTGTAGATGAGCTGTACAGAGAAGGGTGAACCTTCAAGCACAACCTCCGCAACGATTTATTGACTGTAGATGAATATAGGCATTTTAAACGCTTTGGGATCAGTAATTATACCTCGTGAGTTATTTTCTTCGCTGTGAGGAGCTAATTTGATAAAGGGTTGCGATTAGCTGGGAAGTCGCCGAAATTGTGACTATATGCAGAGAAAGGGGATATATTCAGCCGACCGCCTACCAAGGCTTATACAATGCAATCCATCGGTCAGTATTTTCCTAAGATAATGGTTGTGTTCAATCTGACATCACGTTTATTATTGTAGTGGTGCAGAGCCCGAATTGTTTCCTTGTCTGAGAAAGTTTGGTATAAGCTTCTATGAGTTCAACCCTCGTGAGTCCGGATCTATATTCACAGGTCCTAACAAATGCTGAAACACTCCATTGAATAAGTTGGCGGAGGATTCTTCACGGGACGTTACATGAAGCCCGATGATGCAGTTGAAGACGGAGCACGGTTTGATCCCAGCAAGATGCAAGGACAGGGATACAGGAAAAGGTACTCATACAACAAAACTTCCCTCTTTCAACTTCGAATTGGACTGAAATATGTTGTCGAAGGTACTGGAATGAACCACACTTCAAGGCACTTGAAATCATCAAGAACGCGTCTGATAAAGCAGGGTTGACGATGGCCGAAGTCGCGCTTCGCTGGGTATCACATCATAGTCTCATGAAGAGGGAGCATGGAGATGCGATCTTGATTGGGGCTTCGAGTCTTAAGCATATTGAGCAGGTACGTAAAAACTTTTCAATCCAAGTCAAGCTCATTCATGTCAATATACGTTCTGCGCTTCTAGAATCTTATTGACCTTGAGAAGGGGCCTCTTCGTAAGTTTATGTACTCTGGGTTGCGCGAGAACTTTCATCAAGTGATTCGTCTTTTGTAGCCAATGAGGTGGTCAAGGCGCTTGACGAAGCGTGGATGCTTGTCAAACCATATGCTTCAAATTACTTCCACTAATCAGTATTTTCTGTCTTGCCGCAATGAAGAAAGGAAGAAAGTATAGGATAGTAGACAAATATGAGAATTATGAGCATATTTGCTCAATTTATGTATTCTTTAAGTCATTTGTATGACTAACGAAACGAATACATTGGTACGGAATAATCATGGACTTATCAATTTAGAAGCCTTGTGAGAGATGCCTTTCAGACATTGGCTTGTTCTGTAAGTTTCTCCAGCATTCTGTCCGCGGAATACGGAGCCCTCAGACAACCGATAATTTTCGGCTTAGGAAACAGCCACAAATCCAAGTGCGAATGCGAGGTATGCAAAGAGTGAATTGATACAGAGTGCAAAGCATTGTACATTGCAGTAAGACAACAACAAACAGATGGTAGACAGGCAGGCAGATTGAAACCTTGATACACGGCGTGCACAGGATGTGGGAATTCCGATCCTTTATGGTATACCAAGTCTCTGCAAAGGCAGAAGTGAATCAGATGTAATTCTCTCAAGTGTACTAGTACTGGGAATAGACGACTTACTGGCTTCAAACCTTTGATAAGGAGCCATTCTTCAGTCGTAACGTCAGTTTTGAATGTTGACTGTACAAGGACGTCAGTAACCAGCTCAGCAAAGCGAGAACAGACGAGTGAAAACAGAATGAAGGTTCGATGTACCTTAAGAACGTCTATGCTTGCACGGGTAATGTGACTAATGATTTCGTCCTTCTCGTCAAAGTGTCGACCGAACATTTTGGCGGATTGGTATACTGCGTGCTCGATCTTCACTGCGACACCTCCACCAGCCTGCGACTTCTTGACGACCTATCGCCTCTCGTTAGTAATGAGTCTGAATAAAGTAGGAGAGTAATGCTTACATCCATGGCCTTGTGGTTAATCTCCAAGGAAGTACTGAAAGAAGAATTACGAAAAAGTTAGTTTCTATCGTCCCAGATGAAAGTGAAGATGGTACAGACATCTTTCCCAGGTCTATTATTTCTTTCTTCTGAGTTTCCGGATCTAATTTAACGACACATAACGGTGTCCCAACCCTTAGCGAACCGTCTAGAATGTCGACACCAAGAATGATTGGATCACGCTTGGCGAAGCACGCAATAGTCTTCAGCCTGCATGGCCAAACAGCTTGAGGAGCTGCGTCTCGGCGTTTCGCTTCCGTGATCTCCGCGTTGTAAGCAGTGAATGCATCGAAGAGGTGATAGATGATATCCGCTGTTAACTAGATTAGACTCGACAGTATAAATGAGAAAGTGGGATCAGTGTACCTTTGAATAACTTGATGCCAAGTTCCTCAGCTAACCTATCCGCATCCTTGTCGACAGGTACATCAAAGCAAAGGATACAAGCCAGTTCTTTCGCTTTCTCAAGAACCGTCGCACATCGCATCACGTCCCTCTTGTGTACCGGACCGATGTTGATTCCGGATACTGGAATCTTGCTAACCTTGAGGAAGTCCAACAGTGCCTCAAGCGAACCGAGGGTACTCGCTTGAACACAAACGCCCCTTCCAGATTTATCAACGGAGTTGAGAAGCGTGGTGAGGTCGCCCATGACTTCCTCTTTGAGATCTTCCTCGTCATCATCCGGGCCGACAACTAGTAAACGAGAACCAGCAACAGCTCCGTCCAGATCAGGAGCTGCGATCTTGACACCAAGTGCTGCCTTGACCTCTTTATGATGTACGTATTGTGACTATAGGTGCGAGTTAGGTTTGCATGTCAACGCGGAAGAACAGTAGGTTTACCTTGATCCGCAGTTCGCGTAGTGGTTGTGGCGTTAGCAGAGCTCGTATTTGTGTTACGATAGGACCATTAAGACCACAAACAACTATCTTATCCCCTTCATGTAAAATACCATTTGACAAGACAACATCAATCGTCGTTCCCAGCCCCTCGATGACCTTGACTTCGAGAACGGTACACTCCAGCTCCGACAGGTACATTAACCGGTCACTCATGCGCTGTTGCGTCAGATTAACGAGCAGCATAATCATATCGGGGACGCCCTCTCCTGTAACAGCAGAAGTAGGGACTAGTGACACGTTCCGTGCGAAGTTCTTGTTTTCGTAGTATAACACGGAGTTAAGACCCTGTTCAGCGAAGGCCAGGATCGTCTTTTGCACGCGATCAGCGAATTCTCGTTGAACCGCAGGCTTCTGCTTCGCTAATGAGTCACGGAAGGCATTGTCTGGTGTCGCTTGCCAACCATACAGTCGGTCAATCTATCCATAAATCCACAATCAGCTGGATTCAATCGTTCCTAAGCAAATCTGGATCATACCTTATTCAAAGCCACAATGAAAGGAGTCTTTCTATCCCTTAGTAATCGCAGAGATTCCAGAGTTTGTTGTTCAAGACCGTGCTATCGATAAAATAAGTACCGAAGTTCTGCTTAAAACGTGGCACGGCGCACCATGATATCGACAACCAGAATAGCGATGTTACACAACGAGCTGCCACGGGAACGCAAATTCGTGAAAGATTCGTGTCCGGGAGTATCGATAACGAGTAAACCGGGGATTTTGTATTCTTGGCTTCCATCCTGGAGAGTACCATAATTAGTGAGTTTCTCCATGAATGCCGTGCAAAAGTGATGGGCATACCTTGTTAATGACAGTTGTCTTCGTCTTAATGGCATCGACAGGGAAATAGGTAGCACCAATCTGCTGAGTGATACCACCTGCTTCGCCTTCTTGTACATTGGTTTGACGGATCTGAGGAAAAGTTAGAGACTTCACGTTTCACAGAGTTTATAATGCCATACCTTGTCGAGCAATTTGGTCTTGCCGGTATCGACATGACCAAGAATACAACAGATGGGACTTCGCAGATTGTCCTTGCTCTGTGCCGCTAAGGCCGCTTCATGCGCCTTGGCTTTTCTCTCGACGGCTTCGGCCTTCTTCTGCATGGCAAGACGCTGAGTTCTCGTCATGCCTTCCTCCTCGCTAGACTCATCTTCAGAATCTTCGCTAGAATCTTCCTCCGAGGATTCTTCCTCAGATTCGGATTCTGATTCCTCTGGCGACTTTTGCGGTGCAGGCTTCTGTGCTGAAGCCGAGGGCATGGTCGTCTTTGCTGATGCAACATTTTTGGGAGTAGGTTCTTTAGAGGGAGGAGCACTACCGTTCGCTGAAAGTGATTCAGTATAGAGAAAAGTATAATAAGAAGGAAATCATTCACCTTTAGCTGCAGGCTTCGCGGTTGTTTTTGACGGTTTGGTTTTCTCTTCATCCGAACTGCTAGCGTCCCAATCACTCTTGACATCATCGGCGGCAGCATCAGGAGTTTCCGGCTTCTCTTGTTCACTCTCTGCATCCCAATCGTCCTTTGCATCGACTGTCGGCGACGCAGCGGCTGAAGCGGGTTCAGGAGCTGGAAGCTCCTCAGTTGTAACTGCGGGAGACTGAACTTCTGGCGTAAGAGCTTGAGTTGACGACTTATCATCATCGTCCTTCTTCGCGGTCGGTTTCTTCTTCTTGTTCCCGTATACAACTTTCTTGAGCCTGTCTGTTTCGCCACCTTGAAGACCTTCGACTTGTACACCCGATGCGAGGAGAGCTTGTTTACGCAGCTCGGCTCGTCGTTGCTCCTCCTTTTGTTTTGGTGTGAGGTATCGGCCCTCCTTCTTCGCAAGCTCCCTCTTTTCCTATGAAACAGTAAGTATTGAATGGACGAATATCTGATGCATGAACTATCCACCTTTTCTCGGGCCTTCTTCCTCAACTTCTCCTCTTCTTTCCGCCTTTCCTCTTCCTCCCGTCTTTTCTCTTCCTCCTCTATTCTCCTCCTTTCTTCCTCTTCTATCCTCTTGGCTTCTTCTTCCAGGCGTTTCATCTCCTCCATCCTTGCTTTCAACGCACCGAGCCCTCCAGTCTTCTTCTTTGGAGCTGCCGCTGCCAGTTCATCGTCCTTCTTCGCCTTCTTTTTCTTCTTCTTTTTCTTGTCGGATTTGCCACCAGCAGCTTCGGCTTCGCTTTCCTCATCGTCCTCCGCCCTTGCGGGTGCTGCAGCTTCGGCTGATTCGGGTTGCTTCTCCTCTACCTTCGCCTCCTCGACTGGAGGCGGCTGTTCTTCTTTCTTTGCGGCGCCCGCCTTTTTCTTCTTTTTCTTCTTCTTGTCTTGTTTGCCTCCCGCAGCGGCAGCGCCGTCGCTTTCCTCGTCATCATCAGCTTTAGCAGGTGGTGCAGCGCCGTTCTCCTCAGGTTCCTTGACCTCCACTGGCGCTGGCTCGATGTCCTTCTGGGGACCACCCTTCTTCTTCTTGTTTTTCTTCTTTTTGCCATAGTCATCGTCGAATTCATCCTCCACCATCGCTACTGCAACTTCGGCCGACTTGGCCTCAACTACATTGTCTTCCGCAGGTTCTCCGCTGTTGACGTCGTTGACCTCTTCGACCTCCTCGACCTCCTCGACCTCCTCGACCTCCTCGACCTCCTCGACCTCCTCGACCTCCTCGACCTCCTCGACCTCCTCGACCTCCTCGACCTCCTCGACCTCGTCGTCAGCTACTTTATTCTTCTTGTCTTTCTTCTTGTCCTTCTTCGCCATATCTAGAGAAGCCGCGAGAGTGTGTTGAAAAGGAGAAGAGGAATAGCGATGGACGACAGATGGCAAAGTATTACTGAGCGCATACAATTTGGTATTAGTCTTAGGATCACGTGATGTGGCCTTCTCCGGTATATCAGGTCCGTATGGCTGCTGCTTGGTCTTGTTCTGCTCTTGACTTCTTACTACTTCGTACTTATACTTATACCACCGAATGGACTCTGACACGCATTTTGACGTCGCTATCCTTGGGACAGGTCTCACGGAATCACTCACCGCAGCGTACGTGTGATACTAGTGACTTTAATATAATCTTCTATTTCAGCTGACCTCCGGATGTACAGTGCACTCGCCAAAGCCGGTCTGAAAGTGGCGCATGTTGACAGTAATGAATATTACGGTGCAGATGAAGCATGTCTGAGCTGTAACGAGCTTAAGCAATGCATGGCTTCCGCGAGTACTATTGAACAGCCTCGGAATACGAGTTACTCGTCGGCGTCACTTCGTGGCGAGCTCCCTTCTCCCTCGAGAGATTACTCTATATCGCTATCACCTTCAATAATCCCCTCACTTGGACCCCTCATCTCTGCATTAATACAATCTGGAGTGGCGAGATACGGTGGTTTCAAGCTCCTTGAGTCGATATCTATGTATTCAGGAGGCGAATTTAAGAGCGTACCAGGAAGCAAAGAAGAGATATTCAAGTCTAAGGAACTATCTCTTATGGACAAACGACGTCTCATGCGCTTCCTTACGTTCGCTAGTGGAGACTTTGAAGGCTCTCCGGAATTACAGGGAAAGGAATCTATGCCGTTCTTCACATTTCTGGAGGAAGTATTCTCTCTGGGCAAGCAGCTCGCCTCATCGTTGACATATGCGCTTGCACTTTGCAAGACCGCATCTGGTATGCCATAAGTGACTAGCTCTTCGGTGGCTGTAGCTGAATAATCGGTTTCTAGATCCTACACTTCCTGCATTGCAACGAATAAAACAATATCTCCGGTCTGCTGGTCGATATGGTCCTTCTCCATTCTTGGTGGGACAATACGGAGGTCTTGGGGAGTTGGCCCAAGGATTCTGCAGGTACATGGCCTCTGATACCACTCGTAACTTTCTCGTTTGCTGACATGAGTGAACAGAGTTTGTGCCGTTTCTGGTGGAACGTACATCCTCGGACGAGAAATTTCCGTAGAGACCAAGCAGGGCTCGTCGTCAGAACCCGACGGAACGAAGAATTTCAAGCTTAGGCTATCTGAAATACCAGACGAGCTCACTGCAGACGTGATTATCTCCTCAGCACAGTTCCTACCTAAGCTCGGGATAGACAGTGAAGCCGGGAAAGGAGATGTACGGACTGTAGAGAGGCATGCATATTGCATAGCACTCGTCCACGGTTCGATAGCTAGGCCTCCTACGGCGCAGTCTACCTCATCGACAGACGAGAACACAGAAGAGCCTGTTGAGACAAAAGCGGAGGGTACAGATGATAAAGACCAAACTCGACCTGTTGATGCCGCTTTGTTGGTCTTCCTCCCAGGAGAGTTACCATCTGGTAAAGCATCAAACCCGGTGAACGTCTTGGTCAACGGAGAGGGGACGTTATCTTGTCCTCGTGGGAAGAGTATGTTTTCTCGTTTCTCGTTAGGGAATTATACTAATCATTTTTTAATAGCTATTCTATATGTCTCAACGCAGCTTCCTATTTCTTCTTCGACAAACTCAGAAGGAGAAGATTCTCCAGATCCCGAATCACTCTTATGTCCATACCTAGACGCCGTACTCTCTCACTTCCACACTCTCTCGGGTTCACAGCTCAAAGAACTATCCAGCGCGTTCTACGTCAAGTCCACTCCCTCCATCCCACCAAGTCTCCCTGCATCCTTAAAAGAACGGAAGATCGTTCTAGCTCCTCCACTACCTGATCATTTTGCAGAAGCAGGTGATGTAGCCGCTGTGAATAGCGAAGCCATTTTCCGAGACGTTTTGAAGTGTCTAGGGAGGGAGGATGCTGAGAGTGTGGATGTTTGGCCGGCTTTGGAGAGAGATGACGAGGATGAGGATATGATGTAACTTATTTGCATGTTTACACGATTTTATATTGATTTATTGTCACTTCTTTTCTCTTTCTTCCTTTCGTTTTTGTGTGATGTAGACTGTAGTGTAGTGTACTCTAAGTAAGCACGAGGGAGGAAGAATTGTTATTGATGTTGTATAACATAGTAACGTAGAGACAACACAATCTGTGTACTTCACATCACATCATATCACGTCACATCACAATCGTATCAGGAAAAAAGGAAAGACCTAGCCAAGGCGAGAGGAACTAAAGGAGGAAAGGATAAGAGTGAAGAGAGATGAGAGATGAAATGCGAGTGCATACTTAATACTAAGTCGATTGGACGTAAAATTCATTAAGGAGACACAAAGGGACAGGAAGGGAAAAGGGATAAAAAGCTAAAGTGGGTAACCTACTCAAACTACTCACAAAAACAAACTTATCTACAGGCATACTACCACACCATCACGTCCTATCCCATCTACTCTGGCCTGCTCTCACCATACCAAATCACATTAACATTATCACATACTGTATCTACGCAGTCGCCTCAACCTTCTTCTCCCCCTGCTGACTCTGACTCTGCGCCTGCTGTTGCGCCTGCTGTCTATCAGCCTGAACCTGCTGCCTCGTCAACCCAGCAGCAGCGAAACCCCTCGCAGCGAACCCACTCCCTCCGCGTCCCCTCCCTCTTCCACCGCGGAAACCACTGCCAGATGAACCGTCGCCACTTCCTCGTTGATGTTGATGTTGGTGTGCGGTGTCACGGTCGTCGGCTTGGACGACTGTGTGGACTGTTGAGTCTGAGGAGTCGTCGGATTTTAGTTTCTATCGTATTGAAAGTTGTAGAAGGAGATGAGTATGTTAGTGAGTTTTGATTTTTAAATATTTTGTTGGAGGAAAGGAGCGGAGATGGGAAGATGTAGCGTACCTCCGCGTGGTTTGCCAAACCAGCTTTCATCCCTGCCTCTGTATGGAAATCGACGAATGCCGTTCGGGTGGGCTTTCCGTAGTTTTGTGGGAAGTGGACTTTCTTGATCTATTAAAAAGAAAAAAGAAACCAAACCGTCCATCAACTTCGTGCAAGAAAAAAAAACGAAATTCTCGTAAGGGGAATTAAATACCTGAGGCTCTTCCTTCTTATCATAAAAGTACCCCCTAATCTGCTCCTCAGTATGATGCCCATCATATCTCATAAAAAGCGTCCACGGATGACGTTTTCTCGGTGTCTGAGTTCCAGGGCTATCAGCTCCGGAAGTAGGTGACATCGGGAGTGCGATGCTATCTGGTGGTCCACCGCCTGCTACAGGTGTAGCTTTACCTGATTGCGGAGCAGCGGATTGCGGCCTACTAGTAGTGTTATCGGGTGCACCGTCTTCACCGTCTTTGTTGGTCCCGTCTTTCTTGCTAAAGCTTTTTTTGTCTTTCCGAACCCATTTTTGTTTGTCGCTCTCGGCTTTGTCAGGAGTGTCGGTACCTGCGGGTGTCTTGTTTCCCCATGAGCTTTTTGGGGTTTCTTTACCTGAGGTTGCTGTTGATCCTTGTTGTTGTTGGTTTTGGTTTATTTGAGGGGGTGGGGTCGGTGCGGCGGATGGTCCGTTTGATCTCGCTGCTGCTGCTTGTGTTGGAGCGACGACTTGGGGTTTCTGACTCTGAGGCGCTGGTGTACCGGTTGAAGATGGTGCTATATTGTTTGGTAGAGTGGATGTACCGGAGTTGGGAGTTGCGTTTGTGTTCACGCTTCGGCGGTATGCGTAGTTGAATCCTATGGTATATATTAGTACAACGATACTAGTGAACCGCAGGAAAACAAACCTTGGCTCTTGATCTCAGCGCTTACTCGTCCTTCCTTGATGTCAAGTACCAATGATCCATACGCAGCATCACACAGATTCCAATTCCAGCAATTCTTCCACGCTGGTTCATCACCCGTTGCTGTGCCACCAGGACCAATATGCGGTTGCACAGCAGGCACCCTCTCAATAACACTAAGCGCCTTCTCTAAGAGTATACGCTGATTCTCATCAACGACAGCTTCTACTTGCGGCTTGACACTTTCCCAAATTTTGCTGAAGCTTTCTTTGCCATTAATAATTTTGTGGCGGAACCCTTCAAAGTCACCCTGGACGCTAAACTCGTTCCATGAGCTTGTGTAGCGGAAGTGAAGGCCTGCGGAGATGGTAAGATCCGCTTTTAGGACGAGAGAGAGCTGCGCGATGATCCCTTCACGTCCTGGGCTTGCGTGTGTGACGAGAAGACGAGTCTCAGAGGGGTCGTAAACACGTTGCGCAGTGTCGACGAGTTCACCGATTTGTAGAGCTGTAGTCCACATTGTTCCTTGTCCGCCAGCGATGGTAGCGTTACCGTCGCCGTTGTCGAACATCTTGTGAGGGACAAAGGCGCCTCCGAGTCCGAGAATTCGGAGCTTGACGCCGCCGATGTCCAAGCAGCGTGTTGTTGCTTCGTCAAGAACGTGTAGGTTTTCGATGTCGTATGTGCCTTGACGGAATTTCTCGAGTATCCTTACGTCTTCGCATGCTCCCCAGACGGTAAACACTGGCACGCTGAGTTTAATCTGGCCGGAGAGGAGCAAGGGGAATTCGGACAGAAGGGAAATCGTCATTGCTGCGCGAATTGCTTGCGGTGGCGTGTCTGGTGCGAGAAGCGAACTACGCTGAGCATTTGGGATTAATGGAGAGTATTGAGTGAGGTGCTTTAAAGTGCGGTCGTTGATGTTTTCCAAACTTGAAGATTCTTGATACAATTTGCTTGTTACAATATGAAGTCAACAAAGAAGGTGAGTGGGACAGACCGAAGAACCCAAAGTCTCCCGTGTGAATAATAGCCTTTGCATTTACTTCTCTGGCCATGTCATTGAGGCTTGACAGACGGCCGCGAACATCGGCTATGCAGAGTATTCGACCAGCAACGGTGTCAATAACTTTTGTCTGCGTGTTAATGCCTGCATGGGAGGGCATTGGCGATGCGCCAGGCCTGGTTGACGACGACAGGGAATGAGACTGCATTTTTGCCGCTGCGCTTAGACTCTCAATGTAGAACGGTGGCGACGATGAAAGGGCAGAGTCGAGTCGAGGAAAGGGCGGGCAAGGGTCTCAAGCGGACGCGTCTCTTTCCTGCCCTGGTGAGTGAAAAAGCCAGCTGCCTGATTTGGCAAGGAGCGGATCGGCGCAACGGACGCACTGCATAGCATCTTTGACTTCGCTCTCTCTCTCCGCTTCCCGAGGAGGCCACGACTACCACCGCGCATGCTTGCGCCCAGCTACCCTTTCCACGTCGACATCCTCGACGTCCTCGAGCGCCCATCTCTCATCTAGCACCTCCAACTTTTGCTGCTTTCTTATGACTAACAGGGCGGCGCCCAAGCGACCTGGCCTGACTTCCCCTCCGGTCTCCACGACTTCTTCCACTCAACCCCCCTCATCCGTGCAACAGCTTACTCCGGACTCTAAGCTCTCGGCTTCCTGCATCTCGCTTTCACCTGGGTTCAGTGTTCACTTTGCTGTATTCTCTGCTCAGAATGCTGCTCAGAGCCATTTAGACGTTGACCTTGCTAGGCGTAAGGTTCATGAGAGCAATTCGGGAAGGCCGATTTACAATTGCCTTCTGACTCATCCACATCTCGCAAAGGATGAAGCTACACTTTGGGTATTCACCATAGATCAAGGTATACCGGAATCCGATGGAATATACGCGTCTCCTCAGCTCCGTGACCTCGAACTACCCGGATTAGCTAGTCAGTTGTCGAGTTCAATATGTTTCAATTTATATTACTCATATCGCTCAATTTTCTCAAATTTAGGGAACACGAATGGTAGTTTAACATATGCTGAACTCTATCCATGCAGTACCACCTGCTCATCGCAACGAATACCTTGTCCGAACTGCTTACGAATTAGCGCGGGCTCTGAAATCACCGCCCACGCTCAAACCTCACCCGGTTCCATAAACCCCGAACCCGAAGAAACTACCCCGGCCATATCACCAACTTCGTCCCATGGAAGGACGTTTGATAACCCCTCAGTTACCTGTCATCTTCCTCGAAAACCTCTCCGCCAAGCGCTTGCTTTCTTCCTAAGTGCCGTGCAAGAACGAGTAATCAGTGACATTTGTGAGGATGCTCAACTTTCTGGTAAGGTTGCCAGAAGACTCCAAACTGGTATTCTTTGGGGACTCCCAAGCTTGTCGAGTAATTGGGGAGGCGGTTGGGAACAGCATGCAAAAACTCGGTAAGTTTAACATTCGTTAATCATGACACATCTAATATTATTCTTCTACAGCCCGCTTACCTTCACTCACATTGATGTCACACTGTTTCCTTCGGGTCTATTCATTCGACCTCAAGCTCAGCTAACCAATTTCCTACCCTTTCTACCGTCATTGCCGCTTCCTCCTGGTACACCGATTAACTTGCTACCATTTTCAACTCCGGCATATTACCTCAATATGTACTCTGGTTCTACTTCCGCTCTGACTAGGCACTTCCAAGCCAATCTTGTCGGTTTGGGTGCAGGGGATGTATTACCATCCAGAGGCACTGATCAGACGACTTCGAGTTCTGAGAACACTACTCAGTTTGTTATTGCGTGGATTAGCGTCCAGAACAAACAAGGGGAGGAGAAGGGCATGATGGTTATTTGGCCAGCGCCTCTGTGCATTTCCCTGATGTCCATGTCCACATCGGATACACCAGATGAACAGGATGGTAAACGATTATTCGCTTATAACCGTAAACCACTGGCGTACATACCGGAATTACCACTCGCTCTCCAAGCGTCCCCCGTTCCAGCTCCTGCGACTGTTCCCCCTCTACCTCGCCCTACGTCTCCTCATGATCCCCTAGTCTCACCTTCCTTATTTACCCCTGTCGGTCGACGATCTTTCTCTCGTGAAACTTCGCCGAGTACACCGTTCCCATTCCGCTCCGCGAATCACCTCAAGTCCGAGCGACCACCGATAACGAGAGCGACGAGCTCTTTCTCCGCAGAGACTACACAGGCCTTCCGAACGCTCACTATTTCCCAACTCCCTTCGAGTGGGCTGAGGAACGTCGCTGAGGGAGTTGGCAAGTTCGTTGACTTCATGGCTAAGGAGCGGGAACGTGAAAGAGAAAGGATAAAGAAGGAGAAGGAGGCTTCTGCTGCTGCGGCTCAGGCGCAAAAAGGATCGGATTTACCTTTATCTTTGTCCACGACTATTGGAGGAGGTGCAACAGCGAATTTGGCGACGAATGGATTGATTACGTTACAAAACAATGCGATTCAGGAATTTGCGGGTTTGACGCCTGAGTCTATGCAAGTGACGCCGTCGATTGCTGTGAACGTCGAGACGAGCGTAAGTCTTTCTCCACAGGTCCAGCAGCAACAGACGCCTGCACCTCCTGGTCAACCGGCGTATCCTTCGCCTCCAGAAGAGACTGTCAAGTCAGAACAGAATTATTCTATTCAGAATAACGGCACCCTCGGAGGATACGCACTAGAGCCTCCGTCCACTACTGCTCAGCAAGTTCAACCTGCCCCATCAGAGACGTTCGACTCGTTCGAGGGAATCGATAAATATATGATGGACCTCGATATGGACTTCACCATGGCACTTCCTTCCTCCGCTGGGAATCCACGTGAAATTATCAAAGCTGATTTCGATTCGATGGTGTTTACGGATGATGATTTTAGTTTCTTTGATGATCCTGTTGTTACGACTTCTATCCCTTCTACGACTATTCCGGATGCGAGTGCGATGACGGGTGATGAGGCGCTGAAGGCTCTTGGGGTTGCATCGTTGACTCAGGATACTGGGCAATCTGCCGTACCGGATTCTGGACAGAGCTTGGTTGTGACGGGTACTCCTTCGCCATGGACTTCGAGAAAACCTACTGAGGGTGTTGAAGGAAAGGATACTATGGAGTCGGTTGCACCAGACCTCCTTCCTGGTTCTCCGGATGAATCGACTTCGTCCCTTGGACCCGATACACCAGAAATCATCAACTCTTCCAGTGTCGAGATCTTAAGTTCGGAAACACACCCCTTCAATCCGATTCGTTTCTCAAAACGGTTTTGCTCGTCGGATGCGAAATATGCAGTTGGGAAGTTCTCCCGATCACTAATTGAGCAAGATTCGTCTTCGTCCTCCCCGCGAGATGCTTCGTCGGTGCCTGTGCTTTGGAAGATAAGTTATGCGTCGTTGACTGATCCGCGAGTTGAGATCGTTAAGAAGCTGATTGGGATGAAACGGAGGATGTTGACGCAGGGTATGCGGCTGGGTCTTCCTCCCCGACCGTTCCGAGAAGAACAGCGAAGTGAATGGGAGAGCTGTTGTGCTGCTGGTGAAGATGACAACGCCTCTGGTGCTGCTATGGACGTCGAGTCAGATAGAGACTCCGACGACGACGGCGACGAGCGGAATTGTTATGAAGACGATGATGCTGTTTTTGTTGGTGATGATGATTACTCTTCTGTTTCGAGACCCTCGACGCCGCTTGCGTCGCATTTACCACTTGGACCTAGCCTGTTGGCGACGCAGTTTCAGCATTCTCTTCTACTCCCGCTTTCGGTGAATTTAAGACCGAGTGGGGCCAGTTCGTTTTCGTTCGCGACGGATTTGGCTGAACCGATGCCGAATCCTGTGCCGACGCCTGTGTCCCCCGCGGCTGCTGCGAATTCAAGCAGTGAGAGGTCGAAGGTTGTTGAGCTTGTGGTTAGAGCGTTTGCGGAGGAGGTTGTGGAGAATGCGATTTGGGAGGAGGGGTGGCGGGTGAATGCGGTTGGACAGGCTCCTATTTGGAAGCAGGAGAATAGGAATGGACGGGTGGAGGAGGTGGTTGAGGAGAGTTATGTGATTGAGGATGGATGGTGCGGGCAGAGGATGAGCGTTGGTTCGTTCTCTTCTTTAGGTACGTATTTTAATAGCCCTACATTGATTTTGGCTGATGATTTATCTCCGTCACCAGCAGCTTCTTCGTTGTATTCTGGCACTGAGGGTCATAACGCCTCTTTCAAGCCGCTTGACCAGCCAATGTTCACAGTAGGCAAGGCCGACACTCTAATTCAGATTGCACCTCCGGCGTTCCGGTTCTGGTCAAAGATGGGGTTGACACCGCGAAGTGGACCGAAAGATGTAGTTGCATTTGTATTTTATGAGGATGGGAGTAGCCTGGCTTCGGAAGTGGAGGGTTGGCTGAGTCGGGTATCTTCTGCATATACTGTAAGTTTTTTTACGAGTAACAGTGACGGATGTCGTTATTAACGTTGTTTGATTTTTAGGCTAAAGGCTATGGAACGCATTCTCTTAGGAAGTCTAGCTTATGCGCAAAGGATGGACTTGTCCCCGTTCGATATGCTACTTTTCGGAAGGCTCTCAGTAAGTCAATGCAGGTGTATTCTTATGATAGATATTGAGCTGATTCGCCGTAGGCTCACTGATTGACTCGGTTGGATCAACGACATCTCCGCTGCTACTTTACATCGTCACACCCACTTCCATTTTGTCTATGAATTCTCCTATCTTGCGGCAAATCTTCTTATCTATGCATAAAGTCCTCTCCTCAAGTCGAGAAGAACCTGTCATCCGATTCCAACTCGTCCCGGAATTCCTACTCACTGCGAAAGACGATGTTACGACTACGTCGCAGGTAGAAACGTTCGTGGATAACGTATACGAGCGTATTCCTCGACCTGTTAAGAGGTACATGTCACGCTCACTCCTGCATCCTGGTGAACGGACACGGAGGTACTTCGAAGCGCCGTCGTTCGTACTCGGTCGACCGTCAACTACTTCAACATCCTTGTCATTCTGCCATCCACCGCCTGATTCGGGGTTACTTGACCGACATACGCTCTTACACGTTGGTTATCGACTTACGAAGTGTCGGAAATGGCTTGTTGCGGCTTGTATTGACCAACGAGGGGAGGGACATGAGTTGGGTGTGTGGTTTGTTCCTTCTTCGGTTTCTTCGGATGAAGGGATTAGAGATGGGGATAGGGATAGGGATTGGTATAAGCGGCTTGTGGCGATTGTGTGGGGGTTTGCGATGGAGTTTGCGAGGAGGGCGAATGTGGAGTGGAGAGTTGCTGTTGCGAAGCTTGGGAGTGTGGGGGAGGGTGAACTTGCAGGTGAGATTACGACCTTTTGTTTCTTCTTTTTCTTTAGGCGTGGACGGTGATAGCTGATGTGTTGTGCTTTTTTGTAGCGTGGAACGCACTGTTGAACGAGGAGATGTCAGAGGAGAAACGAACCTCGTCGATGCAGGTCTCTATTCTCTCCGTCGACGATGAGTCGGGTTGGTCAGTCCTGACGGAGTCGAATAAAAATCATCCCAGTACACAAAGACCCGGTTCAAGTCACGATTCCTCGCCTACCACCACCCCAACGAAAATGCAAAGTCAAAATCAAAGTCACAACCAGAGTCAACTGTCATTCGCTTCGGCAAGCTCGTCGTACATCTTACCTTCACTCCGATTACCTCTAACTTCTCCTTTTCCCTCGGGTATTGTGGAGGAACTTGGGAGGCAGTCATTTATCCCTGAAGACGAGGAGTCGCCGAAGGGTAGTACGAATAGTGCGGAAAGATTACTCCCGTTATGTTCCTCTGTCCTTGTCACAGTCCCTTCCACCCCTCCTCACTCTACATCTCCTTCTCCTTCGTCACCTCATGAGAACGGGGACAAGAGTGGGAATGGGAATGGGAATAGGACCACCCCACGCACAACACTTATCCACCTTCTTCACTCCACTTCCTTCCCGTCCTCTCACTCGAATACCTCCTCCACTTGCACTCCCACTTCCTCATCTTCTCCCTCTTCTCTGTCAACGAAAACGATCGAAGAGACGCAGCAAGACATTGTAAAGAATTATTACGAGCTTGGCGTCCTCACCCAAGCAAGGTGGCGATTCTCTTCTCTCAATGGTAATGGTAAAGGGCAGAGGATAGGACTACCGTATCACCTTGCTGCGTTACGCGTTGTGGATGAGTGTCTTGAGGTAGGAGAGGTTGGTGGGGAGTTTAGCTAGCAGTTTGGTAACTTATTTTCTTTTCGTTTTTTCGTTTTCGTTTTTTTCTGGCCTTTGTTCGTTCGTTCTTTGTTTTATTTTTCTGAGTTCGTTTTTTGGTATCCCTTCGCCTTTACGCTTTGCATTGTCTCTTGATGCCTTTTCTCTTACTACTTTTCGGTCTTTCGTATTCCCTGTACTACCTGTACCTCTCGTACCCATCCCATCATTGTCTTATCTCATTTCGTTATCACTTTCATTCAGTCATTCCTGCCGACTCGTTCCTTTACTCGCACAGATCCCACGTCCCATTTCTCATATTCATATACCGCACGATAGACTGACCCACACAGCTCACGGACCATTCAATGTCCCACCCTCTGCACAGCACGTCACCTGTCGATATGCAATACGCACTATGCAATGTTCTTGTACTTTACTAGGATTAGTATCAATATTAATATGTGCTATATTTTTTTTGTCTTGCTTGTCCAGTGTTCTCAATAATGTTAGACGTTAGCTAGCCAAGAGTGACAGCAATTAATGGTTGCATTTAAGAAATATGGAGACAAAGGTAAAGATAAATAAAGAAAAAGCGAAGAAAAGAAACGACCTCTGTCCACCCAAACCCTATTCCAACTTAACCCTCCTGAACATTCCTAATTACCAGTTACCAGTCACTGCTTACTGATTCTTCTTCGTCTGACTAGGCCCCTTCGGCGCATCAAGCCTCACACTACTCTGTATACTCGCCAACGCCGAGATAGCCATCAACACAGCAGGGAGCAGGAGGAAAAGAGCGATGAATAGCGAGAGGATGAGTCCTGGAGTGAGGAGTTGGTAGTGTGCTAGGATGCCTGTGCCTGTGGTCGTTGAGTTGTTGGGTGCGAAGGAGAATGGTTTGGGGTCCGAGAGTGGTGGGAGTAGTTGCCGTTTTTCGAAGGAAGAAGAGGAGAGAGGAGAGGAACCGGTGTAAATGATGAGGTGCTTTGGGAAGGTGGATTCGATTTTGGTGAGTAAGGTATTTAGGGAGTTCTCTATATCACGTAAAGAAGATATTCATTCAGTACTTTAAGTTCAGGACAATACAGAGAAGAACGTAACGTACCGAGCTCAGTCATCTGGTACCTCCTCCAACTCGGCTCACCGTACACCTCAGGAAGGGTCATGTACAATACGTGTCCTTTCTCCTTCTCCCCCTGAACAAGTTCAAACTCGCCGTCCCGATTAACCCAACTTACTCGACCTACACCACACCTCTGTGCGAGTGACTCGGCGGTGGAGGAGAGTTCGTCGGGGGTGTGGCGCTTTATGTAGGGTAGTTGTGCTGACTTCGGTTTGGAGATGTGCGAGGTGTGTGAGGCGTTGAGACGTGTTGGGAGGGTAGAGGAGGGAGAGAGGGACTTCAAGTCCGTTGCGTGTAACTGTGTTGTTCGTACCAGATGAAATCATAATTGTAAGTTAGTGCACTGAGGAAAGGACGAGGAGGATTGGAAAGGGAGAGAGGAAGACGACGTACACCTGGTTGCTCGATAACAAGTACAGCGTCGAACCTACACATTTCCTCCCTGAAACCAAATACATCCTCACCCTCACGCCCTAAGAGAAGCGTGTCAAGCTGCACTTCTCCAAGTCCAAGCCCGAGGCCAGGTCGCTTCTCGTTCAACCCGCTAATGAGTGCGTTCCTACACCCAACAAAGGTTTATATTTCAGTAAGCTGTATGATAGGAACGAACACGGATGTACGTAGAGCGCCACGTCCGACTCGGTTCGAGGCAATGCACGAATACGCAGAAGTACCAAGTAAAGGAGGAACTCACTCATGAGAAGACCAAATAACCAACGGCGCCGTATCCAGAAACCCATACGTCAGAGGTACGAGTACTGTAAACGCCGTCGTCGCTGCTAAGAGTTTGCAGTGCATCGTGTTGAATGACTTGACAATGACACTGGCTGGTTAAGTGCAGAATAGCGGAACGCGTCAGGGAGGGGTAGCATGTGCCGGTTTCCCACGATTACATTTACGGACATTCAGCATTATAATGAAAGTAATGGCGTGTTGTAAGGTCAGTACATGGAATACAAGTCGTGTATACTACAATGTATTGCACGTCTACATCAACATTGCATAGGAGGTACGTATGGGATGGATGGATAGGTGGATGGATATATAGTCGTGAATCGTCATGACTATGATATACTACGGTATAATACGCTAAAGTATAGACAGAAACTGGTATCAGAAATTTCAGTCATAAAGTCACGGATCAGAAGAGTCAATAACTAGAGGGAAAGGAAGCAGAGACAGGGAGGTGAAGACCAAAGAAAAGCAGTCAAGTAGAACATATCCAACAACAAAAAAATTTGGACAGATAAACTTATAAAAGGTATACAAAATAGAAAGTCTACGACAAGGTATCACCAATCATATAGAAGTACGGTAGTTGCTTGTACTCGCAGCATTCGTGGTATCGGTGTTATCAGTATCTATCAAATTGAAATCAGTGTTGATATTGCCCCTCTCTACGTCGTCCGTTCGTGTCTTCTCTATGTCTTCTATGAAAGAGGAGAAACACCATTCGACTGCGTCGGCTGCGAACAAGGAAGAAGTCAATTCGGTTGTTTAACAACTCGAGAGTAGAGTAATGGCTTACCAGCGAGGTAGAAATCACAATGCTAGATCACACAAACCAAACCAATAATCATCAGCACACACACACATACACGTACACATCAACGACAAAATAAAAACAAGATAGAATAAAAATAAAAATAAACTCATACCTCACTCATCTCCAATCTCTCAACTCTAACCAACCTCACATGCCTCTCCTTCTCACGTATCCTCTCCAATAAAGGCTCAGTCGCAACCAAAAAATCTCGTCCACCATAGTAAATCGCGAGAGGCGGGAAGTTCTCGTCGAACCATCGAGGTAGGGAGTCATCCATTGTGCATTTCAGTTGGGCGAAGCCGCCTTTGCCGCACCACCTATTTATATGAATGTGAAATATAAGGTGATTATTGATTTTTGGAGTTAAGCTTAGAGGAGGGAGAGGAGACGTGGAACGTACCAGAATATACTAGCAGAGCTGGACGAAAGAAAAGCACAAGTTAGACGAGGACGTCCGTATACGATGTAGAGACTGATATAATGCCTCACCTAACAGGAGTAGGCGTAAACCTAAATATCTTCACTTTTCTGCGCTTTAACCTATACGTGTATGTCATGAGTCAGTCAATGAATTTTCTGCCTGCCACCCAATCGTTTTGGAACAACGTACCAATTCGCATCCGTCCATGAGAACAAATACGCGAACATCGCATACCCAAACAAGGCAAATACCTTAGCGGGTACCCAGTCGTAGGAGTAGCGCATTAAGGGTATGAAGTCCAGTATACCTACAAACCACAAAAATAAAATGTGCTCATGTCAGATCGCAAAACCAACTCGCACAGCGAGTATCTCAGATCAGAATTGTACTCACCGAAAAACATACGCCACCGTTTCCACTCAATCCGACTAAGAATATTGAACGGGAAGCCATGCGTAAGTGGGCCAGCATATACAACAGGCGCGAGTGCGATGACGACTGAGAGTTTTGCTCCTAGTTCGGGACGCATGCCTTCGCTGAGTGCGAGGAGCGCGGTGCCGTTGCCCTGAGAGTGACCGATGAAGGCAATCTGCAAGTTCAAGGAGCGGAATTGAAATTAAAAGAGGTGTTGAGAAACGTATGGTGGTTATTCTCTTCAGGTAGGATAAGCATACCTTGTCGTAACCCGTTGCATCACAGACGTATTCCACTAGCGCAGGAAGGTCGTACATCGCTAGTTCTCGAATAGTCCAGTCTGCACAGACGAAAATCCGAAATCGGTTTTAAGTCAACCAGTTGTGAAGCTGACAACATACCCCAAAACCGAGGATCGCCTCTACTTATGTTCTTGTGCCCCATATTGAATACACCACGGGTGTTTCCCAGAAATACCTGATACCCACTAAATCCGAGTAAAAACAAATTAGGCGTTCCACATCCACAATAAGATAAAGTATTATTTACCCATGCTCTGATAACCAGAAAGCGAGTGACCGTTCTTCTGATGTAATGAATGCACCGGAAGACTGGAATAGCCCTAGTAGATATGTTAATCTGGGCTTCAGCGTGGGGATGGAACCTTGGAAATTTACCGTGTAAGATCAAAACAGGATATCCGCCTGTATTCGGTTGTATTATGAGATTATTGTCATGAAGAGGTCAAGATAAGGCTTACCCCTGCCATTTGGTTGAGGCTTATGCCTCGGATTCACCACTCGATGTACCCTACGGATGTGAACTCAACCCGAGTTCTTATGCAGCAACGAGAAGCATTTACGTACCTCAAATGAAAGCCATCCTCAGTCTCGACTTCCTCGTCAATAATATCATACCCTTCACCGGCGTTTTGTGCATAATAGTGAACATCCTTTGTGCACTTTTCCTTGAGATACTTCGGATCGTCCCAAGGAAACGTCGCCGGCTCTACCGGGGAGACTCTCCGCAAGAACCGGGGAAGGTGAGCGGTGAGGTCGGCAAGCATCGCCCAAGTAACGACAGTCATAAGAAACGCAGAAGAAACGATGAAAGATATGCATTGACTGATAAAGAGCATGATTCTGTTCTTGAGTGTTGGACGGTACCAGCGTGCCTCACCATGTACAGGTGCAATGAACGATACAGGTCTACCCGATTTGTTCGGGTAACCATTAGGCGTGCAAGACCTTAACGAAGGACGTGAGTCGCCTGGGTATGCTGCGTTCTCGCGAGCGCGCATGGATTGGGAGGAAATGGGACGAGAGATGTTGATGCTTGTGGTGCCGTAGCCGTTTAGAGGCATGGAGCGGCTGAGAGAGGTGGAGTCTGTTAGCCCAGATGCATCTCTGAGGTACATCGAGAGAGAGAGAGGAATCCTCTTCGAGGTGGTCGTGGTGGCGGAGGCGGATACTAAAACGGATGCAGAGAAGGAGGGAGCAAGAATAGAGTAAGGAAGGTGATGGATGGACGAAGCAAAGTGCGCGTATAGCCTCTCTCGTCCGTCGTCTACCAGACGACCGCGGTAGTAGCACATGAATATCACTGCCATACATGGACACGGATAAAATTAGCGCAAAGTGCGCGTGTCCACAGCTTTCATCACTCTTCGTCACCGTCATCTCTGCTTCTCCTCTCCTCACCTTTCTTGTCCTATTCGTCGTCTCTTCGACGTCGAGATCTCTGTCAAGAATAATGCATCCGACTCTGCGTGCGTCGGCACACGTTCATAGACCACTCATTCATTTCATTGGTAAACGTCAATGGCCAGCAAGTCCGTATTTCATATTTACGTTGCATTTCTTTATCTAACGTTATTTCTTTTCTCCACTTTAACATTCAATAGAGCCTGAGCCGCCACACGCACACCCGGCTGGTCCACCAGAATACAAAGCCCACTTTGCAGACTTTCTCAAAAAGTTTGAGAGTTCTGCTTCCTCCTCGCGTTCCGTATCTAGTTCCTCTTCCAATTCCGTGCAGAAGGGGAAGGACCAGTCCGATGCACACTCGGATGCGTACCAGGAGTTCTGGCAGGCTCCGCAGCGATTATGGAACCCACGAGTACGGAATATTAGTGAAAAAGAGATGGACGCGGTGTTGGTGAGTTCCATTTGCTTTCTTATACCAACTGATACATGTCCGTGCTGACGAACTCTCTCTTGTTCAGTCTGGTGGTGCAACCCTATTCTAGTAGAGTCCTTGTGCATTCGACCATTTAGAACTTATAGTTCTGTGCTTTCCTGACGTGCTCTGCTCAATGTCATCTACATGAACATCTACAAGCATGAACGTGTATATTTCTCGTAAACTACCTACGTCTGGACGACTGATATGCGCGTTTGGTTGATGGACGTTACCTTGATAGAACTATCATTCTCTCTCCATCGATGACACGATTCACCCTGCAGTGAGGCTAAAGGGTTATTAACAATATAACTGATATTGTTAGTGTTTAGGATAAATGTAATCGTGGGAAAGAACAAGTGTGGTCTCGGCTGTAGACGGTCCTCCTTGCATTTTCCGTGGTGGACAATGACGATTCACAGTATGATATATCTGTACCTCTTCCATGTGGCTCCTTGGATACACCACTGCCGTTGATTGTTTGGTCTTCTCATAAGTTAGTCCCTGCTTAATTCAATTCAATTCATTCATTCATACATGCATTTCTACACAATACTATACATAATTTCATCAGCCAATATTAATGTATATCCTTCATACTTTCTTCTGTACTTATTATGGTTATTAGTATTACGGCGTGGGCGACGCTCGTTGACCTTGCATCCCGGGTTCTTATGATATGCGGTATTAAGTATGCAAAAAATGCTGGTGAAGTGTATGTTATTATTAATATTGACGAGGGAGGAAGTCAAGACTGAGGGACGGATTTTCTCTTGAGGTATGTGTGAATCATCCTCGGTGTCGACATTTAATAGTTCATTAGGAGTCGGAACACCATTATGTGTCATTAAATTAGATCCGACCTAGGAAAGATGTTTGTCCTACTAGTATTTCCATTCTCATCTGGCACGATAGAAGCTGACAATATTAATTTTATGATTCTTCCCATAATACTTCCTTGGAGATCAACCACAGGGCCATGGGCTATGGATGTAAGCATTATTCTCCTACTTTTTTTTGAATTCAGAATTATTACTAAAGAGATGTGATAGGTTGTCAAGAAATTGTAAGCTGGTGGAGGTGTTGCAGTGAAGATCGAGCACGTTGTGTACTACTAATCTGCTCGAATGTTTGGTCGACACTTTGATGAGAAGGACGGAATTATCAGGTGTATTACTCGTGCAAGCATAGACGTGCTGAAGGTATATTGAATTCTCATCCTTTTTTCTCTTCTTTTCTCTTCTCTTCTCGTTTAAGTAATTGACTGGCTAACTGACGCTCTCGTACAGTCAAAATTCAAAGCTGACGTTAAAACTGAAGAATGGTTCCTAATCAAGATTTGAAGCCAGTAAGTTGTCTATCCCCAATACTACATACACTCGAAATGATTTGATCTGATGCATTTTCGTCTTTGCAGAGACTTGGTATACCATGAAGGATCGGAATTCCCACATCCTGTGCATGCCGTGTGTCAAGATCTCAAACTGCCCTACTAGTATTTGTTTACCATATGTCTGTTGTTGTCTTGCTGCAATGTACAATGCTTTACACGCTGTATCAATTAACTCTGCATATTTGCAACCACTGCATTCCCGCACTGCATGTATTTCTGGACGTCACCCAAACCGGGTATTATCAATTCTCTAAAGACTTTGCAACTTGTGAACAGAATGCCGGAGAAAATTACGGAACAAGCCATTGCATGAAGACGGCTCTAACAAGACTTCTGAATGGGACAAGTCCACAATTATTCAGTACTAATGGCTTTATTTCGTTGGTCATTCAAATGACTTAAAGAATACATAAATTGAGCAAATATGCTCATAATTCTCATATTTATCTACTATCTCATACTTTCTTCCTTTCTTTTTATTGCGGCAAAATAGAGAATATCGATTAGTGGAAGTAATTTGAAGCGTACGGTTTGACGAGCATCCACGCTTCGTCAAGTGCCTTGACCACCTCGTCAGCTGCGGAACATAGTTTAACTAGTAAGCGAAATTTCACAGGTCACTAGGGATATATCGACTTACGAAGAGGACCCTTCTCAAGATAAATGAGGTTCTAGAAAGTACGACTCACATTTCAATACAGATGGACCAGGACGAGAAACTCGTTACGTACCTGTTCAATATGCTCAAGGCTCGATGCTCCGATCAAAATCGCATCTCCGTGCTCCCTCTTCATGAGACTATGGTGTGATACCCAGCGAAGCGCAACTTCAGCTATTGTCAGGCCTGCCTTATCAGAAGCGTTCTTGATGATTTCGAGCGCTTTGAAATGTGGCTCGTTCCAGTACCTTAGTCGCTAGCTCAGCAGGAATTGACAAGACATATGATAGAGTTTTGTTGACTATATGCACCTTTTTCTGTAGTTTTGACCTTGACCTTTATTTGGATCAAACCGCGCACCTGGCTCGACCTCATCCTCTGGTTTCGTATAACGTCCTGTGAAGAATCCTCCGCCAACTGCAAGTGAATAAGATCGTCAGCAATGCTGAATATATATATATATATATATAAGTATGTGATGAGGCCTTACGAGGGTTGAACTCATAGAAGCTAATCCCGAACTTCCTCATGCAGGGGAACAATTCAGGCTCGACGCCACTGAAATTGGTATACCTTGAGTGAGAACTCAACTAAAAGGGGAAAGAGGAGCACAAACCGATGGATCGCGTTGTACAAGCCCTGGTAAGCTGTAGGTTGTATGTATCCCCTTTCTCTACATAGAGTCACAATCTCGGCAACTTCCCAACTAAACAACTTTACCTTCAGGTCTTCCTGATTTTGATTAATGCTTCAACTTACGAGGTATAGTTACTGATTCCAAAGCGCTTAAAGTATCTATATTTTCCTCACCGTCAATATATCGTCAGGGCGATCGTACCAAAGCACTCACCCTTCTCTGTACAGCTCATCTACAGCCTTCATTGTGACTTCATATGGAGTTGTTCTGTCTGGTCCATGGAGATACCACATTTCAAGCTTACTATGGCAGATAACCACCGTCAATGCATCTGACAAACATTAGACAGAGAAGGAAGCTGACTCTGTGTTCAGTGCCTTGAGTTGGATTTGAAGATATTTTCGTAGATCCTAGAGTTCAGTACAAGTTGATCAGCCGTAACCCCGTTGAGATGCTGAGGTATAAGAGGAGATGGATGATTACTTCTGGTTTATGAGAGATAAGTTCTCTTCCGTGATGCTGAAGTCTGACGTTTGACTGGAAAAATAAGTTAATTTGGAAAGGGAGAATTGGTTCAAATCTAGTAAAAACGCACAACGTTTGGGTAAAGTTTCGTATCCATCTTGAGTCCACGTTTCTGCCAGTTTATCTTTCCGAGATACTCTTCGCTTGTTCCACCACAATAGGCGCGAGCGGTATCAACCTAAGACAAATAATCATAATTTAGTTCACACGTATTTCTCTATATTGATTAATGGAACAACCTCATAATGTCCATGCTTTTGGAAGACATCCAATATTGCCTCAACATCTTTGAGGTCGTGTACCCGGGCACCTTCCTTTCCAGCCTCCCCAAATGTCATTGCTCCCTTAACAAGTGCAGTGAGGTCAGGGCTCAGGTTGCTTTCAATTATAAATAGAGCCAGACCATGACAATGTTCAGCGCACTCTTCTGCTCGGCGGCCATAATCTGTTACTGGTGAAAATACGAGAATGAGACAAAGTAGCCTGGCAGGAACAGTGATGACTTAGTAAGTTCGCACATAGCATCGTGTGGGAGACCTTCGTCTTGATATGCTAAATTTATCGAAGGCTCCGGCGATGCTCGCATCTGCGTAAATGGATAATACGGTCTGAGTAAAGGCCGCCAACTATTATTGCCATTTTCGGATAGCAATTCAGTTTTACCAAATAACAAACAAATACTGACGCGATTCTCCAGAGCCTTTTATATGCTGTATCAATCTATTCTGCCCATTTACACACCTTACGTCGTGAAAACATACTGCAATAAGTTAGACATAAAGGGGTTGTAAATAGTAACTCTTACTCTGCTTCTAGGGATTATTCAATACCAGTTTTCTTTGATTTAGCAATGCCTTGAATGAATACATAATCTGAGTTATTACTATCACAGTCCTCATGTTTCGTTTCCTATACAAACTCTTTTCATTTTTATTGAGTACAATCAACAAGGTTGGTTAGAGGAAGTAATTCGCTGCATATGGCTTGACAAGCGTCCAAGCTTCATCAAGTGCCTTGACCACCTCATCAGCTACAAGGAATGAATTAATTAATCAGTGAAATACACAGCTAATTTGCAGTACGTTGACGTACAAAGGGGCCCCTTCTCAAGGTCAACGAGATTCTAGAGAAAAAAATTCATGTCCATTAATGCAAATAAAGTAGTGTTGTAAAATAGTTACGAACCTGTTCAATATGCTTGAGACTCGAAGCTCCAATCAAAATGGCATCTCCATTCTCCTTCTTCATAAGACTATGGTGTGATAACCAGCGAAGTGCGACTTCGGCCATAGTCAATCCCGCCTTACCAGACGCGTTCTTGATGATTTCAAGTGCTTTAAAGTATGGTTCGTTCCAGAACCTTTGACAGCATATCTCAGTCCGATTTGATATTGAAAAGGAGCGATTGTGTGTAAGCACCTGTGCCTGAAACCTTGTCCTTGCATCCTGTTAGGATCAAACCGTGCTCCAGCCTCAACTTCGTCACTGGCCTTCATATAGCGTCCCGTGAAGAATCCTCCGCCAACTTAATTCAATTCAGTATGTCATTACCTATGAAAACCCATGTATATCTGGACTCACGAGGGCTGTACGCATAGAAGCTTATACCAAACTTTCTCAAGCAAGGGAACAATTCGAGCTCGACACCACTACGATAGGAAACTTGATGTTAGGCTGGATACGACTGTTATTTTGAGTAATATACTGACCGATGAAGCGCATTATACACGCCTTGGTAGACAGCCGGCTGAATATACCCCCTTTCCCTGCATATGGTCACAATTTCGGCGACTTCCCAACTAATCACGTATTTATCAAAATTCGCTCTTTGCTGTGAAGAAATTACATACGACGTATAGTTACTGATCCCGAAGCGTTTAAAATAACTGCATTCCTCTCTGTCAATAAATCGCCGCGAATGTTGTACTCGAAGACTAACCCTTCTCTGTACAGCTCATCCACAGCTTTCAAGGTCACTTCATAGGGAGTCGTTCTGTCCGGTGCATGAAGGTACCACATGTCGATCTTGCTACAGCAGATATCGAGCATCAATGAAATTTTCTCGTTAATGAAAGGTTATATATTACTCGGTATTCAGTGCCTTGAGGGATATCTGGAGATACTTCCGAAGGTCCTGCAATTAAAAGCAACCGAGTCAGTCGCATGTTTGGGATTTTATTGAATATCACACCCTTACCTCAGGTTTGTGTGAAGTGAGTTCTAGTCCGTCTCGCTTAAATTCTGTGAAGGACTAATAACGCGACTTAATCTAGAGGATCAATGGGTCATCTTGAGTAACACGCACTGCTAATGGGAAGTACTTCGTATCCATCTTGAGTCCGCGCTTCTGCCAGTTTAGCTTGCCGAGGTACTCCTCACTTGTTCCACTGCCATACATTCGAGCAGTGTCAACCTGAGTAGCCATTGATCATTTAGCTCATAACAATTCTCTGAATGCTACATAACGGAAATAACCTCATAGTGGCCGTGTTTCTGGAAGACGTCCAATATAGCCTCGACGTCCTTCAGGTCATTAATACGAGTCCCGTCTTTTCCGGACTCCCCAAATGTCATCGCTCCCTTCAGAAATGAAGTGAAATCAACACTGAGTCAGCCTTTGATAGAAAATAGAAACTGACCATGACAATGTTCAGTGCACTCTTCTGTTCTGCAGACATTTCGAACAAGTGAGGATGGACGTGATGTAGAACAGTAGAAAAATGTGGGTGCCAATGCACTTATGATGTAGAACGGACACGCTGATTCAAATTTTCATAGCTTTCCAGGTTCGCACATAAGGCCATGCCGAAGGCCTTCGTCATGGTAAGCCGATTCTTTCGAAAACACTCCGATGATAGGATCATGACCATTTGAACAGATGAAATGGTCTGAAGTAGCTCGGCTTTTGGGCGTGATTTCGGATCGGACAGCGATCCGTCCTGAGCAAACTATGCCAAACTAAAACAAACAGCTGATCTTTACACTCGGTATCAATCCACTCTACCCATTTTCACACCTCAAGCCTCAAATTTTGGACATTCTTCAAGTTAATTATTATTGGAACTGTGGGTACTTTCTAAACTTTGAACAGATGCTACAATCTTACAGAATAAATCTATGCAGTACCACTCTCACTAGACTTCTGCCTAATCTCCTATTACTGTATCAGTTAATGCTCATAACTCTTGTACTTTTGTAATTTGGCTGGCTTCTTGGATGTACTGCAGCTGTCGGTTGTTCAGGCTTCTCGTAAGTAAGTAAGTCCCTGCTTAATTCAATTCAACTCATTCATACTGTATGTGCATTTCTACTTATTTCATCCTCCTGCCCTCTATTGTGGCGTACCACACAAATCTGAGGTTTTACATGATCTTATTTAAGGGTATAGATGGTTGACAAAATATGGTGCATATAGGAACACACTTATTAGTGCATTGGGCTGCAGGAGACATGGACTCTACCTTGTGCTCAGGCTCGAAGAAGTATAGCTTGATACACTCCTTCTCCCTCATTAGACGGACATGTAACCATGCTCCACGATTTATCCCACCCGTTACCTGGAGTTCCTCCTTGCATCGCATATATTCCCCAGTCTATCATTACTCCGTCACTTCTTCTTGTTCGGCTCTGCCTCTGCTCCCGCCACCGCCACCGCCTCAAAGGGAAATCCTCTTCCTCAGACTTCCTGGATCTACGAATTGATGCTGGTTTGACAGACACTACATCAATCGGCTCAATGTCTCCCAACGGTCACGGCATCAGTGTCGACGTGTCTTGTGAAACTTCCTCCCAATCCATGCGCGCTCGCAAGAAAGCTGATACAGGCAACTCCCGTCCTTCATTAAAATTCTGCATGCCTAACGGTGGCGCGACAAAACCTGGCAAAACCGTATCGTTCGTTGAACCTGATGGCGAAGCGCGCTGGTATCGTCCAATTCTCAAGGACACAATAATTCTCTTCATCAGCCAATGTATATCCTTCGTGCTTTCTTCTGCACTTATTATGGCTATTACCACGTGGGCGACGCTTCTTGACCTCGTAGTTCGACTTCTTCAGTTTTTGCGGGAAGAATCTCCCCCAGTGAAGGAGGCGACGTACATTTGGGATAACCCAAAGTACCTTGAGGAGGAGTGTACGAATGATATGCGATATTATGCAAAAAATGCTGGTGAAGGGTATGATATTGTCGATGAGGAGGTTGAGACTGAGGACGGTTTTCTCTTGAGGTACGTGTTTACTACTAACATTGGATAAAGGAATCTCTTATTAGAGTTGTGCATTCTACAGGGTACATCGAGTCGTGAATCCGAGGCACGAGACAAAGTCGAACCGCAAGGGTATGGATTTCTTTACTTTTTCGTGATAATATTTTTATGAAGTATCCAAATATAGGTGGATATCCTGTATTAATACTACCTGGTATATACGCATATAAAATCCTACATTCGAAGACTCCCTAAGCCTATATCACTCCTAGGTCTATTCGTGTCCTCCGGTGCATTTATTACATCGGAGGAACGCTCACTGGCTTTCTGGCTATCAGAGCATGGGTAAATCCCCCTCCATTTATATATGCGGAATGTCTGATTTCCTTTAACTCGGATACAGTAGGTATCAAGTATTTCTGGGAAATATGCGCGGTGCGTTCAATATGGGGCACAAGAACTTAAGTAGAGACGATCCTCGATTTTGGGGTATGTGTATCAACTTCCCGGCTACGAGATCGAAGCTGACTGTGGATTTTGATTTATTGAGACTGGACTGTTCGAGAGCTAGCGATGTACGACTTACCTGCACTGATAGAATATGTTTGCGATACGACAGGATACGATAAGGTTCGTTTATCTTATTCCGAAGAATCGTCTTATCTTTCTCGAGATACATCTTTCCTTATTCTTCAGATTGCATTTATTGGCCACTCACAAGGCAACGGCATCGCGTTCCTCGCACTCAGCGAAGACATGCGTCCCGAACTAGGGACGAAGCTCTCGTGCATCATCGCACTCGCACCTGTTGTATACGCCGGCCCTATTTTGAATGGATTTCCGTTCAATGTGCTTAGTCGAATTGAGTGGGAGCGGTGGCGCGTGCTTTTCGGTGAGTAAATGCTTTGCAATGCTTTATCGTTTGACTGATCAGAAGAATGAACGTCTTTCTTGATTGTTTTAGGCGTCTTGGACTTCATACCGTTTATGCAATTCGCATACAATTCGGTACCTGCAGAGGTGTTTACCTTTTTTGCGTATAGGGTATTCGCGTATTTGTTCGTGTGGACGGATGCACATTGGTACGTCCGAGAAAAGATTTCATGATTATGTGTGAGGTAGAGTCACTCACAACACACACAGGTTAAAGCGCCGAAAGGACAAGGTATTTAGATTTATGCCTACTCATGTTAGGTGAGGATCATACCAGATGTATCGCATTCGGATATCCGTCTAACTGGACCCCTGTTTTCTTTTCTTTTCTTTAAAGCTCTGCAAGTATATTCTGGTACGTTCCGTCCCTCTCTTTCCCTCCCCTTAACTCAAAGTTTAATATTTATTAAAAATTCTAATATTTATAATTCGTTATTTACAGGTGGTGCGGTAAAGGCGGGTTCGCACAACGTAAATGCACGATGGACGAATCCTTACCTAGGTGGTTTAATGACGAGAACTTCCCACCGCTTGCGATTTACTATGGTGGGCGTGATTACCTGGTTGCGACTGAGCCGCTATTGGAACGGATACGTGAGCGGGAGAAAGGTGTGAAGCTTGTTAGAGTGGAGAAGGTGCCGACGTATGAGGTAAGAGTCTGATATTTCCCCGCATATCCGTTATTTTTAATGCGAATTGATTAATGTTTTATTATTATTAGCATTGCGATTTCTACCTCGCTGGTAAGTTGATATTCTTTTCTACTCCAGAATAATCAATGATTAAATTTACCCCTTCCTTCTTCGTAGCCGACGCGGTCGAGAGGTGTTTCTCCTCCTTCATAGAAGATATAGAGAATACTCGAACGGACAGCTTAGAGAAGGCTGTGATTAATGGGGTTTCCCATTTCGTTCCTCACCTCCCTTTTATATAGATATTTTGCAGTGATTCGTGATGGTATATTGATATATCCCGGTGTAGTAGATGTACAGACAGGCATACAGGACTTTATAGAATATGCAATATTGTTTATTATTATTTTGTTTACTTCATTTTATTGTATTGTACACTGTGCACTAGGGCGTTTCGAAGGCAAAAGTGTGCGTTTAATTTGTGCTTGAGTCGATCCGATTGAGACGTGTTATTATTGTGTTAACTTCTATTGAAACGGGTACAGAGATGTGCTAAAAGTGTATGCTATAACAATACAATCCGATACATGAAATACATAAAAAATTGAATGATAAAAATCAACCCTGTTGTATAAATCAGACTAGTCCTTAAAGGTCGTTATGTTGTCATAAAGCGTCCTCGAATATTAGTTTTCGAGGTTTGCTTATTGGCGGTGGAGGCGTGACGAGTGATGGCCTTCAAAACAAGAACAAAAAACATATTGTCAGCACCGGTCATCCCTCCCAATCACACAAAAGGACACGAATAAAATGAGAAAAGAAATAGGAAGATACTCACATAGATGTCCCACACTTCGCAGCCGGGTTACCCATGATAATACTCTCCGATACACCAAGAATACTATCCGTCTTCCCATACGCGGACGCGTCGAACAAGTGATCCGTTGTTTTTTCGAAGGAAGCGAGCATGAGGACGCTATCTTTCATCTTGGCTACGCCGAAGCGGGTGATGCCTAGGATCTCGCCCTGCGTCACGCAATAATTACAATTTCAGTCAATTAATTGATTGGAGAGGAAGGGAAGGGGTAGATGAACCTTATAAGTCATAACGTCCCCAAGCAACATAACATGCCGCGGGTCGATGCTCATCCCATGCTCTTTCATGATGAACTGAATTTCGTTGATGATGTTCGCGCGGGCAGCTTCGATCCCCAGTACGGCGGCGGTCTCGATGATGTGATTTGTCGTTGCGTATTCGCCGACAATACCTGGTGAAGACGAACCTGAGATAAAAACACAGGGGAAAAGGAGCGAGGAATAGACTTACCATCCGTAATCATAACCTTCTGAAGTCCGTACCCCTCAACGAGCATCTCCTTGTCACCCTTCTTTCCTCTATGGTCGTCTTTGTCCTTGATATTGATAATCGCACGTTGGACGGTTTGTATTCCCTGACCAAAATATAATCAATTAGCCTAAACAGTGCACGAAGTGAATACAAAAGGTAGAGATATCATTATGTACCTTGACTACTACGGAGGGTAAAGCACGCCGAAGTTCTCTCAAGCGGTAGAACTTGTCTTCTCCATTTATGTATATTCGGAGGCGGTTCTTTTTTGGTATCACAATGATCGACTGGAAGTTAGACAGGGGTGTTTTTTCAGTAATGCTTGTTATAGACGGGAGAGGTATGAGAAGGATACGCACTTCTTGTTTTACTTTGAGCTTCTTGGCTGCTACGATTGCCCATTTGATGTCGTCGAGCGTGAGTTCGAGCTGATTTTAACAGTCAGACTTTTAAGTTGGTAGGGAGGCAAGGAGAGATGTACCTGAAGTTTTTGGACGGCGTCCATGTCAACTATGATACCGATGTACGTGTACTCCGGTGCCCATGCCTCTTCCAATACCGACGCAACCTACACGTATAACGAAAGTCGTAAACTAATCGTTTCCGATGAGAGAACAAAGGCTGGACACTCACGTCACCCAAAAGCGTCTTCTCCAACCTCCCCTTAACAATCCTCGCACTCGCCTCACTCATATTATTAACAAGTCTACAACTAATAATCGGCGTACTAATCGTCTTCGCAGCGTTAATAATCTCCTTTATCCGCGGTACACCCAACGTCACGTTCATACTCGCAACACCAGCGAAATGGAATGTCTTGAGTGTCATTTGCGTTCCGGGTTCACCGATGGATTGGGCGCCGACTGCACCGACTGTGGACCCTGGTTCGATTTTGGCTTTGAGGTATTTTTTGAGGCAGAGGGTTAGGAATGTAAGGAGGTGGGTGTGGGTTACTTTGATTTGGTTGGAGATGATTTTGAATTCTGCGTCTGTAAATTTTGTCGTCAGTATTACGAATTAAGCGCTTGTCCGGGAAAGGGAAGAGAAGACGGGATAATATGGCATACCGGTTGCACCCATAGACAAGTCCGTATCTGCGTCCCATTCGTCCTCCTTTTGTAAAGCGTCGTACATCCCATGTTCTTTTCTTTGTTCCGCTAGAGGCTTTACTGCGTTGTCGTAGATGAACTGACGAAGTACGGCGATGTACGTGTCCGAGCAAACTCCGGTGAACTTTTTGGATGAGAGTTCTTCGTCGACGAGGTCTATAATCTCGTAAGGTAATAGTCCACGACCTCGTCGCGATGAGATGGCCTAGATAATCATTACCCGATTAGTGCGACGTACTTATAAATTTGAATAAGAGGAACTCGTTTGTCGTACCCGAGCATGACTCCAAGACCTATTCAGCTCAACAGGCTGTGCATCACCTTCAAGACATCCAGGATCCAACCCATCATCCCCATACTGAAACTGAACAACCCCTCCCTCAGAATTCCTCACACTCATATCATACATCGTAGTCAAGTCTTCCAACGCTTTCATCAACCTGCGCTGCATATACCCTGTTTCCGCAGTCTTAACAGCAGTGTCGACTAAACCTTCTCGACCGGAGATAGCGTGGAAGAGGAATTCGGTGGGTAGGAGACCTGTGTAGAAACTGTTACGGACGAAACCTTTTGAGGGAGGTTCTTTTGATTTTTTTGGGAAGTGGGGGAGGGAACGGTCTTGGAAGCCGTCTGGGACGCGTTTGCCGGCTATGATTTGTTGGCCGACGCATGCGACCATTTGGCAGACGTTAATAGCAGAGCCTTTAATGTACAGTGATAGTTAGTACATTGCATATGAATTGATGGTAAGAGGAAGCAGCGAGCTGACCTTTTGAACCACAGGTAGCCATGATGAGCGGTGCGTTATGTCGGCTGAGCTCCTTCATACATGTGTCTCCGACCGTATCACGGACTTTGGACAACACACCGGAAATCATAGCCTCTAGTGTTTGTTCCTGATTGCAACCCGGTTTATTCTCGAGTTTGCCTTTCTTAGCCTGTGCGATGAGGTCAATGCACGTCTCGTAGGCCGTTTCGATTAGCTTGTCTTTGTTTGCTGATAAGGTTGGTCCGGGGATTACGTCGTTGATACCGAGTGAGAAGCCTATGTTAGCTGCATAGAACAAGACGTGAATTACTGTTAGTGTGATATATCAGCAGAGAACTTACAGAGCCATCGAGCACAAAGCTTCGCAATCCTATTCATAGCAGCAGCAGCCTCATCAGGCCCATAATCCCTCAAAATAACACCAAATATCGACCTCTTCTTCCCACTCCCAACAGTCGCTTTATCCATAACACCACACATGATTTCACTATTGACGATAACAAGGTACCCATCATTCGGCGAAAGGTCAGGAGCAGGGTTCATCCTCGGGTAATTCGCAGGATCAGGTTTTTGTTCTTTGTTACATTTCGATTCGACGTTGACTAGTACGTTACTTCGTTTATTCGGACGCATCAGGACGTTAAAAATCTGTTTTCCCGTCCATAGTCGTTGAGGTTTGAGTATAGTTGGAGGAGGGATGTCGATTTGTAAGTCTGCGTCGCAGAAGTAGGAACAGATTTGTGCGAATTGTTGACGGTCGAAGAAACGATCACGTTGGGAGAGGAGGAAGGATGCGGTGATGAAGTCTTGGATTGCGGAGATTACGGGTTCGCCGTTGCGGGGTGTGACGAGGTTGAGTTTGATGCTCATTAGGGTGAGGGCTTCGGTGCGTGCTTCTTCGGTTTGTGGTACGTCTTTGAAGTTGAAGGGTATGTGAGGGGATGGGATGTTTGGAGAGTGAGGGGCAAGGACGTACGGATGTTCATCTCGTCACCGTCGAAGTCGGCACCGTAAGGACCACATACGCATTCGTTTAGTCGGAAGGATCGCCATGGTCTCACTTTGACCTGGATGAGATGAACAGTTGAACGAACAGTTACTACGACTTCTAAGAAAAACTCACTCTATGACACATGATAGAAAGCTGCAAGACATCATCAGTAAAAGAATGTACGAGCATCGCACTACACTCACTTTGTGCAAACTAGGCTGTCGATTGAACAGCACCACGTCTCCGTCAATTAAGTGTCGTTCTACAACATCACCAATCCTCAACCCATCCGCAATAGCGTTCCGATTTCCAAACTTCAAAAACTTCTTAAACCCACTACTCCCAGCCGTAACATAATTCGCCCCAGGATGAACATCACATCCATTCCTCACCGCATATCTCAGCACATTGACGTTATGCGCAGTAACGCGTTCTGGATAAGTTAAGATCTTCGCAACTCGCTCCGGAATAGCAACTTCATCGATTCTCAAGTTCGGATCCGGGGAAATAACAGTCCTCCCAGAGAAATCCACCCTCTTCCCACTCAAATTCCCTCGAAACCTCCCCTGCTTCCCCTTAAGCCTCTGACAAAACCCCCTAATCGGTTTCTGCGCCATCTGAATCGGTATACCCGGAGTCTCCGAATTAATATATATCGCTACGCTAACTTGAAGGAAATCCCATTGTTCCATGAATTGTTGAGTCGGAGCGCCTTTTGCTAGTCCTTGTTTGATTAATGCGGAAGTGAAGACTATTTCTGTTAGTTTGACTGTGAGGTCGTCTTCGTTTGATGCGCCGTCTTGGGCTACGGAGGGACGGATGCAGACGGGGGGTACGGAGATGTATTGCCAGATGTATTCTTCTGGACGGCCGTGGGAGGGGTTTAGGCCGAGGAGTTCGCAGTCCTACATATTATTAGCATAAGAAAAGAAGTGATAATTTAGGGGAGCGACTCACCTCATCTGATATCCTCCTAAACAAATCCAAAACCTTCAAAGGATTCAAATCCTCCTGAACCGCCTTATTAATATACATCCCAATCTCCTTCTGTCCCTCGATAGCCTTCGCAAACGACCTCTTAAACCTCTCCAACTCATCTGCAGTTTTCTTCGCGCGGAACTTGTCATGTACGATTTTGATCGCACCTGCTTTTTTGACGGTACCGTTTGTTGAGGAACAGTAAGGGCAGTAGACGACTTTACGGGCGGATGAGTTGATGGATTTGACTAGGGATGTGCGGTGGATGTTTTCGAGGTGTGGACGACGGAAACGTTTGAGGTATGTTCGGCGGTCTGGTTCGGAGAGGAGGACGCGTGCGCAGGACTAATGTGCATATGTTAGTTAAATAATAATGGCTAGAGCATGGGAATGACTGCTACGAACCTTGCATATGCATTGTAAGATGGTGACGATATGCTTAAGGTACCCAACATGGAACACAGGTAACGCAAGCTTGATATACGCATAGTGTCCCACACAATCTGCAGAAGACAACCCACACGTCTCGCAAAACGCACTCTTCTCCGTCGTTCCCTTCAAAGTTACCACACATTAACAAAAATACTCCCAGCTGTATCTTCTTGAGAGTGATTGAGTGCATGGATGTACTTACGAGTCTCCGATCCAAAACCCCATCCCTAACAGGCACCCTATCCACAGGCGTATACAAATCCTGATGCGTAACCTGGAATTCAGAAAGCTTGACAATGTCTTGTGCGTTTAGCAAGCTGAATTGGATTTGCTTGCTGCAAAGCGAAATTAAATTCATGTGAGCTAGGAATGACTGGTATAGGATAGGTTTGGAACGTACATGACTTTGGGAGCATTGTGTGACACAGAGTCTTTCATGTTTGGCTTGTTGCATGTGCCGTGCAGCAGTAACCGAGTGCTGGCTGCGCGTCTAGCTAGTGGTATAAAGCAAGAAGTGTAGGTTGACTCAATAAATAATTCATCGAGCTCAAATTCGGTCCGCGTCGATCCCCTTCCGTCCGTATCTGGCATCTGAATCATCTGATCACACTGCTGTAGTCTTGAGTCTCCATTGTCAACACAAATTCATAAAAAATAAAAGAAATGAAAAACCAACAGATCGAAACTCAGGCAGTTATAACTTATACTCAATACCTGATATTCAATCGCAGGAAATACAAGTGACATAACGTACACATATCTGTTAAGTTGTGGGCTAAGGTTTATAGAGTCAAAAAAAAACAGTGGGTCCCAAGAAACAAACGAAAAACGAAACAGAAGGATGCAGAGTCCATAGACGACTGGGGTATACATAGACGACAGATGAATGCGCGTCAAGTATTAAGAAGAAATAACTCAAACCCCCATTTTCTCTCTCCACTCGCTCACAGCGCCGAATACGACTCAACCTTCGTCCTCGAAAGCCTCGTCAAAAACTTCCTCCTCACACAAACTGCCTTATCCCATACGCTCATCCCTCCACCCGCCTCGTCTTCCCAATCCCTTTTCGGCACGTCCCAATCCCTAGTTGCATCGTCCCTCGTCGCAGCAACGACGTACAACCTCGGGTCCCTCGCCATAGCTCTCACAGCCCACCCTTTTAAACTCAACTCATCGAACCGCCAATACCGCGGGTTGAGCGTGAGGACTACCATTTGTAGGGACGGTTGCGCGAGGATGTAGTCTAGCCCTGTGAAGGAGGAGGTTGCTGCGCTGCCTGTTGGAGAGGTGGATTGGAAGGATGTGGAGGTGATGCGGAGGTCGAAGAAGGGGAGGCAGAGGTGAGTGAGGTTTGGTGTGTATTCCAGAGGGACTACGTAAGACGAACGGTGATACCGGGGTGAGTGATTTGATGGACAGGAAGGTAAAGAAGTAAAGACGTACTGTAATGTGAGAGACAGAGGTTGAGGAGACGGAGATGCGTGACGCCACGTAAGAAAGCGCGTCCGTCGGGGCTGGAAGTGAGGGGTTGCCAGCGATGAGGGTGCGATTGGCCGAGAACAGTGAATGACCGGCATTGAGGCGTTGCCTCGAACTCTATCGAGCAACTGGCTTCCTCCGTATCGATCTGAAGAGCATTATCTGCACTCAGGTTGAGACTGCTGTTCAAATGGGCTTGTGTATGTCGCCAGCGTTTGGTCCGACAGATCGTGGCAGCTGCTTCGAGTGGTAAGGCAAGCTGCACGAGGCGCGGACACGCGTCAAGGGAACGTGGTGCGTGGTCGAGTGGGACGTCGAGCCAGAGTGAGCGCACGTGGCGTAATGGGCTCTCGATTTGAGGCAAGACGCCTACATCGCCATCCTCGACATCAGAGATAAGGTCAAACGGCGAGGGCCCATCACCGTGCACGACGAGCGTGCCGTAGAGTGCGGGGAGCACAGCGGCGCGGACCCATGTCGCCACGCGGCATAGGTTAAGCGCAGTTCGTCGATGAGTGGCAGCAAGTTCGACGATATTAAATATGAGTTCGACAGGGAGAGAAAGGGAGTGTTCAGTCGGGGGCTCAGCCCATGTGTTGTTGCCACTGTCGTCTAGTGGAGTGAACTCTTCGCTGTCGTCTGTGTCTAGATCGTCGTCTGAGTCGTCTGCGACGAACCTGTCGTCGTCTGTGGGGATGTCGTGCTGGAGGGGCGGAAGGGGGAGGGAGAGGGCGGAGAACTTTGAGGGGCTGCCTAGTGGACTGAGGAGCATGAGCAGCAGGCCTTGACGCACCGAGGCTGGCCTGTCGCCCTATTTGTATGCGCCTCGTGTCCTACACGCGGCACACTTCCCGATATTCCGAAACTCAGTACATAATCACTACAACAAAAAGGACTCAATCTTTTTACAGTAGACAAACACCCTCAGATCACTACCGTCAATCATCATGTCATCATCATCATCATGCACTCGCAGTCGTCCCTTCCACGGCCAACCCCGTGTGTCCACCAGTCGATCCAAATCCGCCCGCACCACGCAGCGTCTCTTCCAAGTCCTGTTTTTGAAACGCAAGATATAAATGCAAATAGAAATAAATGGGGCGTCGTTAGCATCGAACGTTCGACAGTTGCCTTTTCTCACCCGCCAGTACACAACGAAGAGATAAGCAATAGGTAATTGAATGTAGTCCACTTACGTCTACTTCCACGACGTCAGGCGTCTCGATCTTCTCAATGATCAGTTGCGCGATTCTATCCCCTTCTTTCACTTCCGTCCCCCCATATATTATCAGCGTCACCATTCACAACTAAAGCGTAAATGGAAACCGCCTGCCTACCTTCGAAGTCAGTCTCGGAAAGGTTGAACAGCAGCACGAACACCGTGCCCCGATAGTCTGAGTCGATAACACCAGCCCCTGTGTCGATCATGAACTTCGACGCTGCATGCAGGGATCAATAAACCCAATCGTTAGCATCTGAATCGTGTGACCACCCCTGGGCGTCTAATGCCCAACGATAGCAGAGATAGTGAAAAAAAGTGAAGTGAAGCAAGACATACCGAGCCCACTACGTGGTGCAACACGTCCATAACACCCCAAAGGAACAGCGATTGAAATCTGTGTGTCGATAAGCGCCTTGCCCCTCGCTGGCACAACTTTCTTCTCTGCACTGTGTGTATGTTCGTGTGTAAGATAACGTATCAATACAATACAGTTCAGTCGTTTGGTTCCGTCCGGGGAAAGTAGAGTTTGAGGGTTAGAGTTAGGATAGGATAGGATGGGGTAGGTTAGGGCTTACCTGTAGAGATCGTACCCAGCTGCGAACGCAGACCCACGCGTGGGGAGGAAGGCTCTGTCCGAGAGCCGTTTTATGAGCAGCCGGGAAGGAAGGGGAGGGGGTGCGACGCTTGATTCGTTGTCGTCGAGTTTGCGCTTTTTGGCGTCAACGCCGTCTGGGATGACGTTAATTCCATTTTGGTCCGACATGCTTTCTATATTCTACTATGTAAGCGAGGTGAGGTTGAGTGGTGATGAAGAGAGACGAGGTGAAGAGAGACGCGTCGCGTAAATAAATAAACAAAAATGTGGGTGTAAAATCGCGTGACGGATTTGAGTCACACCGCGTCGCGTTCAGCCTGCGCGTCTATCACTCTCTATTTCTGTTACCAGCTTTTGCTTCCGCTTACCTTCATCACCCCTTTGTCTACGACGAACATGCCACCACGCCCCAGCCAGGGCTCACAAAGCTGGCTAGCAGGCGCCGATAACACTCTTGATAATTACTTCAAAAGCGGTGGTGCTTTGGTTTCGTCTTCCTCTACGTCGAAGCGTGGCAGTGGATCGCGTAATGCTAGTAGGGGTGCTAATAAGGCCGCTCTGGGTTCTGGGTCGAAGCGGAAAAGGGATCCTCCCAGTAGACGTGATATGTCGAATGAAGTGAATGGACCTACTGCTAAAAGAGCGAAGATAGTTGGCTCAGGGGAGGGCGATGCGAGACACAGTACGCCACCAAAGTCGAAAGCGGAGGGGAAGGGAAAAGCTCGACAGGCACTTGGGGACCTCACTTCCGCTTTGCAGAATAGTCCGCACAGGCAACGTACCAGAGATAAGCCGGTAGCTATCCAACTCGACGATGACTCGTCATCCGAACCGGAGTCTAATTGTGATAATGCGCCGAAACGTTTAACGGCATTGACGTATGGAAAGACTCCTTGTCGACCTTTGACGAGGGTTCCAAACCATCTTAACGCGCATTTACCTACTCCACCTTCATCAAGCATGGTTCCTAGTCGTAGACTGGTTACGGACGAACGCGGTTCGTCGCCTACCTCGCATTTCACTTCTTCAAAACAGAAGCAACCACAACAGTCGAATAACGCGGAGAAGCTAGCTGCACAAACACCATTCGCATTCACAGTGGCATCGTCGAAGCGAGCGTATCCAACGCCGATGAGCATTGCTGTTCCCCGTCTGAACTTGACACGACCAGCTAACGCAGAAGACAACAATCCTGCCCCTCCGCTTCCTGCACCGAATTTACATATGGACTTTGACTCCGACTCTCCGCTTACTTCATTGTCATCTTCGTCACCAGCTAAATCGACCAAGTCTGATCATGACGAAGTCGTTGAAGATCGCGATGTACGCGAGACAAAGATAAACGACGCTCCTCAAACCGATACATCTACGCCTCGCAAAGACAAAGGTAAATCGAAGATGTACATGTACGAAGTCATCCCGTCCTCTCAGACGCAGTATATACATTACTCTCCGACGAAGAAGAAAACGCGGAACGAGTCGTCTGAAGATCGGATTCAGTGTTCTTTCGCGGCTGGGAGAAATAAAGTGCTGGACTTGACGGTTATCCCGTGTTCGCAATCGCAATCATCATCCTCATCCTTTGAAGTTCTGCCACCTCAACGGAACGAATCTCGGGTCAATGCCGCGGGAATGGGACTCTCAGTTTCAGTCTCACCAACACTACGGAGACAACGACAGCGGTCTGTACTGAATCTCGTCGTTCCGACGTCTCAGGAGGATGAGATTGAGATTAGTTTGATGGATGGGTCGGGGTCCCTGCCGAGGTTTTCACAGCTCGTAAGGGAGTATTCGAGTATGGTTGGTGTTAGTGACAATACGGCAGGCGAAGAGAGGTTTGTGATTGACTCGTTTTTTTTCTGATGTGTGGGTTTTATTTCTCATTTGTTATTGCTTAGAGTCAGCGTTGCCACACGAAGTCAAGAAGGTATTGAGGAGAAGTTGCAGGCAAACAACGAGTCGAAGGATTCCAACCAGAATAGACGGAAGGAGACGCCAGTGCCAGGTACTACCACTACCGGACCATCTCAATCAACGCAAATGCACTTCATAAACGCCATACTTGACGACCTTGACCGACTCGCTGAAGAGACGCGACTTAATACGACGACTGCTTCTCAGGTTCTTGCCCGCACACGTGCACGAATCTCCAATCCGTCATCTTCGTCCTTATCGTCGGAAAACAGCAGCTCCAGAGGACGAAGGCAAAATTTATTTATGCAAAGTTCTGTGACAGAGCCGGACAGTTCTCAGTGGGGGGAAGACCCGTTCTCTTTGACCAACGAGGCGTATGCTAGGCATCTCGGGTTACGTGTGTCTCGACCTTCTACTAATGCTGCTACTACCTCACGTCGGCATCGAGAGTGGGAGAACGCGGAGGGCTTGCCTTTGTCTCAGCCTACGTGCACGCAGAGCTCTGCAACGCAACCGGATTCAGACGAAGAAGACCCGTTCCCGACTCTTCCCCCTCCTCCGGCTCCGCCGTCTACAGCAGAAACAATTAGTCACAAAGGTGCAGGTGGGAGTCAGGCGCAGAGTGAAACGGAGAGTGAGACCGAGAACGAAGATGAAGATTGTGGGAATGGGGATGATGTGGACGGGGCAACGTCAATGCCGGATATAACCTCCCCCGACGATATTTTTGACTTCAGGTTGTTGTCACCTCGTGAGGTGAGGAGGGTTGTTGAGAGTGGGATGAGGTTCCGCAGGCTGGGTCAGAGCTCTTTCGTACTTCGTTCCTCGAGTCGTGGAGAAGAAGGACAGGACGAAGACGAAGGAGAAGGTGGCGTTAGAGGAGAGAGTGAAGGAGAGGAGGAAGGAGAAAGCATGCCAAACACTGTGCGTGAGTTCCTTCGGATGCTTGATACGCAGAACCAGAGTCCGGGCTGGAACCAGAGCCAGACACCGAGTGAGGTTTAAAGGTTGATGGAGATTGTCGCCGGAAAGTTTTGAACATTGGAATAGAAAAGTCTTAATCCGTTGCTTGTATACGATAGTATTTGTTATTGCTTTTTAAATGCTTTGCTTTCGGAATTTGTAGCATACGGATTAGTTTCGCGCTTTTACAGCACTTGCTTTCGATTAACGTGGAATGTAACATAGTTGCCATCATCTCATCGCCAGCATTGTCGTACTGAAGGTCAATCTTTGTCCATGTGAAGGGATATTGATATTGATATTGCACAAATAAGAGAAAGACAAAAAACCGAATTCGTCCCTGTTTGTGTCTACACTCAAGCTACAAAACTAATGCCTAATCCTTCTCGGCATATGCGAGTAAATGACGCTCGACCTCAACGACGTCCATCACGCGCCACTTCCCTCTTGATTCCTCTGGTTCGTCTTCTGAGGTTGAGACGATACCGATTTCGATCTCCCCGGCTTTGAAGTCTTGTGAGTAGACGGTTGCGATTGCTTCGATTGCCATCTCAATGACATCTGCCCGATTTAAGGATTGTCCAGCAGCGATCGCATCGTCTGCACCAGCGCCGTTATCCAGCTTCTTCCATTTCTTCTCGAGGTGGTTCATTGCTTCTTGTTGTTTTTGGCCTGCGGCTGTTGCGTGGAACCCGACGTAGTACCCTGCTGGGTCGAGTTTGAAGCATTGGGCACCGTACTCGTCGTCGATGCCGATTAGTGTCATGGCTACATCGCAAGAGTAAAGTCAAGTCGGATTCTGTTGAGAAGTTTGGATGAAATGGGGGGCTTAAGGCTTACCGATCCCGAGTGGACGCATAGCTGCACGCTGGGTATATACTTGATTGATATTCGCGAGTCGACGTGCTAGGGCTTCAGGACTGATTTCGTAGCCGTACTTGTAGTGGAACTCGGCTGCTTCGGCGCGTGCGCGTGTTACTTGGGCGTGGCCATCAGCTGTAGAACAGTATATACGATGACAGCAGACGCGTCATCCCCGTCTCATTTAGAATTACCAGCTCAAAGGAAGAAGTACGTGATGGATGCGGACGTACCAATTCGACCTGTTATTACGCATCCTATTGAAGGCGTGATGGAGAATAGGTGGGTTATAGTCGCAGGGTCAAGGAGCTTGTCCTGCAAAACAAGCGAAATCAGTCTCACTAAAGGACGGTAGACGAACTGTTTCGAACGTACGGGCACTTTCTTCTGCGTCAACACGACGCTGGTATCCTTGCCACGAACAGCAATAGATGTTTGTCCCGAGCCTGAGATAGCCTTGAACGCATACTCTGTACACAGAGACCACGCGTTCCTGTTAGCTTTAGTTTCTTGCCTTGGATTGTTGAGGACGCGACGCGCGTCACGTACCGACTTGGTAGAGACGGCCTTCTGGGGAGAAGACGGTGAGGTATCTAGCAAACTTGATTAGCTTCATAGTGCATATAGTATGATTAATGAGCCGTACCTGTCGTACGAGGTTCGGGACATGCTGGTAGATTGTTAGAAAGGATTGTACGCGAGGAGGTGGACGTATGCTTGGTCTGCATCGAGGACGCGCAAGTGCAGGACGCGTGATCATTTTCCAAATAAAGAAATAACACTACACGCTGATCGACGTACAGTGTCTACTTCATGGCGTAACACAAACTTGCACAAAGTGCAGTTCTCTTTGTTTATATGTATGAGTCTACGACGCTCTAATGTTGATCTTTAAGTTATTTCCCTTATAGCATTGCATGCTAGCTCTTTCCAGTCTCAACTCAGTTCTGATGTGGGATTAGTCTGGTCTGGTCTTGTTCCTGGATGGTGGCAAGCTACCAACAAGTAAGGAATATGAAATCCCGACCTTGCCAAGTGGAGGAATTGCCTATGCATACGGCAGACCGTAACACACCCACAATCCGCAACTCGCAAACTACCTCTCCTAAAATATGCACGGGCGGATTCCCTTCCAGAACCTCTCCTATTGGAAAATGTGTCTAACTCTCATGGCCAGTGGCGCTATTCTGCTTTCGACTTCCTATGCACCTTGGGCTTGAGAAAAATGCAAAGTTGTTGGTACGATGCGGCGTCGGCGCTCTCTCTTGTCCTCCTTTCCTTTCATCTTGTCTACCAGCTAGCACGCCACATTCGCAAGACAGGAGACGTTTTGGAGGATAAGCAAGCCAGAAAGCAAGGGGGCGAGTGCGGCGACATTAACGAGCGACGATGAGCGCTGGTGGTGCTATCACTACTACTGGCGCTCGTCCAGTCGTCCCTCCCATCAACACAACCAACCTCCCTCCTCCTGCTCCACCAATTCCGAACTTTCATAATGCGAACAGAGGAGCAGGAGGAGCGCTTGGGAACAAACCTGTACCGCCGCCACCTCCGAAAAGTCCTTTGCGCGCTTCCTCTCGCGCTACTACACGTGAACAGTATCAAGAACGTGCAGCGTTAGGAAGGACGAGGAGCGGTTCTGCGGGGTCGACGAGCAGCTCGATCTCTCGAAGACGTGGCGATGGGAAGGTTATCCAGCTTACTATGCCCACACCTCTTAGTGCGCTTGACCCGCCTACGCCTACACGCGCGGAACAGATTCCTTCTCCTACTTCTCTAGGACAAGGACAGGCTCAGCTGGCTTCTATGTTGGAGAAGACGAGGAAGGCACGGGATACTACGACGGGAGGTACGGGAGGACCAGGGAACCTCTATCCTCCTCCCGCTTCTCCGCTCAATATCAAGAAAAAGGCACCACAGCGACCCGGTACGGGTAACAGCAACGGTAATATAATAAGACGAGAAAGCTCGTTCTCGAAGCTGGGTAAACGCCTCACGCGGAAGCCGAGTATGGCTTTCACTGGTTTGAACTTGCAAAGGATGGGGATGGGGAGGAAGAGGAGTAGTAATGGGAGCGGCGGTGGGTATAAACGGAGTGGGATATCTTCTGAGGATGTGTTTAGAAACTTGGACCGAAGTCAAGGAGAGCGAGGACAGGGACAGAGTGGAGACGTTGGTGGTGATGATGATAATGTGCCACTGCAGACATTGCAACAACAACGACAGAGTGGGGGATTGACGAGGAGGCTTTCGAAGAAGAAGCAGATGCAGCCGTCGACGCAGACTCAGAAGCAGAGGCCTGGTCAAGGAGAATGGACGAGGAGACGCTCGAGTTTGGCGAAGCTTGCGAGACGGGAGTCGGTAAAACTGAAAAGTATTTTGAAAAACCCTATCAGGTCTCAACCTCAACCACAACCGGCGAACAAGAACCAGGCTGAACTTTTGCCACAATCTACTCCTAAGCCTCGAGCAGCTGTTGCTGGACCTACTGGACGTACTACTGGATCTTCTGGTGTTGACGCGAACTCAAATTTGGGCATGGCGCAACCGCGGACAAAGACTGTGAACAGTGTAACCTGGGATTCTTCGCCGCCTCGAGAAGGTACTGCTCCTACTTCTACTACTACTCCTACCGATGCGGGAAGAAGACGTTCAGGAACTGGGACGAAGCTGCGAAGTATCCTCAAGCCAAGTCCAAGTGTAAATCCTGAACTCATTGCACCTGTCCCTACTAAGCCCTCAACTCTTCTGTCGGCAGCAATGGCACTGGAAGCTGACAAAGAGAATGCTCAACCTATGCAAATGCCAATACCGATGCAAGCGAATAATGACCAAGGTGAGGATTATGTTGGTTGGAGAGAGAACTTTATCAAGGAACTTGTCGTAGCTATTGCTGACCAACCTCAACCTCAACCAACTCTATTTGAAAATGCACGAACGAGGCTTCAAAGGACAAGAACGCAAAGCACCAATCAACCTCTAATCGCTAAGGAATCAACACCATCACCACCCCTGCCACCAATAACGACAACTACAACAGCAAAGGAAACAAAGAACCGAATGTCAACTGCTAGTGGTGCTAGTTCTACTACCGGGAAAGACATACTCAACGAAATTGATCTGAAACAGCTTTCTGCTTCTGAGGCGCGGAAGTTAATTAGGCAACATAATCGACAGTATTTCCAGTCGCAGATTTGGGACCCGGCGCTTGCGAAGGACTTTGCTGAGACGTATCAGATTGCTAATGCTAATGAAGGTAGTGACCAACAGCAATTTTACCAGCGGCAGCCGCCGCCTCAAAATCTTGGACTCGGGGCAATTGCGAACGGAATTAATGGTGCTAATGCAAATGCGAATGGTAATGGGAAAAGGAATAGTTATTCACAGATGCTAATACAAGGTACACCTCGGAATTCCTGGAAGCGTACTTCGTTCTTTAGGCCTTCACCTCCGCCAAAGGACGACGACCTCGAGAAATTCGACTGGCGGAAATTCGGTAGCCCATTCTCGTCAAATGAGAAACGAACTTCGAGGGATAGAGATAGTCGAGATGATTGGGGTCTTTCTGTTCGTCTTGCACTGGCGAAGTTGGAGAATAAGATAGCTACGGAGGCGAATAATGATCCTGCGAAGTTTATGAAGGCGAGGAGGGAGTCTGCGCAGTTGAGGGCGTGGATTGCGAGTCAGAGACGGACGAGTGAGTCGAGGTTGAGTAAGATTGCGAGTGCGAGGCAGCAGTTGATGTCGTTGGGTGTGACGATTGGATCGGGTGGTGCTGCTTCTGGAGCTGCTGGTACTGGTGTTGGTAACGGGATTGGTGCTGTTCCTGCCGGTCGTGTAAGTGCTGGTACGAATGCTACTGGGAGTGGAGGGAATGGAGCGACGAACACGCTTGAACAGGACGACGACGCGTTCGTTGCGGAGCTGCTACGCGAGAACGAGATCAAGCTTAAACATAGTTCGAACCCGATGGGCGAAGCGGAGCGGATGTTTGGCCCTCCAAACTCGAATCACCATTATACGCCGTTCTCGCAGCATCCGGCTGGACTTGCGACGTTACAAGAGGAAGAAGCCGAAGGAGAGTCAAGGGAAGGAGATCACTCCGAGAAAGCACAGCACTTGATCACAGGTGATGCAGGTATCGGTGCACACCCAACAGTACGAGACCGACAAATATTGTCAACGTCAACGTTCTTCCGTCCCGGCCCACTCAGGAGTAGAGCGAAAAGTAGCGTCTTCTCGATCTTTGACGAGAAGAAAGCCGCGCGGCGGGAAGGGAGGGAGTATAAATCTAAATCCAAGTTCCTTAGTACCGCTACCAATACTACCAATGCGACCTCGACGACGGGAACTTCGACGACAACGCAGAGTCAGATTGATCAGGTTGAGATGCAGGAGGCGAGATGTTGTGGGTTGTGGAAGCCGAAGGCTTTCGTGGATGAGATTTCACAGGACTCGGACATGGTACGCAAATAATATAGGATAGGACATTCACGCTCTTTCAATGTGTTTTCTTGTTTTTGCCTTTTGTATTTTGTACTTGGAGTCTTGTGCACCACATCCACTCCTTCCATTTCTTAGGATCTATTCACATCTTTGGACAGGACTAGATACTCACTTCACTTTCCTTAACCTAATTTGTTATTATTTATTTATTCTTCCTCTTTTGTTTTGTCTGGATGCATTGTAGATATTGACACACTACCTAATGAGCATTTTGACAATGCTAGTATATTGATATTTTCCGTGTTTCTTGGTCTTGAATACTTTCAAGTTGATCAGGAGCGCAAATAAACGTCAACAAAAGAAAGAGAAATTGATCGTTTTGATGATTGGTCAGATATCAAGGATAGCCACGTGATGCTGGGAGTAAAACTCTCTGAAACTGCAAAAACTTTCGGACCTGAATTTCCGTGCGATCGTCCTTCCAACTACCTCCTCCTTACTCCTCTGTATACGTTACATAAAATGGGCAAGGTCGACAAGAAGGAAAAGAAGGAGAAGAAAGTGAAGGAGGTGAAGGCGAAGGAAGTGAAACCTGCTGCACCTGCTCCTGTACCTGCTGCGAAAAAGGCGAAGACGGTGCGTTACTTGTTGTTTCTTCTCTCACATGGATGGACGGAGCGCTGACTTTTAGTCTTATTTGCTTTTCCACCCGGGCTAGCAGAAAGCTGCGAACGGAAAACAAGAAAAACCGGGGAAGCCTAAAGCTACACCTGCTCCTGCTCCTAAGAAGGCGAAAGCGAAGAAACAAGAGAGCAGCAGTAGTGAGGAAGACTCAGAAGAGGAGTCTGAAGAGGAAGTTAAAGTAAAGGGAAAGGCCACTCCTGTTAAGGTGTGTATATCTTATCTCTCGCTTGTCTCCGTTTCTTTTCATTGACGTATCGAAAGAAGGCGAAACCTGAGAGTAGTAGTAGCGAGAGTGAGTCAGAGGAGGAGGAGGATGAAAAACCTGCTAAGAAGGTGAGTGCGAAAGTTGGGAAGGCAAAGGTTCGTTGATTTCTCCGCATCTACTATCGTCTTATATGCATATACTAACTAAACTGATATCTAATCTTATTTAACGTGTAACCTATGATGTCTTTTATTTTGCATAGCCTTCTTCATCTTCGTCGGAAGAAAGCGAGAGCTCCTCTGAAGAGGAAGAGTCCGCGAAGAAAGCGAATGGAAAAGTCACTCCAAAGAAGGTACGTAGTCATCATTCTTCGACACAGCTGCGGTTTATATAGCATTTTTGCAGGCGTCGTCGTCGTCGGAAGAGGAAAGCGACGGGTCTTCCGAGGATGAGAAACCCAAAACAGCACAAATAAAAGATGCTTCAAAGAAGGCGAAAGAGGAAAGTAGCAGTGAAGACTCGTCTGAAAGCTCTTCGGAGGATGAAGCGCCCAAGGCCAAGGCCGCTGCTGCAAAAGCTGCCTCAGAGTCTGACTCGGATAGTGATGATGATAGTAGCAGTAGTGACGAGGAGAGTGCCAAGCCAACAGCTGCGAAAAAGGCTGCAAAGAAGGGAGAAGAGTCCTCAAGTGAGGAGTCTGATGGGAGCGAATCGGATGACGAGGATGAAGATGAGGACGCAGAGATGGCGGATGCTGCACCTGCTAAAAAGGATGCTCTAGCAAAGAATGGTAAGTCGTGGCATTACCTATTTCTCTGACCTATATTCTCATTTCTTCACAGGCAAACGCAAAGCAGACGAGTCTACATCCGCACCCTCCAAAAAGACCAAACTTGCCAACGGCGATGCCGCTGCACAAACATCCTCCGACTCTCAGGAAGACTCAAAAACTGTGTTTGTCGGACGACTATCTTGGAACGTCGATAACGACTGGCTCGCACAAGAGTTTGCAGATTGCGGCGAAGTTGTTTCTGCTCGTGTGCAGATGGACCGGAATACGGGCAAGTCTCGTGGGTTCGGATTTGTTGAGTTTGCAACGGCGGAAGGTGCCAATGCTGCTGTCGCGTTGAATGGGCAGAAGGAGATTGACGGACGCGCGGTGAACCTTGACAAGACGTCTGCGAAGCCTGCGGACCCTGAGAGACGTGCTAAAGCGTTTGGTGACTCGACGAGTGCACCGTCGAGCGTGCTGTTCGTCGGGAATGTCAGCTTTGACATGACAGAAGATGGGTTATGGGAAGTCTTCGCGGAGTATGGGGAGGTGAAGAGCGTGAGGCTCCCGACTGATAGGGATACCCAGCGGTTGAAGGGGTACGGTTATGTGGAGTTTGTTGATGTGGAGTCTGCAAAGAAGGCGTTTGAGGGCGCGAGGGGAATGGATGTTGGTGGGAGGACGATTAGGTTGGACTATGCACAGCCGAGAGACGGAAATGGCGGAGGTGGAGGTGGAGGCGGAGGTGGAGGCGGGTTTGGGGGAAGGAGAGGTGGAAGAGGTGGGGGTGGTGACCGCGGATGGGTAAGTCCATGAATTCGTAGATGTGGTATTTCGACCGGCTAATCCATCAACCAGGCTGGACGAGGTGGATTCGGCGGTGGTGACAGAGGCGGACGTGTAAGTTCAAAGATCTCAAAGGTTGCTTTCTCCATGTCGTATACTAACTTCGTATATCAGGGTGGTGGACGTGGAGGGTTCAACGACCGCGGCCGAGGTGGAGGCAGGGGAGGCAGAGGAGGAGGACGCGGCGCACCTCGAGGAGGCGCACGAACAGGCGGTGCCGTCGAGTTCAAAGGCGAGAAACTCAGGTTCTGAAGGCAGACCACTTGCTATTGCACCCCTCCTCTCGACCACGTTAATGAACGTTAATATGCACCTCAACTTCTTATCTTGTGTTTCGGAGTTCGTTATTCAGACGCACCTTGTCTAGATATGCTCTTGGTCATTTCTCTTTTGTCGCTATTTTCTTCGTTATTCCGTCTAACCGTCTCCTTCACTTGCAGGATTTCCTGTTAATTCTGCAATGCTCTTGCCCTTGTTCTGCACACACACATGTACTGTACATACCAAACCAAAAGCAGTTCACTGGCAATGTGCGAGGATGAAAATAATTTGTCGTCTGTCAATCCTTAGATCCTCAACCTAAGGCAAGTGGGTAGGGCATATGTGAACTATGCATATGACGGAAGGAAAACAATATTACGTTTGTCTTTAAAGAGAATAGTGTGCTTTCTTAGCTCAGTTGGCTAGAGCGCCAGTCTCATACTTTACGTATGACTTCCGAAATTGGAAGAGAGATCTGGAAGTCGCAGGTTCGAGCCCTGCAGAGAGCAACTTAAGAGTTGTATGATGGATCTTTTTTTCCCTTCCTCTCTTCTTCTTCCTTCCCTTCCATTTCCATTCTTCTTTCATTCCTTTTTTCTTTCGACTCTCTGTCGCAGTCAGCTATGAGGACTAATTATTATGTTTAATCTGGTATCCATAGCTTCTCTTGTACATGACACACTATTAAGACGTATCGGGTTTATGTTTGAAATGTTCATGCATTTATTCGTGCAAATTCAATTTCACTCAGAAATCAGAAATCACATTTCAATATATCATTTTAATGAGTAACTTGATACGACAGCATGCACAATGTATTTCCATACAGTGACAGACACTGCCCTACACCACCCAGAACTATATTCATTCTTGCATGATCTAAATTTAACCAATTTCAAAAGCACTTGCGATGAACAATCCCTGGACCAGATTCATCGTACTCCTGCTTCGAGCACCACAAATTCTGGAATGTGCTCAATGATGCGAGGATCGAACCACCGATCCACACAGAGTACTTCCTTTCTGGCGGTGCGATTATCTTGACCTTGACACTGCTTGGCGCGAGTGCTGTGAGTTCCTTTTGCATGCGATCGGCTATGCCGGGGAACATGGTCGTTCCGCCTGAGAGGACTACGTTTGAGTATAGGTCGCGACGGATGTCGAGGTCGCACTTCGTTATGGAGTTGTAAGTCAGTTCGTGGATGCCTGCATGCTCGGCTCCGATGAAGGCTGGTTGGAAGAGTGCTTCGGGGGTGCGGAAGCTGGATATAAGTCAGTCGGACGTCTCGGGAAGAGAGTTTGTAGAATTGTGTGAGTTTAACTGACCGCTCGTTACCGATTGTTATGACTTGACCATCCGGAAGCTCGTAATTCTTCTCTACCATAGACGACATCGCAGCTTTCTGCATCTCTTCTTCGAAGTCTAGCGCGACGTAGCTGAGTTTCTCCTTGATGTCGCGCACGATCTCGCGTTCTGCGGTCGTTTTGAACTGGTATCCGCGTTCCGTGAGGATCTTCATCAGGTGGTCCGTCAGATCACGTCCTGCAAGGTCCAGACGCAGAATCGAATGCGGCATGGAGTATCCTTCGTATATCGGTACAGTGTGTGAGACACCATCTCCGGAATCGAGAACGATACCTGTTGTACGACCCGATGCGTACAGAGAGAGCACAGCTTGGACCTGGACGTAGAACGCAGGAGCGTTGAACGTCTCAAACATAATCTGCGTCATCTTCTCCCTATTGGCTTTTGGGTTCAGCGGCGCTTCGGTAAGCAGGACGGCATGTTCTTCTGGTGCGACGCGTAGCTCGTTGTAGAATGTGTGATGCCAGATTTTCTCCATGTCGTCCCAGTTCGTCACGATACCGTGTTCGATTGGGTATTTGAGCGAAAGGATACCGCGTTTGGACTGGGCTTCGTCGCTTTAAAAACCGGTTGGAAACGTTAGTCGTTTATTTGGGGAAAGGGGTACTGCTTGATTTACCCGACGTAGGAATCCTTCTGGGTCATTCCGACCATGACTCCCTGTTGACGGGGACGACCGACGATCGACCTGAACCCGCATGTAAGTGATACAATAAGACAAGAACAGCTCATATTGTAACGTACGGAAAGACCCCGCGAGGTGCATCGTCGCCTGTAGATCGATTGATATGAGAACGAGTGTCAAAAGTAACGAGCAGTATCATTTACCAGCAACTATGTATTATCAATAGCGTCAGCTACCATATTTCACTACAGAAAGCAATAGAGACTTACATCCAGCCTTGCACATGCCAGAACCATTATCAATGACCTATATGGAAGCGAAGTTGATTCAGTAAATAAAAGGCCAGTCTAGTATGTTGCTATGAATGAACGCACAATCGCAGCAATTTCGTCCTCCATCTTGTTTTTTTTTACCGGTTAAGAAGGCAGAAGAGCGATAGTTTGCTATGTGAATCGACAGCATTGAAGTTCAGTGAGGCTTAAATATGTAAGACTGCGTGCTGCGAGGACGGAGGCATGACTTGGGCAAACGACCGCGGGCACAGGCATCGTGCGGAGGTAGCTTGCGGTCAAGGTGCGCAGCGGCAATATTCTGTTACGCCGTGTGGCGCATCGCCGACGTTATACACTTGGCATTGAACGGCGCAGCGGGAGTATGAGATGGTTTATGAACAAGACGGGTGTGATAATATGATGGCTATTACGACATCAGCCTGAGGATGATGACTAGTTTGGCGAAAAGATACGTATGCTGTGGTCATCACTAGCGATACGCAATGGCAAGCGAGCTTAAGATCGAACCACTCCTAGCGTTGCTGAAGATCGCAGTACGCTGTACGCAGCACGTTCGACAAGACAATATCACATCGTACGACTTGGTGTAGTGGCAGCACAACCGGAGAGAGCTGAATGCGCAGCATCCAGCAGGGAATTGTTTCATGACCAGATTAATATTGAGACCAGTTCCGAGTGTAGCATAAATGAAAATTCAGTATGTATAACTTTAAGTCATCTAAGTGAGATTGTACAGCACTTGTCTTGCTTGTGCTTGTATTACTGTGATGATAGTTGTAGATAGAGAAATTCGTGCACCAAAGGTTAAAATTGGATGAACTGTATTGACTAGAGTACGAGTGGAAACTCCCGAGAGCCTGTGGGAAACTAGTTTTCCACAGGTCATTTTGCTGGGGCTCTGGAGGCGTGGTAAACCTCGCGTGGACAACACTTAGTCAGCATATTAGTAATATCATTATAATGTTCCAAAAAGGAAATTTTAAAGAATTTTGTGTCGTTTACCTCTATTGAGCTGAAAATTTAGGTACAATATTAATTTCAGACATTGGTTATACTGCTGAGAGCAATTTTATTGTGTTTTATAGTCTACCAGTGTTGAAACATACATAATAAATAGATATATCTAAGAGAAATAAAAAGAAAGAGGCAGCTAATTACATTGACCAGGCTTTATTATTGTTCAAAATTTGTAAATTGTCCAAAGAGGTACTGGAAATATTGTCCATATCTATCACTTGTACCTCTCCAGATTTATCAGAGTGTACTCCTTCAAATGAAGGAGTATCTGAAAGAATGTCAAGCAAAATAGGAGATGTTAACCTAATAAAATGACAGACATAGAGTATATG
>NW_006760393.1:424725-425363 GCF_000271605.1 Fomitiporia mediterranea MF3/22 | reverse complement strand
TATGTATGACTAATACATTTGAGTTTTCCACAGGCCAATTTCCGGCAACCCTTGTGGTAGTGAGGTTTACCTCGTGGGAAACCTCTGTGGTAATCCTCACTGTGGGAAACTAGGGAGTTTCCACTCGTACTCTAGTATTGACTGTATTAATATTATGTAAGAACCGAAAGAAACTTCGTTTCGTTTCGGTTCACAGAATTTGAGAAAGGTTCTAACATTTTACAGTTGCTCTCCACTGTTTCCTTAGGCTCTGAAGTGCAAAGACCTGTTTTGTCTATAAGTCAGTATACTGTACCCATCTGTATGGGTACAACCAGGCAGAGTGCGTTACCGGTGGAAATTGGAAACCTAACTATGTGGACGCGTTACAGTTGCTAATACAGACAACCAGACGGACGTTGCCAGAAGTTACTATACTACATTAGTATTAGTATATAAATTCAATCGTAACAATCCAATAAGTTTTTCAAATTTTCTAACACTTGTAGTATACAAAAGTAACAAAACTACACTTGAATTGTCTTATATAATATAATGCTCGCTTAAAACTGTGTAACGCTCCTTAAGGGAAAGCAACTACTGCTATGCGTTACGCGTTACTGCTAGCAACCAAACCACCCCTGCGTTACACGTTACGG
>NW_006760393.1:276730-424705 GCF_000271605.1 Fomitiporia mediterranea MF3/22 | reverse complement strand
TTATGTAAGAACCGAAAGAAACTTCGTTTCGTTTCGGTTCACAGAATTTGAGAAAGGTTCTAACATTTTACAGTTGCTCTCCACTGTTTCCTTAGGCTCTGAAGTGCAAAGACCTGTTTTGTCTATAAGTCAGTATACTGTACCCATCTGTATGGGTACAACCAGGCAGAGTGCGTTACCGGTGGAAATTGGAAACCTAACTATGTGGACGCGTTACAGTTGCTAATACAGACAACCAGACGGACGTTGCCAGAAGTTACTATACTACATTAGTATTAGTATATAAATTCAATCGTAACAATCCAATAAGTTTTTCAAATTTTCTAACACTTGTAGTATACAAAAGTAACAAAACTACACTTGAATTGTCTTATATAATATAATGCTCGCTTAAAACTGTGTAACGCTCCTTAAGGGAAAGCAACTACTGCTATGCGTTACGCGTTACTGCTAGCAACCAAACCACCCCTGCGTTACACGTTACGGTTGTACCCATACAGATGGGTACAGTACTCTTCTTCTAGGACTTTCTCAATGCTTATTACTTTAATAATATCTCTAATTATTTAGTACACGAAATATCTCTGGTTCTTCCAGAGCTCCTTATCTATTTGAGAGAAGAGATTTGAGATGTAACATTGGTAATTGTTACTGTTGTACTCGAATCACAATACTGTGTAGCCACCTCATTTAGGTCTAAGTCACCCTACGAACCCTAATGTTTAACATTATTTGCATGTGTATATCCACTGAGCGTAATGGCATTAGTATTGTTAGCTCTAAGCAAAGTAGTATGCAAGAAGGTTCTAGTTGTTTAACGAAACGTGAGTACTAGAACTTGGATTTGGTGCTTGGTCCTGGTTTGATGTTGGTATTCGATATTGAAAGAGGTGCTATTGTACACAGTGGTTCAATGGTGTCTTCTCTGTTAGTTAATATCGTAAATGTTCGACGTCAACGGAGGTGCATAATTCGAGAGGTATACACTATACAGTGATTTAGAACTCGGGTTTGACGCTTGGTTCTGGTTTGACGTTGGTATTCGACGTCGAAGGGGGAGATGCCTGCTGTTCGGCTGTGTCTTGTTCTTCGAGGTAAGGGGTTATTTCGGGGAAGTGTTCTGAGAGGGCGTTGTTGAGTAGTGAACGGTATGACTGTAACATGTAATAGATATCATTGTCTTGCAGTGAGTAATGTGAATTACAAGAGAGAGAGAGAAAGAAAGAAAGAAAGAAGGAGCACACCTCGATAGCTTTGATTTTGCCATTCATGAATTGATTTTCTGTCGCTGCGCGTTCGATCCTGTCTTTGGTTAAGAACATAGGGTTGCGAGCGTTGTCAATCTCTCTAAACCAAATATCATCTCGACATTACACCTAGTCACAGTTAGAAGAACCAACGGAGTTGACGCACTGAAGGATCTGCATAGGGATCATAGTATCCAACCTCTCCGCCATATTCTCAATACCAGCCAAATGCCCAACCACATCATTAACTCGTTGACCAACGGGTTTCACAGGTGGAGGAGGGGGAGGTTCGCCAGGTTTAGCGTTCTGCTGGAGTCTATCGCGTTCTTTGGTGAGGTCATTGACAACTGTTGTGCCGAGGTTGTATAATGCGTTCGCGAGGCCTATGAGTTCAAGCTCGAGGTCGCCTTGGATGCCTGTTGGGAGGGGAGATTGGGCGGGGTCTGCGCCGCTTGATGAGTCGGGAGTTGCTGCTACTGCTGCGAGCGGGGTGTGCGGGAGGGTCGGCTGGGACATGACTGTAGAAGGTGATAGGATCGGATTCATCGGAAGACGGAAAGAACGGAGCCGGAGAGGAGGGAAGGCCGAAGAGGAGTCACGCGTGCAGATGATAGACGATGGTTGTCATGCCACCGTGACTGCGATCGTACGCGTGGCCCATCTGCCTGGGGAAGGAAATTCATTGGATCATGTCCTAGGGCGCTGGTTTCTCTTTCTGTCTTTGTCATCTCTATCGGCACAAACAACAATACTGCCTTTATTCGTCTTATTCTCCCCTTGCCCTTCTTCTCTCCTCAAGGGCTCTTCCATCCCTTCACGTCCTTCCTTCTCCTCCCCCTTTGGCCCGCTCGACGTGCATGGACCTCCTCAGCAAATATGAAGCTTTATCCGTCACTTCTCAAAGGACAGATGTCGCAACTGTCCTTAGATCAATCATAAATGGTATTTATCTCTTCTCTCCTCCTTTCTTCCGTCCATAACATCGTAAATAATAACAATAATAATATTGTAATTCCGTACCGACACAGGCTCCTTCCTCCTGCCGAACAACGATCGCGATCGTCTCGTCGGCCTCCTTCTCCACGACGTCGAGGCTGCCCTAGACCGTTCTGACAAGAAAGCTCGGCTGTCCAGAAAAGGTCGGTCTCTCACTCAGATCTACAATCGCACTCTATATCCTCCTCCACTAGTATATAGTATCTATATTTATACTACCCCATTATCTAGATGCTGGTCTTGCGCTATTGGCGTTGAAGACACTTGGACGTGCACCTGCTGCGTCGGACATCATTGCTAGGGAATCCGTACGTCTCCCTCTCTTTGTTTACTCTTTGTTTTTCCTTCTCCTTGTCCCTTGGCTGATGCATCGAACCTTACTTATGGAAACGATCCTATCGATATTAACTAGAATCTCCGAATTCTTCTAAGTACGACCAAATCACTTCGTTCGTCTGATACAGAAGCCGCGGATGATGCATTGCGATGTGTTGCTAACGCTTTGTTACTCGTTGAACGAGGGAGGGAAACGTGGGTTGATATACATGGTGGAGCTTATTGTGTTGACCTCCTCGAAGTATGTTCTTCTTATCATCCATTCATTCACTTATATTAAACTTATATTAATCGTTGTTTCATTTGTTTTGTATCGATTGCAGAAAGCCCAAACCCCAACACTCGTCTTCCTATGTAGTCGAATCCTCTTCCTCTCCACCGCCTCCCCTACATCCGCTCTCCTCCCGGCCTTACTCGGACGTCATTCCATTTCTTTTTCCTTCCCTCAACGTATAATGGAGAAAAATGGGAATCAGGATGTTGTGGTGATTGTGTCGAAGCAGCTTGATTTTTTGTTAAATGGAGTGTTGGTGGGGACGCCGATGAGTAAGGAAGCGATGACGGATTTGTTGAAGTTTTCGTTTAATTTATTGTGTCATTGGCCTAAAGTGGGTGTTTGTTGCGTCTTTTTTTTGATTTTCTAGAGTTGTTCATTGACAACTTTCTTTGTGTACTGGACAGATTGCTCCAGACGCAGAAGATGTCCGACCAAGGAATGGGAATGGGAACAACGACCTTCCTCCCAACTCGGTGAACTCGCATATTGATAATCCTGTACTCGGTGAACGTTGGTCAAGACGACTAGACGGGTACGCTCAATAGTCACATTCACCCTCGTCAACCCGTCCGGTTTAACTTCTCTAACTTATTTGCTGCTATAGGTTCTTACCAGCTCTACGCCGAGTATTCCTAAACCTTCCACCAATGTCTCCTTCACCTTTGACAGCTCCTGTGACGCATGTCTTACATGCGCTCTTACCAATCCCGATTGATGAGAAGTTGTATTCGGTTTGGTTCCCGGAGGGTAACGAAGGTACGTCTTCATTACCTTAAATTTCCCGTTTGACTGGTTTCACTGAGTCGGATGGATTTTGAATTGAATATTGATTTTGATTTTGATTTTGAAGGTTCGAGTGGTCGCTCAACTCCACGTTCGACGAACTCCTCGCCGACGACTGGTGAAGCCCACCCTCGTATTTCTTGCTCTTCGGACTCTCCTACAAGCGGACCTTCAACGACAACAACTAGATCCTCAAAAGAAAAAGAAGGTCCACTCGATAGGGCACTGTCGATGCTCACACCTCGTCTTTCCCTTTCGCGGTCTCCTTCGCCCGTCTCTCCTGTTGCACGCGACTCCATCTCCTCCGAACAACATCCTTCCACCTCCCCCTCGACGGCGGGTCCAGTAACACCAAAGTTCATTCAACGCGGTCTGGACCTCCTAGACGTCTCACTCGCACATTACCTCCCTGGGAACGTCGACCCAGACGACGCGTCTGTCAAAAACATCTGTTCAGATGAAGATGTTGTGTTGGATCATATACTTTCTCCACTTGTGTTGTTGTTGAATAAGTTGTGTAAGGGGAGTGGAGAGTGTAGGAGGGCTGTTTGTTCAAGGGTCTTGCCTGTAGACTTGGACCGTACGAAACCACTTGAAGGACGAGCGGATACGTTGGGGAGGTGTTTAAGGTTGATGGCTTGTGTACAGCATCAGCAGTTGAAAGATGGGATTGGGGAGTTGGTTTTCGTTGTTTGTGATTCGGATGGTACGTGCAACCTCCTTACAAAGGACTCATTAACACTGAACTCTGTGAAATTGTCTGTAGCTACGGTGATGTCAACCCAAATTGGGTACGGCAATGCAGCAGGGTACCTCTTCAATCGTGGTATACTCTCCGCTCCTCCTTCGACATCCGTCTCAACCTCATCAACCTCATCCACCAGCTCTGCTTCCGCATCCATCTCTTCCATCTCTTCCACCAACTCCTCTGGCCCGTCTCTAGCCATCTCCACCGCATCAGCAGAAGAAGAAGAAAGAGAAAGAGAAATTAACCCGATAACAGGCATGCTAACCACCCCTCGCCCACCGTCTCCACAAATGACAGAAGAAGAAAAAGAACGTGAAGCAGAGAAGTTGTTCGTACTTTTTGAGAGGTTGGAGAAGGCGGGTGGGATGGAGAACCCGATTAAGAAGGCGCTGAGGGAGGGAAGGTTGGAGAAGTATGAAGAGGAGAGGAGGAGGATGGATGAGAGGGGCGGTGAGGATGATTTGGATTGAACGAACGAATGGGAGTTTGAGTATGTTGGAGACGAGTGAGTGAGTAGTGATGATGATGAACGACGAGCGATGAATGGTAACGAGAAACGAGAAACACGTGTGGTAATGTTAGGAGGAGTGCGTATGACGAAGCAATAACTGCCCTCCCCGATCACCAATTATTTAAGTTTTGTTTAATTCGTAATCTGTACCCTCTTCACCCCCTCTCTCCCTCAGTGTCTCACTACTTCCGTCATCGTCATTATTATTGTTGTTCTTCGGCCAAGTTTACGACCATTAGTTTTTAGCCTTTAGTTTTTTTAAGTCCTAGTTTTACTTATACCCTAATATTAATTAATGTAATGCAAACACAGTTTGAGTGACCTTCGAAGATTGTACTGTCTGTTCTACTGCTTGAGAGGTATTGAATAATAGAGGTATTGAATAATATTGTGTATGTATGTATGTGTAAGCTGAATAGAATTTGATGGTAAACATTTGAATGGCTAAGGAGAAAAACAAATGGTTTCGTCCTGGAACTCTCCCTGGCGGGGAGTCGAACCCCGCTCTCGCGCGTTCCGTCTAGTGACAGGCGCGTGTACTCAGCCGATATACTACCAGGGACTTGTTACTATCGCTTATTGTAGAATACATATACTTTTGCGTTACTGCAAAGCATTTGACACGCTGACGATTGGTATCTTTTGTGGGAAGTTATTGCACATGTTGGACGGTTTTATATAGTGTCGGACAAAGTGTTGCGTCATACTTCTCTATTTTCGGATAATGGACGTTAGATATTTGAAAAGGTGTATTTCTGTATTTTGTAGGCTTTGGTATGCATATTGTGTGGAGTATTAGTGCTTCCTGTCGGAGGTACGGCAATATCGCACTTCTCTACCTCTCCTTCTACCTCTACTCCCAACTTATGTGGCGATTCATAATCTAACTGAGACTGAAGGAGTGTAACTTTGCATCCCTCTGTGCCTGGTGCTCGCCACATACTTACTTATTTTGCAATGGCTTTTGTTACCCCCGAGTGGTGATATATGCGGGGTAGGATGAGGCGTAAGCCGTTTGCTTGCTTGCTTGCTTCCTTCTGTGTACGTAGGTGCACATATACACTTCGTCTTTTCCCTTGGTAGTCGATTCTTGAGTCGATTGTTGTTCTTGTGAAGTATGTCGGAGACGTCGGAAGAAGCGCCGCCTGCTATTGTGAGTGTCTTTTTCCCCTTCGTTTCGTTTCGTTTTGTTTTGGTATTTGGATGGGAATGTTGTATTGATTTCGCTTTTTTCGTGTGAAGATACTTGATAATGGGAGTGGGATGTGTAAGGCTGGGTGTAAGTCGAGTTTCTTCTTTATCCTTACTGTTAGGAGAGAAATGCTGATTTGAATTATCATTTAGTCGCAGGTAACTAATAGTCAACAATCTCGTGAAGGGATGTACATGCTGACATATGGATCTGATTTACGTGAATGTCAGGGGACGATGCCCCTCGAGCCGTCTTTCCGTGAGCCGTTCATACGGGTTTGTAACTTTGCGAAGTCGGCCCTGACGAGGTTGGATGTAGGTCACTTATTGGACGAGCTCGCCACACGGGAGGTGTGATGGTCGGGATGGGAATAAAAGATACTTTCGTTGGGTATGTAGATACGTTCCTCCCATTCCGCGTCGAATCGTGTTTTATCGTGCATCCACTGACTAACCATCCACGTATGTGCGTCTTGCTATTGCAGCGACGAAGCCCAATCAAAGCGTGGCGTCCTCAGTCTCCAATACCCACTCGAACACGGTATCGTCACCAACTGGGACGACATGGAGAAAATCTGGCACCACACATTCTACAACGAACTCCGCGTCGCACCAGAAGAACGACCGATCCTCATGACCGAGGCTCCACTCAACCCCAAAGTTAACCGAGAGAAGATGACGCAGATTATGTTCGAGACGTTTAACTCTCCAGCGTTTTACGTTGCGATCCAGGCAACGCTTTCTTTGTACGCTGCCGGGCGTACGACGGGGATTGTGTTGGATTCGGGTGATGGTGTGACGCATACTGTACCGATATATGAAGGGTTTTCGCTCCCGCATGCGATTTTGAGGATGGACCTTGCTGGGAGGGACTTGACAGATTATATGAGCAAGTCGCTTTTGACTCGTGGACATCATTTTACGACGTCGGCGGAGAGGGAGATTGCGAGGGATATTAAGGAGAAGTTGTGTTATGTTGCGCATGATTTTGATAAGGAGCTTGAGGAGGCGACGAAGAACCCTACTACAGTTGAGAAGAATTATGAGTTGCCGGATGGACGGTTTGTCATTGTTGGGGAAGAACGGTTCCGTGTACCTGAAGCGCTCTTTAACCCGGCTGTCCTTGGAAATGAATTTGGCGGGATCCATATGACGGCGTATAACTCCATAACGAGATGCGATGTCGACGTGCGTCGTGAGCTCTTTGGCAACGTCGTTCTCTCTGGTGGTTCCTCGATGTATCCTGGCCTTCCCGAACGTCTGAACAAGGAACTTACAGCCCTCGTCTCGTCTTCCATGAAAGTCAAGATTGTTGCTCCACCCGAACGTAAATACTCGGTGTGGATTGGTGGATCGATCTTGGCTTCGTTGAGCACGTTCCAGAATTTGTGGATTACGAGGGAGGAGTATGATGAGAATGGGCCGAGTATCGTGCATCGCAAGTGTTTGTGATGGAGATGAACTTGGACCTTTGGGGGTTTGCTAGAACTAGCTTTGGATTAAAAGGACAATTTTTATCATCATTAGAATAACGTACTCACTTTACTGTTTTACGATATCATACCATGCTTTGTATGCAATATTAGTTTCTTATATATTTACGAGTCATGTCGTGCGTCTGGGTGCTGGAGTTAGGACATGACGCTTTTCATTGCTACAAAGCTGGTGACGAGTTCGTCTACAACGGCATTTTGTTGAATCGGATCTTTGTCTAAAGCTGAAACTGCTGGTTCTCCATTCAACTTATAGTACTATGATTGATGTATGCACATCGATAAGATTCATGATGTGAAGGAGTAGCATATACTCACCTTCCTGATTGTCGCCCAATCTGTAATGTCCTTCAACGAATCCAAATGCACAAGATCACCTTGTACCACGTTCTTCATCTGTTTCTCGACATCACTCAGAGCTGCTGACGCTGGTCCGACACGGACGACCAGCAGAGAAGAGGAGTTGTCGGATACGCCAAATCGGCGAAGTGCCTCTGTGATCTAAAGTAACCGTCAGAATTCCTTGGTTAAAGCGAAGAGTAAGATGGCGATGAACTTTCTTACGTTATTAGTAGGATTTAGGCACCAGATGATCTCCGAGTGGACAGTTTTCGTCTTTAGGGCGTCTTGTGCATCTGCAAGCATCGATTGATAGACGGCCGTTTGTAAAGCCAATCTGCTCGTCACCTAATATTATATCAACGTAGTCAATGAGCACCTTTCCATTTTACATGTAAAAATGGCCGATAAGGCCGGACGACATACAAGCTTAGCCTCGATGAAAGCAAAGCTGACAGCGTCGCGTTCTTGTTCGCCTTCTGAACCTTGCATAGTCGAGGCATTGACGATGCGTGCTCGTAGCTCAGCTGCGTTTTGTACGTTCGTGAAGAGTGCGACGTGGACTGTAGTTAGTTGATCTGGGAAGTGCTTGTACGTGTAGCTCTCCATTTTTGCAGTCGAATGATAATGGCACGGAAACAAAAGCCAAGTTGATGAAGAGACGCGCTGACACGACATCTTCGTCACTGCCTCCAACGTTGATCATCACGCCTTGCTCGCTGGCCGTCGCAGCACCTCCTCCTCTCTTTCTCTAACTACTTCCACTACAAAACATGTTAATACTCGATTTACTCTCAAAACTGCCTACGGGTTTATTATTATCGTCGCTCGCGCTGGCTGCGAACGCTTTGCCTGTGGGGTCCGTCGAGTTGAAGGTTCTAACGCCGGATGACTTTGAGTCTACTGTTGCCCAGGGAGCGTGGTACGTGTCCTCCCCCCTCTTAGGTATTTGAATTGTTCTTGACTCAGAAATTGTTGGATGTGGTAGGTTCATTGAGCATTTCTCGCCTTATTGTCATCATTGTCGAGCGTTCGCCCCGACATGGGAGAAACTTGTAGAGCATTACGAAGCTATGGGTGATCCTGGTGTACACTTGGCTCAGGTTGACTGTGCAGTTAACGGAGGTGTGCAGAACGATGATATCTATTCAACTATTTATGCTAACTCTTTGTTCGTTGCGTTGCAGACTTATGCAACCAGCATGGCGTCAAAGGCTATCCTCAGATGAACATGTACGTCAACGGAGAGATGGTCGACAAATTCAAAGGTGTCCGCGACTGGGACTCGCTCACATCATTCATCGAAAACCACGCTGTCCATACTTCTACTCCCGCTGAAGAGGTAGAGCTCTCAGGCAAACCCATATCGGAACAGCAAAAACAACAAACCCCCACCATCCACACCGACAAGCTCAAGCCCAATCCAGAGGGTATGGTCAAAGCCCTCGGCCCCACAAACTTCGACGCAACACTCAACTCCGGACCCGTATTCATCAAGTTCTTCGCACCCTGGTGTGGTCACTGCAAGAAACTCGCACCCACCTGGACCGAGCTCGCAGCGCACATGCGGAATCAGCTAACTATAGCTGAGGTGAATTGCGAGATTTTTAAGGATTTGTGTAAGACGCAGGGTATACAGGGATTTCCTTCTTTGTTTTATTATTCTGGTGGGAGTGGGCCTGGGATGCATAAGGCGGAGTATACGGGTGGGAGGAAGTTTGATCAGTTGAAGAGGTTTGCTGAGACGGCTGTTGCTTCGTGAGTTATTTCTGTTTTACAGGAGTATGTCTCTTGACGCTGACTTTGATGTTATGTATGTCCTTAAGGTCCGTGGTGGAAGTGAAAACGGAAGCAGACTACGAGCACTACGTGGAAGAGTCTCCGGTGTTATACTTATTCCTTCATGCACCTGGTGACACACAAGCCTTGGTACGTTCGTTCATCACATAAAAAAACCATCTCAATCTTTCTTATTTCATTTTCAGAGCCGTCTAGCACAAACCTCCCATATCCTCCTCGGCTCACCCAAAATCCTCACCTCCTCATCCCCCGAACTCCGACACAAATTCTCCATCCCACCAGCGTACACCTCCACACCCGTCCTTCTCTCCATAAAAGATAATATCCCACACGCATACACCTCACTCTTCTCATTCTCCCCTGCCCCTCCCTCACCATCCACAGCGAAAGTCCATCGAGAGTCGTTACAAGAGTGGTTATTGCTTCATCGCTTGCCGAGTGCGTTGGAGTTGAACCAGGAGACGTTCCAGGATGTGATGAGTGCGGCTAGTAAGCCGTTGGTTGTTATTGCTGCTTTCTCGCCTGGGGGAGGTGAGGGTCATGCGGAGGAGAAGATGAAGAGTGCTGCAAGGGAGTGGAGGAACTTGATTGATCGTGAGAAAAGTGGTGGAGGGAGTGGAGGAATGGGATTGTGGAGAAAGGAGAGGGAGAGAGAGGTGGTGTTTACGTGGATGGATGGAGAGAAGTGGGCTAGTTGGATGAAGAGTATGTATGGGATTAAGGATGTTAGTGTTACGGATCCGAGGGTGGTTGTTGCTGATCATCAGGTGCGTACTGTCTCTTTTTTTTTCTTTCTTTCACTATTACTTTCACTCTTGGACTTGGGAGGTTGAGATGGAGATGCTGATTCGAATCTTTTGATAGAAATTGGTATACTACGATACGAACGCGAAGGGAAGCAAGATTGTGCTCGACGCACAAAGCGTAACGGAAGCTGTACGGGACGTCCTCTCTGGACACGTATCGTACAAACACTCGGAGAACATCCTTGAACGAACTGCACGGGTCAGTACTCTTCCTCTTCCCCTTCTCGCTCCTGGCCTCCCCCTCCGTCCTGCATCCCTTTTCTTCTTACCCCTTCAGCTCATACTCACAATTTTTCTTGTATTTCGCAGGGCCTAAACGACCTCCTGACATCCCTCGAAACAACAATCTACACACACCCATACCGCGCCGCACTCGCCTTCCTAGGTTTCATAGTGGGACTCGTGTGGTTGATTAAGCGACTTGTGACGGAAGATATCCCGAGTTCGTATGTGGATTATACGAGGTTGCAGAAAGATGGGAATCGGATTGATTAATTGAATTTTTGGAGAGTGGAAGGCATGGAGTCGTAATGGGATATGGTGTATGGATTTCTCATTATTGTAATAGGTGTTTGGTCCTGACTTGGTGTGTTCGGTAAAGTGGTTAGGCTGAATCAAGGAGAGGGATTGGTCTCTTTTGTTAATTATGTTATGTTATTTTACTTTGGATCGCTCTGTCATCGTATCACTAGTGCATAATTTTATGACCGCTATTACTATTTCCCATCTCCTGTTTTTCCTAAGGGCATCTGATATTTAACATTTTTTCTGGTATTGCTACTAATACAAATACAACTCTTGGACACTAGTCGAAAAGAACATGGCCACTATATGTAAGAAATCAAAAGAAGTCAAAAGTCGTATGCCATCAGTGAAGAAGGTATCCTGCCTATGCGATTAATGTAAGAGATTGGTTGCTGTAGATATGTAGATGGTGTAGATGGATGCGAGGAAAAAAGCAAGGACGAAGGAAGGAAAGTGAGTCCATTCGAGAAGTCGTCTAAGTTAGTTAGTTAGTTATGTGGACTCTCTTTTCTATACTACAATTGGATGGATAGATGGATAGGATAGCGTGGTACACGCCCAAAAGTCGCTCGGGCACAGAGAGAGAGGCAGGATAGGATAGGGCAGGATGGCATCCTTGGGCGGAAAAATTATATATAGTTGCCATGGGTCGGGAGAGCAAGAGGCGAGAAAACAAGAAGGCGAAGGCGAATAGAAATCAAATAAAAGCAATGCGAATAAGAGGAAACGGTGTTAGAAGATCTTTTCGAAATTCATTTTGCGTAATAGTAAGCCGATGCGAGAGCCGAAGGACGAAAGACGGGTGATGAGGGACAATGCAGAAGGCAACGAAGCCAACGTCATGAGGTAGGGTGTCAACTCAGTCTCATTGCGGAGAATGTGATCCAGACGAAGACTCCATATTGCCATTATGCGTCGGAGACCACGACACCCACGGTGAGACCGAGTCATCAAGCATGATCCCGCTTATACGTGCATAGACCGCTGGAGGGAAGTGTCGTTCTTGTACTCGCTGAAGTAAAGCGGTTGCACGATCGCGGTTCCCGCTGCCAAGTTCTGCGCGGACCATTGCTTCCCAAGTCGAAGGCTACAAACACAGACAAATATGCATTAGTATGTTATTTCCACTGGCTGCAGATGCAATAAAGACAGTGACTTACCTCTCTGTACACAGGCGCACTCGACGGGACGTTCATCTGTCCAGCGGGCGAATGTGGCACATGATTATTCGGCGCAGCATGTCCCGTAGGCGGGTCCAACAACCCCTCAAACACCTCCCTCGCACGTTCCAAATCTCCCGCAATCGCATACCCTTTAATCAACAAATTCGCAATATACGCCGTCATATGTATACCCGACGCCGACAGTCTCTCAAGGTACGATGGAATCAAATCAGTACGACGAAGAGTAACGAGGACGTTAATCATTGATTCGTAGACGATTGCATCGGGGAGGACGAGACCGGAGCGTTGAGTTGTTGGGTGGGAAGCGATGGAGTCGAAAATGCTTATTGCGCGGTTGAGGTCTTTTTGTATGCATCCCCAGGCGTTGATGAGTGCTGCCCAGTGAACACCTTGGACTTGGACGCGTTTGTCCTTTGTGAGTTGGAGGAAGACGTCTTCCATTGAGACGAGGTCTGTTGGCTCGATCGTACCGTAACTATCAATAAGAAGCTGTTGAAAAAGAGGACGAAAAATTAGTTGTGAGAAGAGTAGCGCTGAAATGAAGTGCTTTCGACGTACCTTGTAGGTATGTGCAGTAGGCTTGATACCGGAGGCCAAGAGGAGACCGAAGTAATGAAGCGCACGTTCACGGTCCCGTACAATGTGCGTATAAAACTGGATCATCGTGTTATACGGCGGGATCCTCGGCTTGAAGTTCTTCTGAGACGTCATTTCCTCAAACAAAACTTCCGCAGACTGTGCATCGCCGACACGACAGCACGCAGCAATTACCGCACCATATGTAACCGACGACGGACGTACAAAGTTCGCTTTCATCTGCTGGAACAGCTCGAGTGCAAAGTCCGCCTTACGCGCACGAGAAAGCTTCGAGATGACAGTGTTGTAGAGGTACAAGTTCGCTACGACGCCGCGCATTTGCGATTCATGCCAGAGTGCGAGAGCGTTAGCACTATCGTCCGTCGTCTCGCGTACACATTGTATGAGCGCGCCGTAAGCGTCTGGAGATGGGTTCCCACCTTGGTCGATGATACGTTGTCTGTGTATGTGTGCTTTCTCGATATGCCCTGCGTGTGCCAGTCCGATGATCATTTGGTCTTCGATTGCGTACCACCCGACGGATTGGAGTTCTTTGTCGTTTTCGTATGCTGCAAGTACGCGTTGACCGTCTGCATAGAGTCTATGTACTTTCTCCATATCGTTGAGTCTGCCGAACGTAGCGATCAGACGTCCTACAACGTCCGGAGTCGGGTACACGTTCTTTGCGACACCTTCCTCGTATCGTGCCCATGCCTGTTGCGGTGTGCAGACAGGGCTGGCGGGGAAGTACTCGTCGACTCTACGACTGTGCTCCCGATCAATCCGAATAGGGGTGGGTAGGTCCCTGTTACCATACGACGCAGGAGATGCTCCCCTGCTCGTAACAAAGCGTGTCCATTTATGACCGAGTATACTGAAAATATTGTACGCTTCCGTCTCGCCGTAAGCCTCCATGATCAAGTTTGCCACCTCAGGTGAGGGAGTGTGCCATGTTGTCCGCCTGTCGTAGTCCGAGTATACTGCATCCTTCATGTACACCTTGAGCTCGTCAAGTCCGAAGCCCTGGGAATGGGAACGCTTCAAGAACTGCTCATCTGAAAGGAGACGTACGGCTGCTTTTGAGAGCATCATCCAGTGACGAGGACCGAGCTGTTGGAGTTCTCCTTGAGACTTCAGCGAGAGATACTTCTTCATCAGGAAGAAGTTGTATTGAGAACCCGGGAAGCAGAGCGTATCGTCAAGCAACTTGTCCACCTTGGCCATGAGATCTAGCGAAACGCTCTTATTATCGTAGAGCATGGCAGGTAAGACTTGTCTAATGAGATCGTGCAAGCCCCTGCGCTTCAATACGATTGCACCATTGTCCACGTCCATGTCGGTTTCGAACCTGTTCAAGAGGGCGCTGCATTGTTTCCCGTGTCGCTCAAGTATTTCAAGGGCCTGTTTTGCCTTAGAATGCTCGCAAAGGATGGTAAGGAAATCGGCGAAAGTCCCGTTTTGATATTCCAAGGGACCGAGAGGATGCGTGCTGTCCATATATGACGGATCGATAATGTGTTCCTTGATAAACTTGACGCGAGCCTCAAATTCTGAAGAGCTTATCCCTTCCGTGCGCAAGTTCTCGACGTTCAGCGTAAATACATTAACACGGTCGAACATCCTGACGGTCAACCCTTCGACGTCGGCTACCTCGGTGAGCTGCTTAAACTTCTTGTTCGCCTCGGCGAGCATCCCGCGTTCGATCAGTGCCTCCATAATTGCGTTCCACGCGTTCTGGTCCGGCCTCGGAGTCTTTGCGCTCGGGATCAATGGGTGTCGACTAACAGAGTCCTGTTCGAGCATGCGGTTGAACCAAGCAAGTGCACTCTGAATATCATCGTTCTCCACAAACCCACGGATGAAAGCCGAGTAGACCGATGCGCAAGGGAGCGGAACGTCTGTAGGACCGAACGCGACGGGTGCAGAGGAGTCCATCATCTGTTCGAGTAGATTGAGCGCCTTGACGGGTTGTTTTGCGCGGAAGTAGGCTTCGATCATCTTTACCCAGATGAGCATCTGCGATGCGCGTGCTTTGCCTGAACGTAAATCGTCTGAGAGAATATGGTTCTGTAGGTCGTCTCTGTCTGGTGCTGGCCAGCTGACACGATTTTCCTTTGCTGCCAGAAGGAACTCTTCGAAGACGTCTTGTGCGGAGTCGAGATCGCCTGCCGAGGTGTAAGTGCCGAGTAAGTGTAGGTAGCTTGTCGCATCGGGTATGTATCCCCGAATACTCTCGATTGCACCCCAGATACGGACCGCAGAGTCGGTGTTCGCATGAATCATACATGAACGGAGAAGAGTACTGTATACTTCCGGGCCAAGGGACAAACGCCGACCGTCCCTGTCGCGGAACAGCGTCTGTGCCGCCTGGAAAACGAGCATCGCCGATGTGAAGTTATCCTCCTCGCGCAATAACTCGAGGTTCTTCTGATCCATGGTGTATGCATTTCCGTGTGTACGACCGGAGAGCTCACGACGTTTCTGACGCCACTCATACTGTGAACAAACACGCTCAACTTCCCTATCGCGTTCGCACAGTGCGAGGATCATCATCTTGTACGTGCGTACATTCGGAGCGACTTGGCGCGTAAGCATATCATTGTAAGTCTCAAGGATGACCGTGATGGGTTGACCGCCTTTACGAGTTACGACGAGAGAGTATAATGCCTCGTTGTAATCGCGTACCGTAGCGCGTGTACCAGATGACCGGAATTGCAAGACCTCAGAAACGACCCGGGCGTCGTCATTCGCTATGCGAGCAGCCTGAAGACGCCTCGCGAACTCGGAGTTGCCCTTCTCGCCCACATTATCACGAGCATCCTCCGGCGCTGGTTCACTGGGCGGTAAGACGGTTTGCGGGGCGCTAGGGTCGACGGAAAGAGCCTCTTCAGCACTGATGGGAGCCTGTTCGAGTGAAGCGGTCTGGGGCGAAACCTCATCTGCCAGTTTGAGAGGTTCCAGTGGTTCCAGAGATTCGATATCGGACGCATTAGATGCAGCCGTAGAGTTTCGACGGACCAAGACACGTGGAGAGGCAACACTGTCAGTGCGCTCCTCCTTCGTCTCAATGCTATCTGCCCCGGTAGCTGTGGCAAGGGCATGTGAGCTACGGGCCTGGTGGAGTTGTACCGTTCGTAGAACACCAAAAGTCTCTGCACGTTTTTGGCGACCTGTACCTGTCAAGTGAAGACTGTTGCTCCGAGGACGGTGACGGGAATTGATAACCAATGAACGACGTGTGAGTGGGAGGTCGTCGTCGTCGTCCGCACGGCCATTCGAGTTGTCATGAGCCGAGGTTGAATTTGCCTGAGTGACAGCACGCCCGGCACCCTAAACAAAAATACACCGTTCAAAATCAAATGAAGAAAAAAAAACGCAAAGAAAAAAATCGTACAGTATATCCCTGATAAAACCGACTACCAGTATTATACTTCGCACCTCCCGCACTGCCCCAGCTACTTCCACTGCTAGCAGCATTCGTCCAATTGCTCAACGGACCAGAGGACGAAGCGGACGTAGCACCTTGGTTTTGCAAACCAAGGACATTACGGAGAGCATGGTTCTGCGCAGCGGCCTGCGCGGCGCGCTGCGTATGGTGGAAGACGTGACTCGCGAACTTGGGCAGCATATGTACACTGCGCGAGTCTTAACTGTGTGCGCGCAGCACGTCTACGTAGAAAAATCCTTCTCTTCTTCGAGTCAGAAGTTGTATGAGTGATGTTTCGCTGCACAGCGCGGACGCACAGCGACTCGCTACTTATTTGATCACTGTGTTTGAGTGTGTTGTGGAGGAAGACGAGGCTTGCTCGCTGGGAGGAATTGTGAGAGCGAGAGAGCCTGACTGAGTGGGGGTGATGGTGGGTAATAGTACAGCGCTGGAGGGGGACGATTTGACTATGGTACAGTCGAGTGCCGATCTTACGCGTTCTTAAAAACACAGCCGTCGTTCCGGGTGCTCCCGCCGACTACATCCGCCACGAATGACGTCCTTTCTTACTGCTCCTCTCATTTTCTGCCAGTATTTCAGCCTATATACGTGTCATCTTATGCTGTTTGCAATTAAACACAACGTTTATAGCCAACCATTTGAAATGGCGAGAGAAAGGACGTGAGAAAGGTCGGCGAAAGTGACTCGATTAGAAAATTCCAGTGAAAATTACACTAAAGTCACATGATGTCACGTGCCACGCTCAAGGGTCAACGGACTTTGTGCTGGCGAATGAGGATACTTGGACGGTGAAGTCTCCGCTATTCGAGGAGATTCGCAAACGTCAAGAATCGAAAAAAAAAGGTCTTCATTTGCCAGTCGAAAATATAGCGTAACGTTAGAAGCGAGACATAAGGGAAAAGCCATGCGTCATCAACGAACAAAACAGACTACTACCTGGCTCTAATACATTGTAATTTGTATCGACATCCAAAACGTAAACAGTAACCTCTCCTTCCCATTTTTACCTTCCCCTGCCTTCCTTCTCCGCATCCCCCCGCAACCGTAAATTACGCCACTTAGAAGCACTTGCGGTGCACAATACCCGGACCGGACTCGTCGTACTCCTGCTTCGAGCACCACAAGTTCTGGAAAGTTGACAGAGACGCGAGAATCGATCCACCAATCCAGACAGAGTATTTACGCTCGGGAGGTGCGACAATCTTCACCTTCATCGATGACGGCGACAGTGAGGTGAGCTCCTTCTGCATACGGTCAGCAATACCCGGGTACATAGTTGTACCACCCGACAGGACAACATTGCCATACAAATCGCGTCGAATATCGAGGTCGCACTTGTAGATAGAGTTATAGGTCGTCTCATGGATACCTGCAGCTTCAAGACCGAGGAATGATGGCTGGAAGAGAGCCTCAGGGGCACGGAAGCTAAAGAAGCCGATTGTTTAGTTATGTTATGGGATAAGTATTTAGAAGCCCACTAACCGTTCATTGCCGATAGTGATGACCTGACCATCCGGAAGTTCGTAGCTCTTCTCGAGCGCTGAACTTTGAGCAGCAGTTTGCATCTCCTGCTCAAAGTCCAGAGCGACGTAGCAGAGCTTCTCCTTGATATCACGGACGATTTCACGCTCAGCAGTAGTCGTGAAGGGGTAACCACGTTCCATCAAAATCTTGATGAGGAAGTCCGTCAAGTCACGGCCGGCAAGGTCGAGACGCAAAATAGCATGTGGGAGCGAGAAACCCTCATAGATAGGGACGGTGTGGGTAACACCGTCACCAGAGTCCAAAACGATACCAGTAGTACGACCGGACGCATATAGTGAGAGGACAGCCTGGATAGCGACGTAGAAGGCGGGAGCATTGAAGGTCTCGAACATAATTTGCGTCATCTTTTCCCTGTTTGCTTTAGGGTTAAGCGGTGCCTCAGTGAGCAAGACGGGGTGTTCTTCCGGAGCAACACGAAGCTCATTGTAGAAGGTGTGATGCCAGATCTTCTCCATGTCATCCCAGTTTGTCACAATACCATGTTCAATCGGGTATTTGAGGGTCAAGATACCACGTTTCGACTGTGCTTCATCACTACATAATCCATCAATCGGTGGATCAGCAGGAAGTGCATGGAAGTATCGGCGTACCCAACATAGGAGTCCTTCTGACCCATACCCACCATCACACCCTGGTGACGGGGACGACCGACAATCGACCTGAAAGTGCTCAATGAACGCGTGCATCTCGTAATACAATGCTAATGAAACCTACGGGAACACGGCACGAGGTGCATCATCACCTATCACGGATGATCAGGAAAATATCAGGTACCATGGACATTGTTTATTTACCAGCAACTGTGCACAAACAAAGTCAGTTCTAATCTCAAATATGTCCAAGGAGCAACACCTACAGCCAGCTTTGCACATGCCGGAACCATTGTCGATGACCTGCGATGCGATGGGAGCAACATCACATCAATACACGATAACAGCGCATGTAAGCACATCAAGTAATAGACATACGAGCGCTGCGACTTCTTCCTCCATTTTAGTTAGATTGTCGTAAGAAGAGAAAAGAAAAGTTCGTTAGAGAGAAGTGGTGGAGACTGTCGATGCAGCGCGCAGTTGATAGAGGGTTTAAGTAGTCCAGTGCGCAGCACCAGGCGGTGCAGAACGAAACCAACAGGAGCAGTGAGCGCAGTAGACGAGCGCGTGGAGCATTGATTGGATGAAGCAAGATTAGCAGAGAAAGGAAACGAATTGTCAGATTGGATAGCTTTGTATCATAGTCCGCGGGGGATCACGTACCTCTGCTCGACGACGACGACGAAAGCGCAGACGTTGACGATAGATGGACGAGGAAATGGAACGAGGGCACAGGGCGCGTGAAGTTATCTGATCGCTTTAGTCACAAAGTCCCACGCTGTCACATCCATTCGTGTCACGACCGCGACGCGTCACCTGCGGTGGAAAGCCAAAGCACTTGAGCTTGTCTTCAGCAGCATTTCCCTGTTCTCCTCAATACCTCTACCACCCTTTGACCTTGTTGCTGCCGCGGCAGATACAACTCGTCAACCATGCCGCTCGAAGCAACGATGATGATACTTGACAACTCCGAATACATGCGCAACGGAGACTATCCAGCTACGCGTTTCGACGCCATGGCAGACGCCGCACACATAATCTTCACGACCAAGACGGACAGTAACCCAGAGAACAGCGTCGGTGTCATGACAGCAGCTGGAAAAGGCCCAGAAGTACTCGTAACACATACTCGTGAGCTCGGACAAATTATCCAAGGCGCGCACGATGCAAAGACGAAGATCGGTGGAGCTGTGGACATACCTACCTCGATTAATGTTGCTCAGCTTGCACTTAAGCATAGGCAGAACAAGAATCTACGGCAGCGGATTATTTTGTTCCTTGGGTCGCCACCAGAGGGGCCTGGAGTTGATGACAAGAACTTAACTCGACTCGCGAAGAAGCTTAAGAAGAATAACATTGCTCTTGACGTTGTGGCCTTTGGCGATGGTATTGAAGAGGGAGAGACTTCATTAATGAAAATGCTTGTTGATGGTGCGAATAGTGGAGACAACTCGTGAGCCGTGCCCGTGCCTCTCAGCCCTTTATTATAAATCTGATATATACCTATTCAGACACTACTTAGCTGTACCTCCAGATCCACGTCGATTATTATCCGACGTCATCATTTCTTCTCCCGTATTATCACAAGACCGAGGGGACCGCGATGCTACTATGGCTGATATCACTAATACAGCCGGGGCTTCAGGTGACAGCGCGTTCGAAGAATATGGTGGAATTGACCCGAGTTTGGATCCGGAACTTGCAATGGTGAGAATGACCAACTCGTCGTATCTATGTTTACTTTCTTCTAACTTGATGTTTGTAGGTTATGCGTATGTCCATGGAGGAAGAACGAGCACGCCAACGAGCTCTACAACAAGCCGCAGAATCCAATACAGCACCACAACCTGACGCGTCAGCCCCTGCCGCGCCTGCACCCGCACCCGCAACCCGGAGTGCTGCACCTGGTCCTTCCACTTCAACCCCTCAACCCACAGCACCTATACCTGCGTCTACCGCAGAGGACGATGACGAAGAAGCGGCATTACAAGAAGCACTCAAACTCTCACAACAGCAAGAGGACGTCGAGATGCACGATGCTTCAGCTACAGCTTCAAAACCTGCAGCTGCTGCTGGTGGAGAAGAGGAAGAGGAGGACGAGGATGCTGCTATCGCCAGGGCTATTGAGATGAGTATGATGCCTGATAATGAGCAGGGAAAAAAGTAGTTGTTGCTTGTGTATGAATTCAGTACTCGTAGGATAACTTCATACATCATTACATTCACTCCATTTGGAATTTCACTTCATTCACTGATTGAGTAATATAAATTACGTAATAATTTGAAGAATAACCCGTGCGGCGAAAGTGAAGGGTTGTTAGACTCAAGAAACGATGGCGAGCGCGACTACGGCGTCGCAATCGGAACTCAAGGCGAACAAAGTGCCTCTTGGCTGGCGAGACCAGTGTTCATCGTGCGTCTTTTCCACTTACATTTGAAAGATGCTAGTAACACGGCGTGCTCATGATGGGGACGTTTTGTTGGATTGGACAGGCTGCTCATCCCGCTTAACGTATGTCGACGGAATAACTCGTACGTACCGTGGAAGTGTGAGAATGAGAGACATTCGTATGAGGCGTACGTTCTTATTTAAGCTGGTGGGATATTTAAACTGATGGCCATTGACTTTGTGTAGGTGCCAGTATCAAGAGTGCGTTGCGTTGTCCTCGTTCTTCCGTCCTTCCCTTTCGAGAAGATTGACTACTGACTGACGATGTTTCAAATAGCTACATGCGTCGTATGAAGGTGCTTTCGAAGCAGAAGCTTGCAGCTGCGGAGGAAGCAGAGTAAAGAGTAATTGCCTAGAGGCTAGAGTCCCAGAACGCAATAATGATATTATTATTGAATTTTGACGACAGACAGAGTGGTGTGTGTATGAATGAACTAGGTCCTAATGCAATGCAATTTCTTCACTCCACCAAGGGAGTCATATTAATCAAGCTTTATGTTCTGCTCCCTCCATGTTCCTTCTCCCACCTCCCAACCTCTTCCTGCACCTTCCTCACAACATCCTCAACTGTATTAACCTTCCCAAACGCCTCCACAAACTCGCCTTCAGGATCCATAAGGTAAAAGTAGATGGAATGGTCAACGAGGTAGTCCCCGTCGGGCTGAGCGTCTTTGGGTGTACTAAAGTAGACGCGGTAGGCTTTGCAGACAGCGCGAGTTTGTTCGTAGGTTCCTGAGAGACCGATGAGTCGGGGGTGGAAGTCGCGTAGGTAGAGTGCGATTTGGGAGGGAGGGTCTCGTGCGGGGTCGACGGAGATGAAGATTGGTTGGGAGATGGGTCCGTATTGCTTGTCTATTATTTCACGTAGGCGGATGTCATTAGTATGTCGTTCGTAGATGTTGGATGTGGGGATAGGAAAGAGCTGAGACGTACCAAGGACGTTTACGACTTCTGTCATCTTGTCGAGCTCTTCGGGACAGATGTCCGGACAGTTCGTGAAGCCAAAGTACACCAGAGACCATTTCCCAAGTAGGTTCTTCTCGGTGAACGGTTCGCCCTTGTGTGTGGTGAGCTCGAATGGACCTCCGACGGCTGCTTTGCCCCATTTTCGGGATTCAAGTTCTTTCTCTACACAAATTCCAATTTGACTTGGTTACTTATATTTTGGAGAGAAAGTAAAGCGTAGGACGCACTCTTCTGCTCCTGTAACTTCTTCTTTTCGTGATTGAAGTAGAAGTAGAGACCGACGCCTGTAAGCACGAAGACTATGGCTGCCTTTGGAGTGAATACCCCGACGGCAGACTTGTCGTTTCCTCTTGGCAGAGATTGCTGAGTTGAGTTATGCCGTCTGTAGACACGATTAGCTGCAAGACTTCGACAGGGCTGAAGAGGACGCCATGAGCGAGCAGAACGGATAGTGAGAGCCCTTGCGTGTATGTTCATGACGAACGTTCGGAACCATCGGATTTGCCCTAAACTGAATATAATTTACATTTGTAGACTTTTCGTAATGTAACTACAAAGTGATTGCACATTTTTGTATATAGATTACAATTAGTCATGGATAACTGAATTGAATTGTGATAAATGACCCTGGTATCATTTTTTAAAGTTTTATATAGATGCATGACACCGACAAGAGCGCGGACTAAATTTACTTCTCTCCTACCCTTCCCCACCTCATCTGATCCCCTCTTATTTTATCCCTGCTGCTGTTTCTCTGCCTCTCTAGAGCTCGTTTTCTTTAAACTGTACGCTCATTGTCTACCCATGCCCGCCGCAGTACCGACACGTCGTCGCAGACACTCAGGCTCAGATAGCCTCGAAGCAGCGCGCGCCTTGCGCAAGAAGGCGCAGTCCATCGAGCATTTAGAAGTCTTCTTGCGTCCTAACTCTGCTCGTCCTCTTGGTGGGGACGACGACGCCCCGGAGGACTTTGCTCACGAGTCCGAAGACTCAGACACCGCTAGCTCCGTCGATAATACCGAAAACTTACCCCCTCCTGTTCCTGTGTCTGAACGACGAACGAAACCGCTCCCTCCTAACAAGAAACAGAAAAACGAAAATACTACTACTGAAGAGAGTACGACAATCGTATCGCCTAAGCCTAGGGCTGCACGACCTGTCCCAATTCTCTCGAATCCTTCGCTCGTCCCGCAGCAAGCACGTCCGCCTGCAGCCAACTCGCAGTCGAGGCGGCTGATTGTTGTGCTTGAGCAGGCATGCCTAGAGGCATACCGTGCTAGTTCTGGTGGCAGCGGTTCAGGGAAGAAGGGAAAGTCGGGCGGTGAGGCGAAATATGCCTTGCTGAACTGTGACGACCACCAGGGCATCCTCGCAAAAACTGGTAGGGACATCGCAGACGCACGACCAGACATCACGCATCAGGTCAGTAATGCACCCCATTTTACCCTCGCATTGAGGAAGTCCGCTTAAGGCTAGCTCCACTTCCTGTCAACAGTGTCTTCTTACGCTCCTCGACTCGCCTCTGAACAAGGCTGGACTGCTGCAAGTGTACATACACACAACCAAGGGTGTTCTGATCGAGATCAACCCACACGTGCGCATTCCGCGTACCTTCAAGCGATTTAGCGGGCTCATGGGTACGGCGTGCTCTCCTCCCCTATCCTATCATTGAGACTCAGCAATCTGGCATCGCCTCTCTCACCTCTGCAGTCCAATTACTTCACAGGCTCTTCATCCGCGGGGTAAATGGGCCCGAGAAGCTGCTCAAAGTCATCAAGGCATGTCCTGCCGCGCATATTTTTACTCATTCGATGTTCTTCTAATATATGCGTATGGATGCTTCATTGCCTCACTACAGAACCCCGTGACAGACCATTTCCCAGTCAACACGTACAAGCTCACCCTGTCGGGCGACGCGCCGACAATACGTCTATCGCGGTACCTGCCGACACTACCGGAGACGCACTCGATTGCTGTCTTCGTGGGTGCTATGGCACGCGGGAGAGATAACTTTGCGGATGGTATTGTAGATGAGAAGATTTCGATCAGTGATTACCCGCTTAGTGCGAGCGTTGCGTGCGGGAAGGTGCGTTTTTCTTTTCTTGCTTACTTGTCCTTGGCTTCTGAATTCAATTCACTTGCCTTTTACCTCGTTTTACTAACTTTGTTTACGTATTGTTATTTTTATCTGACCTATATTTATTCTTTTGCTTTCTAGTTCTGTTGCGCTGTTGAAGAGATGTGGGATATCGTGTGAACCCTCTCTGCCGTCTGTCTAGACTCTTAGGACGGGAAACAACGGAGTCGTCTCTCATTTTCACGTCATCCACTTGTATTTTCGGCCCTCGTCCGATGCTTCTCGTTTCCACGCATATACTTCATGGCTTCTGTTGCCTCTTTCCTATCTCATCTTACCTCACCTACTATCCTACCGTTTCCCGTCCCATCTTATCACATCCGCCTGTACCTGCATATCGTCATCATCATCTCTCATCTCATCTCTCATCTCATCTACCTCGCTGTCGATATCTTCCTCTTTCCGTTACACCCCCTCTCTCTTCATGTCTTCTCTTCATTTCATTTTCTTTGCTCGCTTTTTTTTTTGTTTCTCCTGACTGCCTGACTGTCCGACGCATTCAACGCACGCATACATCAACTTGCATTTCAACCTGCATCAAAAAGAAGATTATTCTCAGATTCTTTTGGATAATAGGTTTCGCTCTTTTCCTTCCTTCCTTTTTTTTGTAATTTTATTAAAAGTATTCTTGCCGGTGGTGGAGGTGGTGTAGGTTGCGGGAGTCGTGGATGGAGGAGGAGAGTTTGGTTCGGGTTTACGCTCGAGAGCGAGATTCGGATCCAGCTCGGCGGAGGGTGTGGAGAAGCAGATTGAAGAGGACTAATAGTTACTGTGCATTAGGTGTACAACCATTCCAAACGCATACAAAGGAGGACGAGGCAGAGGGAGAGACAGGCAGGAGAGTTAGGCATTACTTTCATTCAGATCGAAAGGATGATGAAAGGACCTGAACACGTTACGGTGTTCAACCCGCTGTTTTTTGTGTGGCGACTCAACTCGTCAGAGGTTCTTTTACTCGTCTGAAGATCTTGGACAATGATATGTTTGCTGTTTGCTGCCTGTCTTTGAGCCTTTTTTGTCGAGTCCTTTGTCCTTTGAGATGTGATATGATATTGATGTGTGAAACATATCTTGGGTGATGTTTGTGATGATGTTTGATACAGATAAGGCGAGCATATAGAGAGACGATGTTATATGGTAACAACAGGTCATCAAGAATAAAAGGAGATGAAGAACGACTCGGTGAATTGTAAGTAGTAAGAACTAACAAGAGAGGATGTACAGTCCAACAGGATTGCGTACATATCTGTGTAAAGTAGCAACAACTACTAGCTAAACAAAATAAGAATAGAAACTTCACTGAACACTATCTCGAAACGAAAATCAAAATGATAATAAGGACAAAGTAAGATTGAAAAACATTGCAGACAGAGCTAACTGTGCAACGGAATTCACAATAGGAGAATGGACAGTCAAAGTATTACATCTGAAGAAAAGCATTACTGTCAAGGGCAGATATAGGTATTTTCTATTGAGTAAAGAATTAAAGAAAACATTGTCAAAAGTTAGAATTATGAGGAAAGCATTGATCGATAACTATCCAGACATCAATAGAGGTCATGTAGCTAGTGACCAGCTTTTTCAAGACAACTTAGCCATACAATTGGTATCTTTTTGTATGAGCAATGAATTCAAGGCAGTTCTTTACTTGCGTGAGGCAGAGCTTCGCTAAATGACGCGGTCAATGTTCATTGTTCATGATTGGTCGGCTTGATTGTCGTCACATGTGGGCGGTGCAGACCGAACCACGTGCCGCAGTGCGGCAGTGGCCTCTGCCATTTCACCTGATATAAATTTGATTTCTTTCAGTCTCAGTATTGATCACCTCCAGTGACGACGAGAGCCACGCCAAGGAACATCTATTTTCATGTACGTAGTGGTGGGAAACAACTTGAAAGTTTTCCAGCTTTGACGTCATTTGCCAGTCAGTCAGACCGAAGGCGAAAACCTCGCGAGTGCGCCGAGGCACCAACGCAATCACGAGTTGTCGAGTCGAAGCCCGCGTCGTCCTTTCACGTCTTTGCAAAGACACACATAAACTTTCCTCAGAACCACCACCTCAAACTACACGGAATACCCTATCGATAGACGAACTCAATCATGGCAGAGCCAACTGCTGCTACGAACTCAACGGGTGTTACTGACTCAAACTACGTTCCTCCTCCGGGTCGACTGGGGAATCTCACCCAAGAACAGCAGCAGACGCTTGAGAAATTCAAGCAGGAGATCAAGGATGCAGGATATTTCGTAGAGGAACGGATGGATGATGCGACGCTTCTAAGGTGGGTTTAGCCTTCTTTGGCGCTGTGTCTGTGACCTCACATTTGATATAGGTTTTTACGAGCACGGAAATGGGATGTGGCACTGGCTAAGAAAATGCTCATTGATGCGGAGGATTGGAGGAAGAGGAAGAACGTGGATGATATCGTGAAGTAAGCGCCCATAATTCATCCTTGATCGGCAGTCGATAATCGTGATTCCGTTATTCGCAGAAACTTCAAGTTTGACGAGAAGAAGTTGGTTGACAAGTATTATCCCCAATATTACCACAAGCAAGACAAGGCAAGTGTGCTCAATGCTTATCAAACTAAATCCTATCTCACTCTCAATTTCTTATCGTAGGATGGACGTCCCTTATACATAGAACGTCTTGGCAACGTTAACGTCACCGAACTACGGAAAATCACTTCACAAGAACGGCAGATCCAAGCTCTCATCCTCGAATACGAAAAGTTCTTGACCGAGCGTCTCCCGGCATGCTCCAAAGCCACGGGTCACCCAATTGAGACTTGTACGACGATCCTCGACCTCAAGAATGTTGGGATCAAAGCATTCTGGGATGTCAAGGGCTACGTAAAGGATGCCAGCGAGATCGGACAGAATTACTACCCAGAGACGATGGGCAAGTTCTATATTATCAACGCACCATGGATGTTCACTACGGTCTGGAGTGTCATCAAGGGATGGCTCGATCCCGTCACTCAAGCGAAGATTAACATCCCTTCCGGCGATGGTAGTAAGGAGCTCCTTGAGCAGATCCCGGCGGAGAACTTGCCTGCGGAGTTTGGTGGATTGTGCCGTTGCCCTGGTGGTTGTTCGCTTAGTGATGCTGGTCCTTGGAACCCTCCACGAGAGACAGAAGTCGCAGAACAGAATGTGGCAGATGGGAATGCACAGTGATACACGGATATATGTGGTGTAGATAACATTGGCTCTTTCGATTCTTTTTTTCGCATTCTGAACAGTGTAATAGTGCGCAGAGCTTTAGGTAGACGTAAACAGAGGATTTAATTTTGAAACTCAGAATGCAGCGAGTTACGTCAACTGAACATTGTGGAATTTTTGCTACTTGGTCCACTTTCTAGGACATCTTGACGGAGAAAGTCGAAGTTGGGCATTACATACTCTTCACGAAGTATCCTAATTATTATTGTTAATGAGTCTGCGATCTTTTCAAACTTTGGCCCATGAACGAGTGAAACATTCCGAGCGATAAGGTTTAGACATTTGGGTAGTCCACATTTGGAAAGAGACAAAAATCTTGCATCGTCTCTACTTGAACACTGGGATACAACTTCTACCGTAAACATTACACAAAAGTACAAGAAATCCGTATAGAAATCACCCACAACTGTCAAGGGCTAGTATAAATATTACAATCTGTCCATCGTCGTCTTGCCTCCCCACCTCGTTTCTTTCATTTCACACTCGAAATGAAAACAGGGCCCGAACACGCTTTTGTGGTACGCCAGGCTAGCTTGTACAAGGACTATCAAGCGGACTAGGAATTATTATGCGGACTCTCGCTAAATTTCTTGACGACTTTGATTACTTTGACTTTTTACGTCCTTTCTCTCTTGGCAAATACGCGCTGCTTTTGATGGTACCCTTAACTTGGTCTTGCGTCGTGTTTAGGAGTCATCTGGATCCTCTTCCTCTTTTAGCGAATTCGTTACCACTACTACTGCGTAGGTTTCTGAGACCTGCGAAGACGATTACGTGGACGTGGAATGGATCGATCTGGAGTTCGGTTTGGGAGTTTGTACGGTCGTTCTTTCGGAAGGAGAGCCCGTGTAAGACGTATGATACCCCTGAACAGGAGGATGCTTATTGGAGGAATGCTGAGCTTGGACAGAAGGAACTGTCCTTCTCCGATGCTCGATTTGGGAAGGGGAAATCTAATGGACCTTGGAATTCTCGAGGAGAGAAGCCGATTGTGTACTATGTACCTCGACTTCTACCGGAATATAGAGAGAAACGGGGAAAGCGTGACGATCAAGTAGAATTTAACGTTCCGGCGAAGTCCGTTGTTAGATGGCATTGGCTTGTCTTTCCTGGTGATGTGAGTGGTTTTCTTCGCACCAATGTGAAACGAATATTGACGTTATGAATCATGAACTAGCCTCACCCTACGTTTGTGCAGGCTTCTCGTTTAGTGCGGTATCTCAGTACCCGAGATCTTCGACAGATGTATCACATCTCAAAATTTGGACGGAAGTTGCAAATGCGTTCGATCAACCGTGATGCACCCTGCTGTCCGGCTAAGCGGACTAGAGGAGTCAGAAGGATACCTTCTACAGGCCAGGTTTCCAATGCCATGTATAAGGAACTCTGGCGAGAGTGGCTCCAAAATAAACCATCAGATCCAATCATTTGTTTCGAGGATGAAGACTAAGACTGGGTGAGAACCTCTTCTTGAATATTGTTGCTTTGTGTATTGTTGACAGAACTGTGCAAAAGTAGGATCCGGTTTACAATCAGCTTTTCTTTATTTCATATAATAAAATGTGTAATAACATGTATTGCTTGAGCAACCAGTGAATTCCTGTTATCTTGTGTCTCATAGTATAACATTTTGTGCCAGGCGACCATTCTATTATTTTACCGGGAGAGACACAATTCAAAGAACTCCAGAATATTCCAAAAGCATCCTGTATCGTCTATTAGTTTGCAAAGGAGAATGCATATATTCAAAACATCAGGACATGGTGGAGGAAGAGTACCATGGTATATCCATTTTAACCAGAATGCTTCATTTAAACCTAGGATAGTATTGCGTCAAATAGTAAATCGAAGAAACCAATAGTACATAGATTTTTGTTTTGTTCATGCAGCCTAACGCCGAAATCAGAATGCGAATAACTAGGTAGATTGTCACTCACAATTACTATTAGCTATGGCTTTTCCTTTTACTCGTCACCCTAGTAAAGCCTTCGTCGTCTACTTCAGGCTCTTCTCGAGATTTCTGCGTTCGTGGTTGTAATAGCGGCGGAACCTCATCGCCATCACTTTCCGCTTCATCGTCGTCTTCCCATTCGCTACCGCTGCCGTCTACTTCAGCATTTGAGTCTACGACCTCTTGATGTGGAACCTTCTTCCCCCTCGCTTTATTCACTTGCTCTTCCCAGAGCTCAACAGCTGCTTTCATTCGTGGTTCGGCTTCCCTCATCTCCCACAAGCTCACTATGTCACGAGCAACCGCCTCTGAACTTCCGTCCTCTAATATTACGTCGAACTCGTCGTCCATGATTTGTAGCAGCATTTCTTCGACGTAAGGTGCATCTGGTGTTTCTAGAGATTGGCTAGGATCGAACTCGTCGACGATTACGGACGCCATCCAGGTTTGTTTCTGTGTAGATTCTGGACCACCCCAGGATTGGTCGATAGCGAGACGGAGTGCGTGCCAGGTACCGAGACGAGCGATTACACCTCGTGCAAATAGAACAAGTAACGGGTCAGGAGCAGATGCTGCTGTCTCGTTAGTTAATGTTGACGCCATAGATGTACAACTGTTTTGTATGCAGAGTAGACTGTTTAGCGATAGTGGTAGTAGCGGATGAAGTAAGAGCTTCCCGATTCGTCTGTACAAATTTTTAAAACGCTGCTCATGCTCAGCGCCATTGCCGCACGGAAGGCGGCTCAAGCTGCAACGCTCGCCTCGGTCTCTCAATCTACCCCTTCTACGTCAAAGACTGTCGATGTACCTGATAATGACTCGAACTCGGATTCTGAGCACCTCGAGACCGCGGTGCTTCGGTCACTACAAGCTAAACGCAAGGCAACGGAAACTCGGAGCGCAGAGACGCCTGTAGCACGCAAAAAACGACGGAAGAAATCTGTGAACGTTGACGCATCACATGCTCGTTACTACCAGCTAGAAAATGAGGCTGTCCGAGACGATGAAAAGCCTGACAGCTCGTCAAGTTCCTCGAGTGACGAAACTGAAGGCGGATACAGTAATCCAGATTTCAACAATGTCATTCAATCTCATCCACCTCGGAGACCAGCGCGGGCTTGGTCACCTAGTCGTCCGCCAGCCAGCTCTTCTGATGATGAGGTCGACTATCCTATTCCAGGTGCCTTACCTCCAGAAATCCAACCAGAAACTGCCTTTCGTTTAGGACCGCCTCAGATCACCCAACATCATGCTCCGCAATACCTATCGTTCGTTCCTCAGCTAGACAAGAATGTATTCTACCTTGACGGGTGTGACCATGATTTCTTATCAGGTCGCAAGGGCACCGTAGTTTCGTTAGCGGAGAACGAGACTATGGCGTTGCTTGGTGTATATTCACTGACTGTCCTCAGAGGTTCCATATCTCTCATGGGTGCCGAGGTATATGCCTACCCATCAAGGTCACATATAATCTATGCTCCGAGATGTTCCCCAGTTCCTGTTATTCGAGCCATTGCTTCTGGCGACCTTAATACTCCGAATTTACCATATGAAATCAATCGCAAGGTCGATCAGAAAAGTATACTTATTTTACTGGAGGATGTGTCTACCGGAATTGGAAACATCGGGCGAGTGTGCAAGACATTCGAAAGTGCATTCGAGCTTTCTTCGTTCGGTGAAAGTGTTTTGAACTTGGCCAGTGCAAAACTTGTAAGAGCAATTGTTTCTTTTTTGAAACGTCATATATTTATTTGCGTTGCAGCTTTCTTCTATACCACGTTCGTTGCAACCCTTCCAGGTTCCGGACTCTTGGAAGGCGGCTTTCTCATCTCTCCCTATTTGCTTCTCGGAAGAGCACGATGAGGATGTGCAAAGTTTAGATCCCGTCACCGTCTTGGTACGAGGACGGAAGCGAACCGGGAAAAGCACATTGGCGCGAACGCTTGGCAATCGTCTTCTGAATAGATATCGACGTGTTGCATTCCTGGAATGTGATGTGGGACAAACAGAATTCACTCCTCCTGGATTGGTCTCGCTGCACGTTATCGACGGTCCTGTTTTTGGTACGTGAATTCTACTAAGGATGTTGTGTCAGAAAGTTGATACAGATTTTCTCTAAGGTCCCCCATTTACTCATCCTGCTCTTCCATACGCCTCGCATTACATAGGCGCAACTACGCCGCGTAATAATCCTGAACATTATCTTTCAGCTGTGTCTGCGCTTGTGGAAACGTACAAGCTCGAGGTACAGTATCCAGCTCCGGAGGACGAACTGTACGAGACCGATGAGGATGATCGCAAGAATGCCGACGTCATTCCTTTGGTTGTTAATACTATGGGATGGACGAAGGGTCTTGGAACGGACCTCGCGAGACGTGTTGAAGAGCTGGTAGCACCCACGCATATGGTTTTTGTCGGGTCTCTGACTTCAAACATGAATGAGTTATCCATGAGGTCTACGATCTCAACTGGGAGCGAATATGATAGGAGCGGATCTGGACCGCGAACGTTTGAAGTAGAGGCGATTTCACTTGATGCGCAATCTGCACGTTACTCTGCTGCGGACTGGCGCACACTCTCGTTGATGTCTTATTTTCACTCTATTCCTTCGCCATCCCAGTTTGATCTTCTTCCTGTCCCCGTTCGGAACCGTACCTCTGCATCTCACGACTCTTGCGCACTGCCCTGCACGTGGGACTTCCGCCTTCCTCTCATTGCTCAAGTGCCGTACGCGGTTTCAGTTGGAGAAGCGATAGACAATGTCTTCCTGGTAGGTGCGGGTATGGAGGACGTGGTACCCTTGGAGATCTCACGAGTATTGAACGGCGCGATAGTCGCACTTGTCTCATGTCAACCAGATGTTCAAGATGATCACACACACGACGCTCGCGAGTCGAGATTGCCTTACACGCAAGGTGCTCCTCCATCAGACCCTTCAAGGTCAAATTGCATTGGCCTCGCACTCATCCGAGGTGTCTCGCCTTCGCTATTTGACTCGACATCTCAACCGGAGAATGAAAGCTCGAGCTCGATGAATGACGTCTTGCATATACTCACTCCAGTGCCTCCGACTTTAATCGCCGCTGCCGAAGCACGCTGTCTTGTCAAAGGCGAGGTTGAACTGCCAGTGTGGGGAATGCTGGATTATCGAGAGTTGGAGCGCGATGGTTCGCTATCAAGAGGAATGGATGGAATCCCGTACTTGCAGTGGAGTAAAAGTGATGCGATTGGTGCAGAAAGGAGGAGGGTGAGGAGGAATATTATGCGGAGGGGACAAATGTAATTGAGTGCTGCGTTTCACAATGGATGAAGCTTGTATCTTGAATATGAGCGTAGCGCGAAGTACTTTTGATACGAATGCTTGAAGAAAATGCATACACGATAGCACGTCTTTTAACGCAATTTTACTGGACGAGGACACTGATTTGTACTTGCAGCAAGATTAACTCCCAATGAAGAAAAGCAGCCCAATTTGAGTTAGACTCTATTTGATTTTGATTAACTGTATGCATGATCGCCATGATCTTCCTACTAGTACTTATCTTATCCTGTAACTACCATGTCTTCAAACAAGGTTGTTTTCACTTCAAATAATGTTCTCCTTCCTGGGAACGAATCTTGCAAGCCTGCAACAGTAATTGCTGACAAGACAACAGGAAAAATCGTCGAAGTCCGCGAGAGTCGTTCCTCTCGTTCTGACTTTCCTGAAGCTAATGATAATGAATGGATCGATGCGGGGGATAAATCAATACTGCCTGGGCTTGTAGAGTATGCTATGACATCTTATCCTCAGCAGCATAGCAATGGAACTTATTTGAACTCAGCTCTCACGTCCATTTGAATGAACCTGGCCGAACAGACTGGGAGGGATTCTGGACGGGCACTCAAGCGGCTGTGGCGGGTGGCGTCACTACAGTAGTGGATATGCCGCTCAACTCGATCCCACCGACGACGACAAAGGAGAATCTAGCGATTAAGCGAAAGGCTGCAAAAGGTCAGTGTTGGAGTGACGTTGCGTTTTGGGGAGGATTGATACCGGGAAATGAGGCATGTTGTCTTAATGGTTGAATTATTAGAGGTTATCTGAGCTTAATGGTGCTTGAGTAGCATGAACTTAGGGCTATGAGTGAAGATGGAGTAAAAGGGTTTAAGTGTTTTATGATTGAGAGTGGAGTCGAGGTAGGATTCATTTATTTTATTCAACCTGAGGTAGGAGACTGAACATTGACCCATGTAGGAATTCCCATGTGTCAAAGCCGAGAACATCGAAAAGGCAATGCAGGAATTGCAGGTAAACGATTTCTTGCTAGCCATAGTTTCGTAATACTGACCCGTAACTAAAGAACACCGATACCGTTCTACTCTTTCATGCTGAGCTTGAATCAGAGAAAGTTCATGCCGAGGCAAGGCCAGGAACAGATCCTCATTTATACGAAACGTACCTCGATTCCAGACCAGAGGAGTTAGAATGCGACGCAATCAATCTAATTATCAGCCTGCAAAAGAAGTACCCGTCAGTGCGTTGTCACATTGTGCATCTCTCCGCCGCCTCTGCGCTCCCGTCAATTCGCGCCGCACGTAAAGCAGGAGCACGTCTAACCGTTGAGACGTGTTTCCATTATCTCGTACTCGCGTCATCGTCAATCCCAGACGCAGCACCGCAGTACAAATGTTGTCCGCCAATTCGTGATGAAGCTAATCGCAATGCACTTTGGGAAGCGTTAGTCGATGGTACGATTGATTGCGTTGTATCAGACCATAGTCCATGTGTTGCAGAGCTCAAACGGCTGCAAGATGGAGACCTTATGAAAGCGTGGGGTGGAATTAGTACTCTTGGACTTGGGCTTAGCTTGCTTTGGACTGAGGGTAAGAAGCGCGGAGTCAGCATTGGGCAAATTATGAAGTGGACAAGTGAGGCGACTTCGAAGCAAGCCTCTTTACAGGACAAGAAAGGAGCGATTCGAGTTGGTTGGGATGCTGACTTGATTATTTGGGACCCAGAAGCCCAATTTAAGGTAAGATTGATTCCTTACTCATAGTTCACAGAAAGCAAAGTATTTCCTAGATCACCAAGGAGAATTTACACTTTAAGAATAAGCTTTCGGCTTATGTTGGTATCACCGTGCAGGGCAAGGTGGAGAAGACGTTCGTCGGAGGCCAACTCGCTTGGAATGCGAGTGTCAATGGAGGAGGCCCGCAACCAATAGGCCATCTTATTTGAGTGAATTATGGAAGATAAATATATTGGGATCTACTGAGCTTCTTGAATAAATGTATACTTTGCCTATGTTCGACGTCATCACAGCAAGAGACGTTGTGTAACCTTACCTCGACGTCGTTACTTATCAATCATTCGGAGCGGTGTTCGGATCGGATAGTTCTATAACTTGCGTGACTGGTCAAAGTATTTCGAAAAGACATTAAGAACCAATATTAAGGCCATAGATTTTGATTGCTTCAGCACGATCTGTCTAGAGGTCTAGCGCCGTCTACCGAAAGCTACGCATTTTGTGCAGATCGAATGCCAGCACTGTAGACGCCCTTACTGAGCTGCGAAAGCCTTGCCCTTCTCGATGTTCTTCTTGAGCTCGGGAATTGCAGCGTCAAGGAGCTTCTGTTCCACAGCAGTGACAGGGCCAACTGGATAAATCTTCTCCACCCCGTTTTTCTACATAAGGCAGGAGATTAGAAGAGGGCAGAGACACTAGAGAAACGTAACATACGCCAAGCTCAACGTTGGAAGCGAAGAAGTCGACGCCCTTGTCTGCGTAGAGATCGTTCTTGACGAACGTTGGAGTAATTACGCCCTTCTCGCCATTGAGACCGCGGAGGAGCGCATTGGTGAATTTAGCCCCGGCATATGCCATCGAGAGAGTTGCGGAGCCAGCACCATCCTTCGCCTTCACAACCTCGTCACCACCGAACTGGATACGGTGGACAAGCTTTTCGTACGTCTCGCCAGTAATCGACTTGCCATAGTTGTTCTGGCTCAGGAGAGGGACGATGGTAACGCCAGAGTGACCACCAACAACCGTAATCGGCGCTTCAGCGGGCGCGACGTTCACGGAACCGGAGACAAAACGAGCGGCACGAACGACATCGAGCGTGGTAACACCGAAAAGGCGGCGCGGGTCAAAGACACCAGCCTTCTCAAAAACGGACGCGACGATGGGGACAGTAGAGTTGACAGGGTTGGAGATGACAAGAACGTGTGCCTCGGGCGATACACGGGCGACAGCAGAAGCCAAATCCCGGACAATAGAAGCGTTGGTCTGAAAATTCCGGCAAGCGCGTGCAGAACATTAAACTATCAGAACTCTATTAGTACACTTGTTCGCCAATAGTACTCACATTGAAAAGGTCATCCCGAGTCATCTACAACGCGTCATCTGTTCGGTAAATGTGTTCTAACAACTTAAATGTGGAAAAAATTGCTTACGCCCGGCTGTATTCAAATTAGTAAATTATACATTAATTCCGAGAAGTCTTAAATGACGAACCTTCCTCGGAACACCAGCTGGGATAACGACTACTTTTACACCGTCAAGAGCATCATCAAGCTTGTCAGCGGGGTATCCCTTGACCTGAATAGTACAACCAAGATTAATAAATTGTTATGATGTTTTTTTTACATGAGAACACGTACCTCTCCAGGAGTGTCAACATGGCTGACATCAGCAGCAACACCGGGTGCCAAACGAATATCGTACAGGCTAAGGGACGACACGAGCGGGTCGAGCTTCAGCAGCAGGGACAATGGTTGGCCAATACCTCCGCTGGCACCGAGTACGGCCACCTTCGTGTGGCGTGACGCCGACGATGAGAAGAGGCGAGCGTTACTCGTTAATACGCGTGCTGCTTGTCTGACAAACATGATGAGAAAGAGAGGGCGTGGACGTTGTCGAAACTGAAGAAACGTTGGGGAGCGTGCTCACGGACATGTCCTGCGGCTTTAAAGGGATTTCGCGATTTCCGGCTTCCTCCGATCACGCTCCGCTTATGTCATACAATGGGGGTTTGCACTTTGAGAGTGAACGCGACTTTACCCTATCCCATATTCTACGAATTTGACGTTAAGGACGTACCCAACTCTTCATTGACACCTCGCCTGCGAGCTCATTAGCAAGGATGTCGCTGTTAGCTTCTATGCTTTCAGCATGCCGCGCTGGTTGTCATTCGAACTGATGGAATCCTGTTATTCAGTCTGCGATAATCTGTCTCGAGTACTGCACAGTCAATATGCCGCATAGTGTGTCTAGCAGCTCCTTTGACCCGTGGAATTTATCCCGTACAAGCTTACCGCAGCTAAAGGTCTAAGCAGTGTCGACTTCAGAATGATGGCGTGCTCTTCACACCATTGCTGATTTGCGACATTTTCCCCCTCCATCTTTCCAGAACCAATCTTAAGGAGGTATCCAGAGGAGCAATCACCTACCTACGGGAGACTGTCGTTTCGGCATGCTCCGACTGCTTGTGCCTTAACATTGCTCGTCGCTGTTCGTATGTACCAAGCACGTGATCAACTTTTTACCTTTTCGTCCGCCTGAGGGTACATTTTCCTATCAAATCTATCACATACGGCTTGCATAATGGAAAGGGTGTTCAGGAGCTTTCATGATGTCCCTGAGCCCCCTACCATTGTCATAAGGCAAATGCTCTACTTGTCTGTGTATTAATGGGCCAAGCACAACTTTGCTGCAAACATTGCAATACAGCAGCTGGATGAAGCACAAATAGTTACCTAGCAATCGAATCCCACAGGTGCCCACAACGCCTTCCGCTCTCTTTCGACACCTCGATGTGTCAGGAAGCGCAGAACTTTCCCGTATACTCGTAGTATGGCACTGCGGATTCTCAGAGGCACCGAAGTGCCCATCGATATCTGGTGGCAGGTCATGGTGAGATGCGGACCTAGCGAAGTAGTATCTCTCGAAATGGTCAGTTCTTCCTCTCTTTATTACCTATTGGTCGACGTCTCAATGTTTCTGTGCTTAGTGCTGCAAATTGTTCCATAGTCTCGCGAAAAGTCGAACCATTTGGATGCATTGCCTTCAAAATCTTGGTCCATTAGAGCCCCCTAACCTACCCATTCATATTTCCCCTGATACTCTAAGCATATCAGACCTGCGCAGTGTTGCTGTGGGTGCCCGTAGACAAGCATTACTGGGTGCAAGCGATTCTTCACCCAGGATAGTTCGAGAGATAGCCATTTCATTAGAAGGAGCCAACCCTGATGAAGTGCTTGGCGAACCGGTTGAATTTGGCATGCACCTGTGTCTCGTCCCTGGTGGTGAGTTTCTTTTGATATATTGGCCAGCGGGATATCTTCAGTGTTGGTCTGTGCAAAACAAGAATTGTCTGTGGGTATATCCCGACCTCCCTGAAGGTGCATCGGAAGACCGGCCGAAGTTGTTGTGCTATTACGATTTTGAGATGCAGCCCAACGGAGATATGAATTTACTTCTGACGGATGAATATCTACAAGGTGACCAAATGGGTGATATGTACGTCCCTGTTGCCTCGTTACATTGTTGTTCTTAGCCTTTTGGACTCCATTCATGTTTAGGTATGCAAGTATCTTGAGATTTTCGCGCGAGACTTCCACTTTCGAAACAGTCTACACTGGTAGACTACTGAATAGGGGATATGGGCGACCCCTTGTCACCAAGTTATGGCGCAATATTACTGTCGTGTACCAACAAGTCTGGGGAGTATCAACTGGAGTGCTGACGGTATTCTTCTATACAGAGGCCAGATCATTGGTAATAACACACGTAGGTGATTATCTTTCCATTTTTTAATTATACTAATTATCTGCGACAAGTTATCCGTTGAGTGTCTAGAAATCGTGGAAGATTTCATAATTTGCGTACTCAATTTGACGGGCGGAGACAAATCCTTGTGCATATTCTCACTAGCCGATCTTTCAAGTGCGGCAAGTGAGGCCCAGAAGATTGTACCTGCAGCTGACATTTTTTCCGCCGCTATCTTCCTTCAACCGAAATCGTTTAGCCTACGACAAGCGGAACTATCTGTGAATACTCTTCATTGGAAAGCAAAGGCGGATCAGCGGAAGATATACATTACTATTCTGTACAAGGACAGAGTAACCAAGGGCTCTCCATTTGCTCGGTTTGTCTTGACGAGACCGAGTGAGGCTTCGAAAAGCTCATTGCCACGCTTGGAGGAGTTATTCGATGGTGATGACGATGATGATGAGACGCCCCTGGAACTGTCGGGATGGACATTTGCCTCATACTCTGCTCTGACACCGCCAACGCTGTCTGGTCAGTCTCTAGTTCTCATGCATCATAGCAATGATCCATATGGAAGAAACGGCATGCTTGCACTTGGATCGATTACACAAGAAGGTAAAATGAAGTTCAAGCGGCTGGATCCTGGAATTCGACATAGCGAGATGCGGGCTGTTACAACGGAGTTCTTTAGTGGCGCTGTGGCTTATGCAACTGAGAACTACGATTCTATTGTGATCAATTATTTCGAGTGACCTGCTTTGTGATATTGTATCTATATATTCTGTAGTTAGTTATACATTTCATTCATTCAATAGCTACGATAGATCCCACGAACTGCTTCTGTCCATTGTATCATTCTTCCATAGGATCGCCTGCAAATTCTAGCTAATTCTACGGCAATGCATCTTCATCGCATCGTTCTAGCGACCTCAGTGCTTTCTTATGGCACTCTAACTAATATATTATATTTACCATTCACGAAGACTATGCTAAAGATATTGATTGATTACGTCAGCAGTCTACGTGTCTGGCCGGTTTGCGCGCATCATCCAGCTTGTATCCTTCTTATATTCAACGATAACGTACTCCGCGTTAGGCGAGGGTAGTGTCAGTTCTCTGCACTGCACTTTCTTGCTTGTTGACAAGCGGTACTCCATTCGAGATGGAGAAAAGCAACTTTCGGGCGCGAAGGCCACCATCGCCGCCGCCCATGCAACCTCAAGTACACACGCAGCGTTTTCCGTATGCGGCGAAGGAACATATGGATGCCGATGAACGGAGAGCGGCAGCTTCCAAAGGTGCTGCACCAAAGCCAAGGAATTATCATCCACCAGGAGGACTGAAGCTAACAATGGGCGAGTGGAAGTTGCTTGCATTTATCATGGTTATTGCGGCCGGTGTCCGACTTTTCAGGTTATCCAGACCCAATAGCGTGGTGTGAGTGAACGTTATGCTTTCCGGAGGTACTTTGTCTGATTTACGTCCAGCTTTGATGAGGTGCACTTTGGCAAGTTCGCCTCAAAATACATCAAAACGCAGTACTATGTAGACGTTCATCCACCCCTCGCCAAGTTGCTCATTACGCTCGCTGCATTTATATTTGGATACGATGGTCATTTCGATTTTAAGGACATTGGGAAGGTCTATGAGGCCGGTGTGCCTTACGTCGCAATGCGAATGGTACCCGCCACATTAGGCTTATTCCTGGTTCCGTTAACATACCTTACCCTTCGTGCACTGGATTGTCGTGCAACGACTGCTCTGCTTGGTGCCTTCTTCGTCACATTTGAGAATGGTCTCATAACTCAATCAAGGCATATCCTTCTCGATTCCCCTCTCATTTTCTTCACGGCTCTTGCGACATTCTTTTGGATCGGCTTCTGCAATGAGGATAAGCATAAGCCATTTACACAGAATTGGTGGACATGGCTCACGCTTTCGGGTCTCGGTCTGGGTGCCGTGGTCAGTTGTAAATGGGTCGGACTGTTTACAATAGCTACCATTGGATTTTCGACGATTCTACAGCTGTGGCGTCTTTTAGGTGATCTTCGCGTGTCTCCTCGTCTGTTCATAAAGCATTTCCTCGCAAGAGCTCTTTGCCTCATTGCTGTCCCAATCATCTTCTACATGATAATGTTTGCGATACATTTCCAATTACTCCAGAGCTCTGGTGATGGCGACGGGTTCATGAGTTCTGCATTCCAGCACACTCTCAGTGGGCGCGGTATGCAGGACACTTACGCAGATGTCGGATTTGGCTCGGAGGTATCCATTCGGCATTTGAATACTCAGGGTGGTTATTTGCACTCGCATGCGCACGACTTCCCGACTGGTAGCAAGCAGCAGCAGATTACTCTCTATCCGCATCGCGACTCCAACAACAACTGGCGTATCGAGAACGGCACCGCTGATGTGTTTGCAGAGGGGGAATCTTGGGAAACTGCTCCACTCAAGTACCTAACAACCGGTTCTGTCATTAAATTGCAGCATCTTTCGACAGGCAAGCGTCTTCACTCCCACGACGTACGCCCACCTATCTCCGAGGTCGACTTCCAGAACGAAGTCTCCGGTTATGGTTCTTGGACATTCCCAGGCGATGCAAATGACAACTGGGTAGTCGAGATTGAGCACGGCGCGAGAGAGGATTCAGAAAGCTCAAAGCGCCTGCGTACGCTGAGGACCGTATTCCGGCTTAGACACCAGCTCCAGAATTGTTATTTGTTCTCGCATAAAGTCAAGCTACCGGACTGGGGATATGAACAACAGGAAGTAACGTGTAACAAGAACGCGAAGAAGGCTAATAGCTTGTGGTATGTAGAGACTGCTATGCATCATCAATGTGAGTGATACTGGTACTGTCTTATCGATGTACTGAGCTAGCAATCTAGTAAACCCTGATGCAGAAAAAGTCAACTACAAGCTACCAGGTTTCTTTGGGAAATTCTTCGAACTACAGAGGGTGATGTGGATTACGAACGCAGGGCTTACGGATCGCCACACCTACGATTCGAGACCGAGTGCATGGCCAAGACTGCGTCGTGGCATTGTCAGTTGTTCTTTGTCCTGATCTCGTCGTCAGTGCTAACCTTCATCTCAGAACTTCTGGGTCAAGGATCATAGACAAATCTATCTTCTGGGTAATCCTACAGTTTGGTGGCTTAGCACGTTAGCCGTATTGGCATATGCAGGAGTGCGAGGTATTCTCATCCTTCGTCAACAGCGCGGTTTCCGTGACTTTGAGAACAGTACGTTTTACACTGACTATCAAAGATTGTTATTGAATGTTATTTCCTTTAGCACGAGTAACAAAGTACGACAACATGTGTGGATTCCTCTTTATGGGCTGGGCATTGCATTACTTCCCCTTCTACTTGATGGCTCGGCAGCTCTTCCTGCACCACTATTTCCCAGCGCTTTGGTTTTCGATTTTGCTGTGCTGCACTGTCTTCGATCTCGTGACGTCTTCACTGCGTCCACGAGTGCGCCTGTATATCGCCGCAGGAATGTTGCTTGTCGCCATCTGGAGCTTTAGCTACTTCAGTCCGCTTGCATATGGCGGGCCATGGACACGTGGTGCGTGCGAGAAGGCGCGCTGGCTCAAGACGTGGGACTTTGCATGCAATGATTTCCCTATCGACTATTCTGCCTATGAGGGCCTGGGTGTTGGTGGCACGGCGAACCCAATGACAAGTGCTGCGATTCCCGCTGCGAGCGTCGTTGGCGGAGAGGAAGCCGGACGCGCTGCGGTTGTCGTTGAAGGAGATGCGATGGGCAAGGTACCTCCAGCTGCGAACGACGCGGAAACGACGACGGGTCGGGGAGCGGTTGCAGAGCCGGGTTGGAATGCGTTCGGCGAAGAGGCGAAAGACATCAAGAGTCATGGGCGGCCCGATGAAGGACAGGGGCGAAGACCAGATGTTGAGAAGGAGATCAGCACTGTGATGGTTAATCCAAGCGAGGGGACGACGACGGAGACTACGGCCACGGTAGAGCCAGGCAAGGAATCCATGGATAATGACGCCTTGTCTGGTGTTGACCCAGTAAAATCAGAAAATGGTGACGTTAAGGAAAATACGGGCGATACTGGTCCGGATCCGTTAGAACATGACGCGCAAGAGGCAGAGCTTGCGCGTAATGACCTCTTCGCAGATGAGGCGTCTTAGTCAGATGCGTTATATGTGGAAAATTTAGCGTAAACACCGGACTGCTAAAGCTATCTTATGTATTGCATCCGTTCATCGTAATTATTTATACCTTTCTTTCCTGTTGCAATTGTAGGTTTGGTTAAATATACAGCTATTTCAATCCGGAACGAGGAATACAACTCGATCCTCATTGATACTATATTACATATTGCAGAGTTGGTGTTGTCTGCTTGTCCTTGTCAACACTTATAAAATGAATTGCAGTGAGAATTGTTCAAGTGCAATATCTACTTGACGGTCAGCAACAAAATCATGTCTAAAACATAAATAATTACCTTCTCTCGCCGAAATCACCTAGGCCAGGGATAATGTAAGCTTTATCATCAAGACCCTTGTCAATCCAGCCGGTTATGACACGTAGTTGGGGAAATCTCGAGCAGAAATTCTTGAGACCTTCCGGAGCAGATATCTGAAACCAAGGAATCATAAGTGAGTAGAATTTAGGCCCAAAGACTTTATTCGTCGTTCCGTACGAGATTGACGAAGATTATTCGGTTTTCTGGGACGCCGTGACTGAGCAAAACCTCAACAGCCTTTATGGCAGAACCTCCGGTCGCTGAACAAAATAGATATTAAAGAATGTACCGCAAATGGCTTGGAAATGGTGATTAACCGAGCATTGGATCAAGCAGGAGGACATATCGGTTTGCGATATCTTGGGGAAGCTTATCTGCTATTAGCTACGGGAGGTATTGTAATAGGAAATTGAACAGACTTTGGCGTAAAAAAGCTTTGCTTGTGCTGTTTCTTCATCCTAGATCCGAAATTAAGAGATTTAGTACATTTATGATTGACAGCACTGCAGAACCAGTTGTACCCGTTGGATAAGGATTTTGCCTATTCGTACACTGCGGCAGACCTCTCGTAAACCGGCTTCCATGGCCTAACAGATGCTGAGCGCTCGGAAATAAAGTGGAATTTGGGGACAGGAGCTACGATACCTCGCCTGCTCGCAATATCGAAACGCCGCATATCTTGCCTTCAAAACCGACACCATCATATGTTGCACCCTTCAGTAGATTTAGCATCAGAACTGGTCTCGTGACTTCACGATTTTGACATTTGTATGGGCTCTGAGAACCAAAAGCGTACCGTAGGCGTTTCAACAGTCTTGGAAATAACAGGAAGATGGTTGAGTCCTTCTTCGACAAGCAATCGTATTATTCGATCCGAGTAGAAAAGAAAGTCACCCCGAGTTGTATTCTTATCACGGATGATAGTATATAAAGCCTCGAGCTGTGCTGTGTGTGGGAGCGTGAAGACAGAGGGCGGTATTGACGCGGGTGCTGTCTGCGTGGTTGGCGAAGCTGTTGAAGCCATCCAAGTGAGCCGCTGGTGCGGTTGAGATGGGAGGAGTACAACAGGTTGTAGCACACCTATCCTTGGAAATCGGCGTTCTATGATCGGCGTTTTCACACGCAGAAGCATCCAGTTTCCAGCATTTCATCAAGGATTTGACATTGTTGTACTGCGAAGAATAACTTGTGCATGAGTATATTGTCGTCCATACTGATGTACCTGAACAGAAAAACAAATTCCCTCGTTTCAGACGTCGTGCCTTACCACTGCTCTGGTCAATCTACTTCTCTGTTCAATGGCGGAACTTCAGCAGCTGTGTTCCGGAAATATCCATCAATAAGAGCATATGCATCGTTTCACTTGTTGACAGTGTGAGCAATCTAGTCGTATTTCATCATCGAATCAATGTACAAGACGCAGAGCATTTTAATGTGATTACTCTTATGCATGTGTAATGTCAGACCCCCCCTCCGCCTTGCAGTAGTAAAGCGCCTGGCTATACACTCCACCTGGAACTCAATGACTACGTTGACAAATGTATCAATAGCACGCCAGGAAATAGATCGTGTATGTCTTTTAAATATTGGTGTCAGCAAAACATTGGCTCATATGCATTTTCAAGTATGTTACAGGTATACAAATCAGTGTTTCTACCTTTTCTTAGCCAAAGTACTGATCACCTGAACAGTGTCAAGCTCAGCTCTTCTGGAAAGTTAAATTATAGCCTTCAAGACTGTGTATAATAAGACTTTTCTTTGTTTCAGGTCTATGATTGGCTTGTGTCACTGTCTGATGAAGTAAGTAACTTATATATTGTTCACAGCTCTTTTTGACAAAATACATTAGTATGATCTAATCTGGTGCACAAAGTGGAATTTGGGAAAAGCACTCTACCTCTTGACAAGATATCTAGCATTCGTGGATATGTCGTTTGTACTTGGTTGTGAGTATAGTATATCTTCCATTGTTTAAGTGTATATTTAATGAAATACACAGTTCTATTTCACAGTGGGTTAAGCATCAAAGTATGTCTTTTGTATAGTCTATGATAACCATCTTCAAAGGAGACTGACAACCTCTTACTTAAGGCGTGTAGAGCTACTCTCACAGTGACTGTTAGTAAGTGGATTATTAAATAATATGTATTTATTTCCAACTAATAGTATAATAGCCTCTATTGCAATTGGGAACCTTGTTGCTAATGGTTACGGACTTAGCATTTGCTTTCATCCTCTCTGCTCATTTGACTGCCTTTCTAGCCATTGTGCTACTCCGGGTTTATGCACTATACGGGGGTGCACGTTACATGTCTATTATAATATTATTTATTCTTATTGTGAGCAGAATAGGTGGTTAATACTGCTATACACGTTCTGAACAGTCATTTGTCTTAGCTTGGCTTTGGTGTAATATGTACAACACAGACCTTGCTGTATAAGGACATTATCTGTAAGTCCTATATATACTAGTAGTGAAGACTCTTACATTAGGCTTCTGTTAACAATCTGTTATTTCTAGGGCAGTACAGGCTCCAGGCTACAGATATTGTTCCATGCCCAGTTACAGAGAAACTCCATGATTTTTGCTTCCTAGAGTATGTGTGGCAACTTATTGTAGAAGTCGGTAAGCTATTACATTAGTAGTCTCTGCTATTTCAGTTGTTTATTCAGTACTCCAAGGCGCTGCATTCCTTGTACTTTACAAAGGAATAGGGCAATGTAAGCATGTCCCAATTAATCATTGTCACTGAAATCACTAACAATCCAAGCAAATAGGGCAAGAGGGAATCCGAGGAAGAAAACTACTTTCCATTTTTTACAGGGATGGTATGTAATTACTCTTGACCTAGCTAATTTTTGTATAGTACCCTAACTTGAACATAACAGGCATGTTGGCATTCATATGCATGTCAAGTGAGTCTATGCTTTGTTATTATCTATGAAATTTGCTGACTGAAGGAATCAGCTCTGGCGTTCGCAAACGCTGTACTTGTAGCACAATCTGTAAGTGCTGTCTTGTTCTTGCTCCGACCTGAATTCAAAGAGAACTAACTATGATGTCAATGTAGGGCGATTTCCGTACCCTCTTATTAGAGTAAGTGATACGCTGCTTCCATACAATGTGATAAGAGTGACAGACATTTACCGAATGCTTGCGTAGGTTACATCGGGTGGTTCATACTGTCATCACTTCCCGTATGATTCTTAACATGCGGGAGGTATCGAGAATGCTAGAACATCAGGATGACGACGTGTTACCTCCGAGTCAGCTAGTATTTGCAAGCAGTCCTGCAGAAGAATGATGTATTTTATTGCTAGAGTGGACGTAAACTCATCATCGAAGGGACGATTGGAAGTTATTGTAATGAACGAACCGTGAATTAATGAGTAATAAATTAATATCGTGGTTTTGTACTCGTCGATGCAAACGTGCTGCACGAAAGTTGAAAAGGAGCCTAATTTATTTGTTTGAGTTATCATGCGAATTATTAACATTAGTTGTGTGCCACTCTATAATTTAAATTTATGTGCGAGCGAGTGATTAGAGAAAATGTAACAAATATCCCAGGTTTAGAATACGTGTGAATTATCTTCTACATTTGGGGATCATTCGCGGTCATTCTTGTTTTTACGCGTACTGACACTTGCCTACGTCCTTGCTATAGACTGTTCTGAGTACTGCATACCACAATGTCTGTCAACATTTTCGGCCAAGAGGTAAGTCTTGATATTCTCTACTGATATATATCGATAATTTAAAAGCATACATGCAGGCAACAGAGGAGAAAGCAGAGACTGCGCGTCTCTCTTCGTTCGTCGGTGCTCTAGCTGTCGGCGACCTCGTGAAATCAACACTTGGGCCAAAGGGCATGAACAAAATTTTACAATCAGGCTCGACAGGAGATATCAACGTCACAAATGATGGAGCTACGATCCTCAAATCAATTCAACTGGATAACGCGGCCGCAAAAATTCTTGTGAATATCTCAAAAGTGCAGGACGATGAGGTTGGGGATGGCACGACGAGTGTGTGTGTCCTTGCGAGTGAACTGTTGCGTGAGGCGGAGAAGTTGGTGATGGCGAAGATTCATCCGCAGACGATTGTGGAAGGTTATAGGATAGCGAGTGCTGCTGCGTTGGAGGCGCTTGAGGAGGCTGCGGTTGATCATTCGTAAGTCTGTTCCTGCTTGCCTGTTGATTTGATGCAACTTAAATTTTCGGATTAAAGTTCAGATCCTACTACGTTCCGTGAAGACCTTTTCAACATTGCGCGGACAACCTTGTCTTCAAAAGTTTTATCTCAGGATAAAGATTATTTCGCAAACCTTGCTGTTGATGCTGTGCTTCGATTACAGGTAAGGAAAGCAGTTCTTGTCGTGAAGATCTCCGCTGAATGTTATGCAGGGTTCGACGGATCTAGAACATATTCAGGTCATAAAGAGAGTCGGAGGAAAGCTGACTGACTCATATCTTGATGAGGGATTCATTCTGGACAAGCAGATCGGTGTTAATTGCCCGAAGCGACTCGAAAATGCGAAGATCCTCATTGCTAACACCTGTAAGTAACCCTCACACGTAGTTCGTTAACTGGTTTTGATCGATCAATCGTCTAGCAATGGACACGGATAAAATCAAAATATTCGGCGCACGAGTGAAGGTCGACAGCACTGGGAAGCTTGCCGAGTTAGAACGTGCTGAACGTGAAAAAATGAAGGACAAAGTAAAAGCAATCGCTGCACATGGTATCAACTGTTTCATCAACCGACAGTTGATCTATAACTATCCTGAATCTCTTTTGGCTGAGCATGGCATTTTGACGATTGAACATGCGGACTTTGAAGGTGTTGAGAGGCTTTCGCTCGTAACTGGTGGAGAAATTGCAAGTACATTTGAACAGCCGGATAAGGTGAAGCTTGGTCGATGCGAACTCATCGAGGAAATTATGATTGGCGAGGACAAGGTTTGTTATGTCTCTCGGTCAAGTGGATGTGAAAGCTCACTGTGTTACAGTTGGTCAAGTTTTCTGGTGTCGCAGCCGGCCAGGCATGTACTGTCGTATTGCGTGGGTCGACCACGCAGATGGTTGACGAGGCGGAGCGATCGCTTCATGATGCTCTCTCTGTGCTCAGCCAGACTGTCAAGGAGACCCGCGTAACTCTGGGAGGTGGATGCGCTGAAATGCTGATGAGTTGCGCGGTAGAGGCAGCTGCTCGCCGTGTTGCGGGTAAAAAAGCGATTGCTGTCGAGTCTTTCGCTCGAGCTTTGCGTCAGATCCCAATCATCCTGGCAGACAACGCTGGCTTCGATTCAAGCGATCTTGTCAGTCGTCTGCGCGCGGCACACTATAATGGACAACGAGATGCGGGCCTTGATATGAACGAAGGGTCAATTGCTTCTATGCGAAGACTTGGAGTAACAGAGAGTTACAAGCTCAAACGGCAGGTTGTGATCAGCGCTAGTGAAGCAACGGAGATGATTCTAAGGTTCGGAATATTCTTTTTCGTGATTGGTGAATTACTTTTGACCACTGGCTACGTTAATAGGGTTGATACCATCCTGCGCTCTACTCCAAGAAGACGTGAGGCTATGTGATTGTAGTGTAGTGGTAGATAATTGATAGAATCGCAAAATAAAAGTCTGTGCCAGATAATGGATTATGCAAGAGGATCGACGCTCCAGAATAGGCAGGAGCGACGCGCGTCAAGACGCGTAAGTACTCAGAACTCAACGCGCAACCTTCCCATTCTACACCATCCTTTCTCTTACGTTGTACCATCATGGAGTGCTCATTCGCCCTCGTTGGGAAAGGATACGTCCTTGTCGCTGCCGACATGAAGGTGGCGCGTTCAATCGTGAAGATGAAATCCGACGAGGACAAGACGAAGACTCTTGGTCCTCATCTTGTCATGACCTACTCTGGTGAACCAGGTGTGTTCACAAGAGACTCTTGTATTGCAGCAGTCATATAACCTCCTGATTTTACTCAAGGTGATACCGTACATTTTGCGGAATACATAGAGCGCAACTTGCGTCTTCACCAAATACGACACCATCACGAGCTGCGCCCTTCCTCAGCTGCAGCGTGGATCCGAAGAGCCCTTGCTGACTCCCTTCGTTCGCGTTCCCCATACGCTGTGAATCTCCTGGTTGGAGGCTTTGATACGAGTGCTGCTGCTATTGAGGAAGGCAAGGAGGAACTTGGTGGAACTCCAAATTTGTATTGGATAGACTATCTTGGAACTCTTGCGGAAGTTCCGTTCGCGGCACATGGTTATGGAAGTTACTTTGTGCTCAGTTTGCTGGATAGGTATGTGTATCGTGCACGATTCTTCGAGCTCTGGTGTTTATACTTTGTCTCTTCGTAGATACCATAATCCCGACGCTACTCTTGAAGAAGGCTTGGCGACGCTGAAACGTTGCATTGATGAGGTTGCAAAGCGACTAATTGACGGTGTATCTAACTATAAGGTGAAGGTAGTTGATAAGGATGGTGTTCGTGAAGTGTCGCTTTAGGTGTTGCATATCTTTTGTGATCCCTTTGCGCATTTATAAAATGTATGACTAAATCCTCGCTACGTTTCGACTCAACTACTTTCAACGCAGAACAAGGTTCAAATCAAGGAACACCTTTGGACAACGACGTTTTATGCTGCAGCAGATTTTAGATGAGTTTGCTACTCTTGTTGCACTTCTGGTTAAAGGGGAAACCATCCTCCAAATCGTATGGACGTGCCGATGCAACTGCTTAAAACGACCTTTCACAACCACTCGAACTTCTTCACTTGACTTGTGTGCCAGTATTGCCTCGACCGGCCCTTCAGCCTTGTACGAACCGTCAACCTAATTGAAGATACGACTTGGCTGAAATATTTTGCCTCCCACATTCTAGAGCTATGGGAGTGAATCAGTACCTGCTTCTAGTAGCAAAATGACTTTGTACCTTGGCTGCATTCTAATATTACTATGCCAAGCTGTTTAGATGGGCAAGGTTAGTACAATGCTTACTTAGTAAGTCGCTGTTGTTCAAATCGTCAAATTAGACATAACATTTATACAGATGAAAAAAGAGCACTAAGTTTAAGTAGATCAACGTTTCCTCCACTGAACACCAATCCTACATTTAACGGGTCCGCGTCACCTTTACCTCTGTTCTTGGCTAGCTCTTTGAGCATTGCTTGGAATTCCTGTGAGTACAGAGCGACGGCCAAGGTAACCGCGGAGCTTGGTTCGATAACGAGTTTCACGCGCTCGTATACTAGCCTCATGGCTCGACTATGTAGTTGAGAGGACAGAGATCATTCAGTAGGATCAGCAACGGTATTACAGATAAAGTAACGGTATGGATAGTCTTACATGATTTGTTCCTCAGTTACAGTGTAGATTGCGTCGACGTATTTCAGGATGTGATGGAGATTGATCTGGCCTAGTGATGTGCGTAGACCATCGGCAACGGTGTTGGGATTTACGGCTGGAACGAAGGTTTTTGAGTAAAATGATTTGTGGGCGTCGTCAGCTGCGGCGGGCTCTGCACCAATGACGAAGATTCCTGGATCGATGCTCTTTGCTGCTACGGCGCAGCCAGAGAGCATACCGCCTCCACCGACTGGGGTAATCAGTACATCTAATGGGTGTTCGAGTTCTTTAGCTTGCTCGAGGAATTCCAAAGCGAGTGTTCCCTGCCCCGCGATAATCCGAACATCGTCGTATGGCGGGATAAACTCAACGGCTTGGCTAGCACTTCGAAGGCTGTCGATTATCTCCTTTGTGGTATCTTCACGGGCTTGGAGAGTTGGGATGCATTCTGTTATTATAGCTCCGTAGCCGCGTACAGCGTCCTTTTTGACGGAGGCGGAGTTGGAGGGCATGACGACTTGACAGGAGACTCCGAGCGCTCGAGCGGCGTATGCGAGTGCTTGTGCATGGTTTCCTGAGGAGTGTGTGATGACAGTCAAGTTTGAATATTTCTGGTTCGTCTCTACTAGGTTTTGCAGGAGGGTGGTGATTGCATTGGTTGCTCCTCTGATTTTGAAAGCTGGAATAACACATCGTAGTGAAAGTGCTTATTAATCATATCTAGTTATCAAGAGAAAACTACCTACCACCGACTTTCTGGAGGTTCTCGCATTTCATGAGAAGGTTTATTTGCGTGCCATTAGATGAGGATGCCATCTCATCTAGAGAAGTACAGGTTGCGACCGGAGTACGGTGAATATACGGTCTTGAGCTTCATAAAACCGTGATACATTAGGATAGTCTATAACTCAGACTCGCCTTATTCGTTTGGCAGCCGCTTGTACAATCGTCAAGTGTGACCTCCTGGACCATAGCTAAGTTTTGAAGTACTGTAGTTATAGATCTGGCTGTTGGGATCGGGACTGAGTTTGATCATAATAATGCATCGCAAAACCAGGGACAAGCGAATCGGCGTTCCAATTCTCACGGTCTCATAAGCCTACAATCTCTAGGTAGTAAAGGTGTTTATACATAATGCGTATCTATGCAGAATGCGTAGCCGAAGACAAACAATCTACACTCTGCCTTCTTGCCCATTCACCCACTGGCGTCTCCCTCTCACCAGCTATCGCCCTCCACAACAGAATGCGACTACTTAGCTGATCCCAAACAGGGCCTCGAATATCATGTCGTAACGACATACTCCACAGGCTTTCAACCGTCTTTCCCCAAGTTTCTATGTCGCTCTGGAAAATTGGCTGATGTAACCCGAAACTACGGTGTGGTAGAAGACCGACTTGTCTGCTACTACCGCGATATCCGGAGCCGGTGGGCAGAGAGACATCATCTGAATCCTCAAACTTCTGGAGGCTCGTTAGAGCAGATTCCAAAGCATAAGAAGTTCCAGGATAGTGAGAGAGCCCTTCAGTCGTGACTCTGGCCATGGCACGAGTAATTAAGCGTAGCAATACAACGTCTAGACGAATAAAAGTTTTAACATTGCGATATTTACCAACATTCATTAAGGACGAACCTGCATCATTGACTAGATGGGCTAGACATCTGAATAGACTAAGTTGCCATTCCCCCATTGTGACTTGTTCTATATGCGTGGAGTCTGCAACGACGAGGATGTTCTCGATTATCTTTACCCATGCAGTGCTTTCGTCGGGTCTTGACGTTATAACGTGCATCTCGATCCATTGTACCAGAGACGAACGAAGTATGAGTGAGCTTGTCGCTTGCATGTAGCAAGTCAAGTTTGCCAGGACCTAGACGTAGGCATATTAATACCACAGAGCGCAAGATTAATAAATGCCTCACATCCAGGATTGAATGTCGTAGCGATCTGTCATCATGTGCGCCTTGAAACATGCTTGCAAGTAGGTCCCATGTATGTCTACGCTTTAGCAGTCGCCAATCTTCGCCACTCAGCATTCCGTCCGAGATGAAGCGCACCATCCAGGTACGTTCTTTCTTCCAATCGTCCCCACTGCTGTACAGCATACTATATAGCATCGGGACGTCCTTGACATCCAATTCAGGTCGTTGTAGTAAGAAGCGTGCTGTGATTGGGTAAATGAAATTTGACGGATAGAAGATGCCCCGAATTGAGTGTGCAAGGACCAGGGTTATGTAGGAGGGAAGATAGAAGACATTCTCGTCAGACTGATCCGATGGACTTCGCAGTTGATCTCGTAAAATGTCAAGCACATGGAGAATGTGCTCCCTCTCTTGCATATCCGCGGTCTAGTGGCAAAAATTCAGCCTTGATACGCAAGAAAATGCGGCACAGTACTAACTTGCATAAGCTCATACAAGATCCCTAGCTGTGCCATGGCTATCCTGCGAACTGCGTGATCTACTGACGACAGACACCGTACTACCAGGCACGCGATATTTGTCCGGAACAGAGATACCCAGGAAAGTGCGGATTGTGGCGGACGCTCAGCCATCACTTGAGCAAAGAGTAGCAGTAGAAAGATGGGGTCGTAAACCAGCCTGTCTTCCGCCGAGGACATGACCACCTCGTCGCCATTGGTCCGGGATAGAGATCGTCTGTTAGGGAACGATAAACACGTTCGGAAGACGCGTACAGCTTCCAATCCCAACACTGCATCCAAGCTTGTCTGTTGATCAGTAGATCCTGTTTGAGCCCACCGGCACATGATAGACGCAGCAGAAGTCTTTCTCTGTTCCTCGAATAGTTGGAATATGGAAACGAGGCGACGGTCTTCAGGTGACAATGACCCTGTATACAAGCGTATCAATGGTTCGACATGAGAAGGCTGGCATGTGTTGACTGGATGTTTAAAGAATAGAGTCGACAGAAGCCTTGTGAGTGCATCTCTTTCTTCGCACCCTATGTCTGATGCCGCCACGTTATCGAATTGTGGATTCTGGAGAATGCTTTGTAGGTGGCGATTAACATTCACGGGCTGCATAAATGATGAGACAATTAGCGTCTCGAAGAAACACGTGTGCCTACTTTTATACTGATATTCGCGCAGAGGGCTTCTGCCAAAAACATGCATTGAGCATGGCAAAGATGGTGGCGAATGGCGGCTGCAATGACGGGTTCAGCATAGTGTTGAGCAACGCCCTTTCCAAGTCGTACTAGGTCAGCTGAAATGTTCCTGTGAGTAAATCGTAGAATTATAGGCTTAGATGACCCACTGATTGCCTCGAGGGACGGTATATTGATGCTAGGAGTATCCGTGCTTTCGGACAGATGCCGTACTGCCAATTGTAATGCGTGTTCAAGTACCGCTTCTACGAGAGTAATCCCATCTTCGTCATAAGTATGAATAAGATGTACCAAGCGAAGCGATTCGAGATGTAATACGGTGGATGGCATATTTGACAACTGTTTTGATAATATCCGAACTAGATCATCCCTTGGCAAAGAGCATCTTATCATCCTTGCCAGGCAAGAGGTGAACAAGTATACAACACGGTTACTTGCAGGATTTCTGCAGAACTCCTTAGCCAATGCTTTGAATAATAGAGTAAAGAAGGGATCTTTGGCCGCATCGGAGAGGTCGGCATCGGAACTGGAATCGAGAAAGGCATGAATGGCAGGGGCAAGTTGTATAAGGAGCGGCTTTTGAGATGGATCACCGGAAGATAGCCACGACCAGAATGACCGGCGGGCATACGATGTGCGATAAATCAACGATGCAACAATACTAGACACGTCTGCGCTCCATTCAGTCCCGCGAAGTAATTTATCAACTGAAACAGCTTCAGACGGGGTCAGGAGACGAGCCGCCCAGTGTGCATTTGCTGTATTAACGGCGCTTTTCAGCATCGTGCCTTCCGTCGCAACATCAAGGCTGTCACATCCGAGCGGAATGCTGTGGTTAACGGATCGTGAAATAATTCGCCCGAGCACCTTGTTTGATGGTAAGGCATCCCAAAAAGCAATAAATGCTGCTAAGTGGTCGTTCAACCACACTGACAAGTTGCTGTCGTCATTGTCCACAAGAGAGGATAGTAGAGCATCCACAGAGGATAGGCGATTGTCATTACCAATAACACGTTGAGGGCCGGAAGGCAGCAGCTGTTCGATAAGGGCGAGCCGGTCGTCGAGAGACATGAACGGTATCCAGATGAGCGACACGGTCAGCTACAAGTAATGGTTAGATACATAGAGCAACTATTTCGCATTGGTCAGTAAACCAACCTGCTGCAACGAATCTTGCCTCAAAGCATCCAGGATCCTTGCAGTCCAATGCTTGCATATATGAGAAACAAGAGATCGATCTGATTCTGAGGTTGCGTTTAATGTGACATCCGCAACTTGCTGAATGGCTAGGGAAACTAGTTAACTATGCCACCCTGTCTACGCCGCGAAACTCACCTGTTATCACCGAGTCAGATAAGTTTTCATGACACGCAAGTAGCTTCAATTCTGGTTTTGCCACCCAGACAAACTCTTTCAAAGCATTGAACTCGGTCAAGGTGACATCCCTTTTTGCATGTAGCAGTAGAACCTTGAATGCATGCAATGCAGGGACTAGGTTGGCTTGAGCGTGTTGCACGCGAAGACGATGCATGAGAAGTCCAATAAGACATATATAATCATAGCGTGTCCTCCGCTCCCTATCCAAAGTTACTCGAAGTAAATTCAGGATACGAGGAGTTGATAGCAGCTCTTCGGTAGTATGCATAAGTAACCAATCTGTCGGAACCCTAAACAGGAAAAATATGAATCAACGATGAAAGCTGAGAGAAAAAGAAAGTTACCATCGTGAAACGTCGTCGTCCGGAAGTGACCACAATAAGCCAGATCCAGGTGATAGGTGAAGGGGAAAAATATATAACGCTGGGGGATGTAGACGCCTGACCACAGAAGCAACACGCTCCACGATGGCCGGAGAGACAGTCTGATCAACTAAGCGTATCCAGTCAACCAGCTCATAGGCCTGAGACTCGGCTGACTCTGTCCGTGCTGCTCCAAGATCAAAATTATATTATTATATGAACGGAAGAGATACCGTGATAACGCTCACAGTCTTGGAGCTTCTCGATCTGTGATACGAAATCGTTCACCGCCTGCGAAGCTGTCGGTTCCGACACGAGACTTTTCGCTTGCAAAGTTGAGTTGCACCATGCAAAACAATTGTCCAAGATAACGCATTCTTTCTGGAGTGCAGAAGACACCACCGGAAACTCCACGAGCACATCGCCACCGTTCACAGACTCCATGAAGCCCTTAGCAATATTTTGCAGTGGTGCTAAATCAAACTGTTTCCCGAGTAATCCCACGATTACCTTCCTTAGGAAGGTCGTTAGCGCAAGTGCGTCCGATGGCTCGAAGGTTTTGCTCCGTATCCGCGAATTGAATTGCTCAATAACTGTGATCAGAAGAGGGCTGGCGTTCAATGGCTGAGCTGCGTCTGGTGTTGCGAATGTGCTCATTTCGTCAATGTATCGATGCGGTGTCTTCGCGCAGCGTTGCATACATGAGTCTAAAAAGGACACAACGCAGTCGCGTTCATCCTTTAAAGGTGCACCATCAGGAGTTTCCACACCCGCGGGCCGAACGTTTGTTGGTAAAGCGTTGAGCCAGGTGTGTAATTCCTCCAGGTCGTGCTGGAACAATAAACTATCTCCCAGTGACCGCGTGAGGAGTGTCAGAACGGCCTCGCGAATGGTCGAATGCTTCGATTTGAGGTACAGATCAAGAAGAATAAAGAGATTTGATGACGCTGAGGGAACTGTTGGAAGATGAATGCCTGGCAGGAGTGATATATAACAGAAGGCTTACCTGATTTGGCATGCCAGACAAACAGGTCGCTTTCCGTCAACATACGAAGGACATGGAGCTGGCGCAATCGGTTCAATCCGCCAATTTCCGAAGAAATCTGCGCGTCTGGCGTCTCGACGTCAAGTAAACTTTGGAGTGATTTGGCAATATCATATCTGGCTTCGGTCACAAGGGATGGCATGCAGAGATGGTATAGCCATAATAGCCTCTCTGACAGCTCAGAGAGCATTGCAGACTTTATTGTCTGCTGTTCCACCCCTTTCCATGCATTGGAGAAAGCAATCACCACACTTATCTCGGGTATACGCTTTCGGACCTCCCGCTCGACTTCCTTCCGCCGACGACACCATTGACCGTCTATTTCGTCCTCTTCGAGAGCTTTCTCAACCAAACGAAAAGCCCTTCGCACGGAATCGAGCTTAGTGAGAGACTGTACAAGTGCAAGTCCAGCAGAATGCTGCACTAATGGATGTGATGATTGAAGACCTCTTGAGAGATATGCTTTCAAGCTCGTTGATGGGATTACATTATCAACCACGGTAGAGAGAGGAGGTGGTGTGGGCCTATAGGCGCATTGAGCGGGAGTGGACGATGAGCCAGCTATACCATTCGGTAGATAGAAACTCTCTAAGGGCACCGGCAAAGAGACGATAGCACCAAAGAAGGCCATGTTAGCCAGCCACTTGGATGAAAGCCGAGGCTCGAGCGAAATTGAAATGGAAGGCAAATATCCAGAAACAAGTTCCGGACACGCTCGACATATCTTTAGGGCTAATTCCTGCTGACGAGCGTCCTCCGAGATCTTCAGCATTTTCAAGACATTTGCTAAAATCTTGTTGTATATTTTCTCTTTCTTCTGCAAAGTGTCACCTTCATTCTCTTTTCGAGGATACCACCCGTTATCATTGAAGCAGACTCCTATCCCTCTATGAGTGCAAATTGCCAATAGGAAGTGATGTACAACATCAGCTGGAACTTGGCCGGCGTTCGATCCCTCTTGCTCAGAACGCTCGTAAAGTTTAATAAGCTGGACAAGCCGTTAGTCAGAAAGCTCGGAGAAAGTGTTTAGATACCTACTTGCTGGATAGTCTTTTCTCCAAACAGACCAACTTTCAGCGTTCTTTTTATCTTCTGGTCTTGCCATAGTTTCGTCCATAAAAGCTCGAGGGTAAACTGTATCACTGGATAAGGGTCTGCGTCGAGACCCTTAAATAATGAAAGAAATATATCGCGGTGCTGTTCTAAGAACGCAGCTTTTATCGGGGAGGCGGACGAGATGAACGAAAGGATGAACTGTAGGGTCAGAGTACGGATATCCGGCTTAGCAAGAATATCATAGCCGGGGTCCTTCTCCTTTCTGCGCCGCATGTAAAGGAGCTTATGGAAATTCTACCGGGAGTTAGAGGATATATAAAACATAGCGTCAAAGCATACCTTTATATCCCAATTGAAAGCTTCTAACAGACCCTTCTGATCTCTCCCTCCCGCAAAACTCGACATAGCATTCAATAGTTTCAGTGACGTGAGACATAGTTCCGTTTGAGAGCCAGAGAGATAGCTGTTGATTTTCCGAAGCCATTGAGATGAAAGCAATATTTTGACAATGGGCTGGCCAAGCGGTTGATAGATGAAGTGCTGCGACGTTAACGTTAAGACAGATGCCAGCAAGGATAAGCAAACCGCCATCACTGCTGGCTTCAAAAACTCAAATGAGCAAATATATTCGTACAGAATTTCCTAGCCGGCATACCTGCGTTCCCTTCTCAAGCACCGCGAAAACATCTTGCGCTCCAGACGAGAGTTCCAGCCATTCTTTCAGCAGTGTAAGGCGAGCATCTTGAGTGGATATCACGGACTCGCTAGGTTTTATGGTTAGCTGATTCCTAAGAGCTTTTAACGCTACGAATACTTGTCAGCGGAACGCTCATAAGGTTGGGATTTATATTCACCGTCAATCGGAATGGCATGTCTGTTCGAACGGAAGAAACTGTGTACATCACGACCAGTCTCGAACGACGGAGGCTTGTTCTGCGCCGTGGTAAGTCTTCTTGGTTCTACTCGCCTCCTGTCTTCATGGGTGACCATCTGCTTTCATCCAGCAACTCAGACGAAGGTTTGGCGTACTTAAGAGGCTTCAGTAGCAAATTTTTAATTAATTCAAAGTAGAAGTCAAGCACGTGATCTAGGCGCGTCAGTTGGTTCGCGGGCGCGTATCCATTCCATTCAACTTCTCATTTAGTACACAACCATTGGTGTTCCGTACGTCCATCTTGTTGAATATTAATTTAACTTATGCTAATTACCATACATATTCCGTATGTAAAACATGACTGTGCCGCGCTTGTAGGTAAACTGCCTCCTGGATTCTCTCAACGAGACGCGGTGCGGCATTTAACCTCTTCGGCGACACAACCCTTGTTCCGCGAGTTTCCTCCTATCATCCATCATGCAAGAGCTCGAAGGTGGGCTCGTTCCTGATGTTTCATTGATAAAGGAATTGACTGGCAGCTATTATAGCGGAGGAACGTGCCATTCGACGCGGCTTCATCTCAAACAAGAATCCCGAAGATCCCCCTGCTCGGTATTCAGATCCACGACACTTAATCTGGCTTCCTTTTCCGCACACCACGTCTGGACAACCGGGTCGGTTTAATCTTCAGCGTCAGTCCAAGACTCTTGTCTTCGCATTTATGGGCCGGCATGTCTTCCGACGCGTCTATGACTGTACCGCTGAATTCGAGAAGGACCCGTTTCGCGCCTACTCGAAAGTCTGCGTGCACGGTTGTGCTGGAACTGGGAAGTCGCATGTACTGGCAGCATTAGCGTGCTTGCTTTTGCACGAAGGCAAGCGCGTCGTATATATTCCGGACTGCGTGTATCTTCTCGAAAGCTTCTTCATGGAGATGCGCGCTGCGTTGCAATTCGCATTTCCAGAATATGCAAGCACAATGGATGCGTGGACCGGGACTGAGCAAGTGCGCGACTTCTGCCGTGCTTGGCGTAAGGAAGGATTAATTTTCTTCGTGCTCGATCAACGCGAGGCTCTTGACACTGTACCGAATGATCCAGACAGGGAGAGGAAGGGCCAGGTGCGAGGATGGCTCGATGAATTGCTTGCTCGCAACTTTGTCGCCTTCAGTGCCTCGGCTGAATCTAAGTCGTATCGTGTACGACCAGGAGTGCGTACGAATGTCAAAGAATTCTCCATGCACGCTGGTTATGATGAGGTTTGTTCGGCACTAGTCCTGCTACTCAATACTGACACTCAATATATGCAGGAAGAAATGAACTGGTGGTGGAAACACAATGTCAAGACTCTCCCGTCTATTCGCCCCGATGAACGGAAGTTTGTCGAGGAGCTCACTGGCTGCAACCCTCTCCTCCTTCGACCACTGATTAGAGCAAAGGAACGCCTGTTCATTGATTGTAAAGAACAATTCCTTGCCTCGGAGGAGCTCGTTCATGTCCGTACTTCCGTCCTTTCCTTCCTGGCGAAGAAACAAGAGGCCTGGCTTCCTAATACCGAGAAATCGTAAGTTTATCTTTTTTTGGAACAAGATTATTTAATTCTAATACAATCCAGGTTCTATAAACATATGGATGCGTGCGTGCGAGAGGTGTTCCTATCCGCACCGGACGACGACATTTATGACCCACGCTATTTTTACTTTACTATGGTTAACGGCGCTTGGCAAGGCCATTGCATGTGTGGTATTGTTCGCGATGTCATGGAGCAGAAGATTACGGACTACAAAGCGATGACTGCACGAATGCCTCACTAATATCTTCCAGGGAAACTTCACTATCTTTTTTTTTTTTGCTTATTGCTTCTCTCTTGTGGCTTTATTCATTTTTTTGTACGAACACCCTGTTGTAAACGGTCCACGAACTGTTTAAGTAAGGTCTGTACAGATTGTACAGCAGCACTATATTTTTACCCTTCATATCCTGGGCAGCGATACACAGTTTTACTTTTTATTGCCTAGCTTTTCCCGTATTTCTCCCAGCCGACTTCTTCGATCTTAGTGACCTTGGTGTAGACTTCCTCTTCTTGTTTCTTTATGAACGAATTCATGGCTTCGAGTAGACTTGGAACGCTCGCAGAGATAATGCGAACTGCAAGAAGAGCGGCGTTTGTACTGTTGTTTATAGCAACTGTTGCGACTGGGATGCCCCTCGGCATTTGCACGATGCTGTGTAAGGAGTCTACACCGTCGAGTGTGCTTCCTTTCACTGGGACACCAATCACTGGGAGTGGTGTCATTGCCGCGACCATACCTGGGAGATGTGCGGCTCCACCAGCCCCGGCGATAATGACACGCAATCCCCGACCCGCCGCACTACCAGCATACTGAGTCATACGTTTTGGCGTCCGGTGCGCAGAGACAATCGTTAGTTCGTATGGTACACGGAAAGAGTCGAGTACGCGTGCAGCCGCGATCATCACGGGTAAGTCACTGTCTGAGCCCATTATTATCCCCACAAGCGGCTGGGATGCAGATTTTCCAGAATTAGGTTCTGGAAGGAGTGGTGCATACATTTCTACGGATTCGGGGGTTGCATCCGGAAGAGCTTGAAGGAGCGGACGCAAATTCTCGCGAACTGCAGCGTCAGAATCGCCAACGAGAGTTATGTGGCCCATCTTTCTACCCTTTCGGCACTCGCGTTTGCCGTAAAGATGCACTGATGCACCGGGGATAGTAAGAGCGGCGTGCGCAACGCGAGTTATTTCGCTCATCGAATTCGAATATCCAAGAAGATTGAGCATGATTGCACTCTGTACTTTGAGCTCCGTTGATCCGAGAGGAAGGGAAAGAATTGCACGTAAATGATTCTCGTATTGCGAAGTATAGCATGCCTCTATGGTGTAGTGTCCTGAGTTGTGAGGTCGTGGAGCAATCTCATTGACGAGAATAGTATCTATGCCAGTATGATTAAACAGTGAGGCTACGGTAAATACTCCGTACGCACCATCGTCTAACAGGAACATCTCGACGCCGAAAACTCCGGCACCTGTAAAAGTCCTAACCGTCTCTTCTGCTAATGCTCGTGCCTTGATCGCAACGTCCGGATTTGAATGCCGGAAAGGTGCATAGACAATATGGCAAATATTATCCTTGTGCACTGTTTCAACTACGGGATATGACCGAATGTCACCCGAAGTCGTGCGAACAACCATGACGGCGAGTTCTTTGGCCAGAGACACCAATCGTTCGGCGTATAGCGGCCTCCCACCCAAAGCTGCGACAGCTTCGTTCGTTTTAGTCAGATCCTGTAGAACATAGTTTCCTCGGCCATCGTACGCCAATGTCCGACTCTTCAGCATGAGTGGTAAACCGAGATGCGCGGCTGCACTTTCAATTGATTCTGCCGTCGATTCCACACGCATATAGTCTGCGACGGATAGCCCATGGTCAGATAAGTGCTGTTTTTGTTGAAGTTTGTCTTGAATTATGCGGATTGTCGCAGGACTCGGATGTATTTCTATTATTCTTGAAGATTGCGTTATCTCTTCTAGTACGGTGACATCGACATGCTCGATCTCGACGGTCAGGACGTCAACCTTTGCTGCGAGCTGCTTTATCTTCTCCGGGTCGGAGAAGGACCCATCGACATGACCTAAGTGAGGAGGTGAAGAGACTATTTGCTTGGCTGGTGCGTGATCTCCAACATCGAGAATTGCTACGTCTATGTTGAACAAGGACGCCGAGGCGGCGAGCATACGCCCAAGTTGACCACCGCCTGAGCATGAGTTGTTAGAGGTTGTCTCAATTATCTGGCTTCATGGCTGCGCATGGTGCTTCAGTCTGGCATAAACTAATTTTCTGGAGAGGTACAAGACGCACTCTCACCTAGAATCCCTACCTTTCGAGACTCCATGATGAAGGTTAGCCGTAAGAAATAAAAAAAATTGATTCTGCCCAAAGATGGAAACTGGCGGATCCTCGTAAATTTCGCAAATCCCCTGTTTAGTAGAGTGGTTAAATAAATAATAAAAGAAGGTACCACTAGTAGACACAAGAATCAATCCCATACTTGCAAAATTATGCTTCAAATACTGATCAATCCTTAGGTACGGCCTCAATAAAAATTCTCAATGAAAAACCACAGCACCCAGGATTCCCGCGTGGTCCCCCACCGTGGTACTAACTGGGCGGCACTCTGATTAACTTTGCAGATCGGACGGGCAACACATCCATGCACGCAAGATGTCGCGTTGGATGCAGTGCTTTCAGAGTCCTATGGCCGTGGATAATCAATGGCATGGAGTACAGAGTATATCCAGTTTGCATTTGACCCAGAGACACGGATTTATAAAGTGCTTCCTTAGTTCTAGTTCAATTTCTCGTCCGAGAAGATCTTAGGTTATTACGCCTGATGTGCAGTAACTGTATTACTTGTCTTAGCATTATCGGATGAGCCGCTTCTCGATTCTGGCAACATAACTTCTATCATCACGCACTCCAAACTAGATCAAACCATTTGATAATTCAATGCAACGATGATATACCCATGTCTCACAACGAACCCAGTAAATAACAAGCTTCACGAGACCCATAAACCAAGGCAGAAAATATTAATTCAAGAAGGCAAGGAACTCTGGTAGTCGTGTTTAAGACGGGCAGTCGGCAAGGTTGAGGTCACCGTCAGGGCACTCCGGGATCTGAGTTGCCTGGCCTCCAGTAATAGCGAGGGACGGGAATGGCTCTTGGCAGACTTGCTCAACGTCGTCTGGGCTAGTGCCAGCAGGGAACCTGGAAATGAAATGTAAGTCAGTGAACCTATTTCCATAGAAGAAACGGAGTACTCACGTAGCAGCAGAGCTAACTGGAGCAATCGGTGTTGGGATGAGCTCGGAGCAGTCGACGAGTTGGTTCCGATTGTGCCCAACAATGGCGAGCCTCGACATAGCAGCCTGGAAGTTGCTCATCATCAATTGCTGGTCCGCTGGTGGTGAATCAGTAAATTGGCTCTAAAATTGATAACCAGCCGATACTCACCAACCATGGACTGCCATTCACAAGCAGTGCGGTCGGAGCGAGCAAGAGCGAAGTCAGACTGGAGACGCATCTCGCCAGATGAAGGGAGCGGTGAGTCGACTTCTGCACCGTCGGTGTTGTTGACATCGAAGGGGAGACCGGTACCCTTGAGCAGGACTTCAAGGAAAATTTGAGGGTCGAACGTGAATGGTGTCGAGTCGAATGGAACAGCCTCATGACCAGGAACCAACGTGTCGGAGCGTGCAATTGTGTGGCTCACGAGCAAATGAATTGTCTCTGCATCGCTGAATCCAGCGTCCTCCATACGTTCAAGGATAACATCAGGCGGACTCTGTGGCAGAGGAACCGTTCCTTGTTGAGCCGGGAAGGTTGCATTCGGTCGGCCCGCAAGGAACTCCAAGCGAGGTGCACCAGCACAGTTCGTGATACCGAGAGCACCAGCAAACTGGATAAGGTCACCAGCAGACACATCATGACGCGTCAAGAATGGTGAAAGGGCATCGACAGGGTCATCAACTCCAGCGTTGGCGGGGTCGGCTAGTTCAGTGTCTCTGAACAAGATGATTGAACCGTCTGCTCCATCTCCCTTGAATGTTTTCGAACCAGACCAACCAATGGCATCATGGAAGGTCAGTCGAAGACTTTCGTGTACATCCTCCCCACATTGACCCTCGAAGAGGTTGTTCTGCAAATCATCCCTGAGGGCAAAGAACGCACAACACTGAAACCAAATTATTGTCAGTTCCAATAAGTCAATAGTCAACAAGCCTAACGTACAGCCTCGTTGGTCGCAGTGTTAATACCGTCGGGACACGTAACGCGCTTATAGTTGGCTGCAGCAGCAGTAGTAGCGAGAGCAACGGTAGCAACAGCGAGCTTGAACATCTTGGCTATGCGGCCGATGAGAGGAGAGATGATTCGACTGACAAGAGACACTCGAGAGTCTGCAGAATAACTAAGCGATCTGAAGGGGTTTTATAGGCCTCCAATCCAGTCAAAATCGCGTTTCAAAAATGCCTACTCGCAGTGAATAATAGCGTCCGGTGTGCATGCCCCTAGCAGCGAGAGAGTTCTCATCCATGGGACCGACGGACAGCATTTTTTGAGCCAGTCAGAGTGCTCCGAGTCCGTAAAGAATAACACCATCCAAGAAGGAGCCTAGGCCCGCTGCACCGAGAGAACGGGAGGCGGTGGAAGGTGAGACGATGATCTGTGTCATCGTGGGTGTTCCAGTCTTGTTTTGATCCAACAATGTGCATCAACGGGAGAGAACGTTCTGGATAGCCAATGAAGCACGTTAGAAACAGTAATGGTACGGGCAGCACGATGCGCCTCCGTGACGGCGGGCGAGAACATTGAACCGAAGACAAGGATTTGGCGGGTGCATAAACCGGAAGCGCATGCCAAGTTGTTCATTTCTTTATTCACAGGAAACAGCACGCCGATACTGTCGATCTAACATATCGAAGACACGGATGATCGACAAAGGTATTCCCAAGGTCTTGGTATGTTTTGAGTTCAGTAGTTCATGAGCCAAGCAAGCCAAGAATTTCTTATCCTTCAAATGTTGTTTTCAATACTTTTGTTCCTCGCTTGTTGGAGTGGATCTGTTATAGTTGAGTCGTGTTCGTCAGGTACCAGTGTGAGAGAAATGCGGTGTCGGTCCTCAGAAATGCCTTAACATCGTGATGTCGAAGCGTCCTGCGTGAGAGGAATGCCTTGTTCCAGGACTTTCGTCCATAGCAAGGGTGATAGATACCTTTCGGAACCCTACTTTAAGCATTAAGATCTCAGCGTGAAGAGGCGTTATGATCGCGCATGCACAAGTGAATTCTCATGAAGTTCTAGAGAAAGTGTTGACATTACGCGAGAAAACATAAGTGATGGACTCCCACTCCAAAGTACTCGGTCGATTCATACTCTAGAATCGCAAAGTCCACGTGGAGCAAAGTCGAGGCAACAAGCATTTGTCCAAGTTGGCTATCGTCTTCCAAAAACTTGTCGACAGATGCCTTAGTTATCCAGTTTCATGGCTGCACATCACGCTCCAGTAAGCCATGATCAGCACCTGTGAAGATGGTGGAAGACAACGCTCACCTCTCGTGTAGAATCTGCACTTTTCCTTTCTCCATGATGAAAGATGTGTTGTGTAAGGAATTAGAAATGAGCAAGAGTTTGTTTCCGACCAAAGATGGAAACAGTGTCGCGTAATCATCATCTGATTCATCATTTCATTTTCAATCTACTAAAAAAAGTAAAGTAAAGAAAAATTCTGCGAGTATTTGAAGAAGGAACATCAGATTATTTTGCCCTCTCATCATCATAGTTTGCCATGCATGCCAGTCACGAGCATTGCACTTTTATTTTAAGATTTACAACCAGATATAAGCGCCTTACTATGTTCACTACAATCTACTTCTTACTAGGAGTATCTTAAAAAGATAATTTTAATACAATTTCCATGCATCTTATGACAGACCAAAATACTGGTCTTAGGCGGACCTGAAGTACAGCCTTGGTAAGAGAAAGTGAACCACAACACCCAGGATTCTTGTATGCTCCTGCTAGTACTAGTGCCTTTGCAGCAGTCCAGTCCGAATGTAATGCTTTCCAGGTCCAAGGTCTATAGTTACGCCTTTTGTGTTGAAATAGAATATGCACTGTTGCTTCTTACATGAAGAAAAGTAGGCTAGAAAGTGAGTGCATGCTGTTGCCAGTCCAACTCCATGTCTTGATATTCATTTGATTACACTTAATGTAGCGCAGCATTAGGACTTGTCCAAAAACTAGACCATATGTCTTTTCTTTTTTTTTAATCGGCAGCAGCAGCAGAACTATTCAAGCGTCATTGCACACTCCATATTACGTTAATACCATCAACCAATTCAACGTAATAATTATATACATACATCTCACTACAAAACACGCCCGAATAATTACATCCTATGAAGATTAATAAACCGAAGTTGGCAAGACATTTCATAAATACATGTCGCCAGAGAGTGATTGTTAAACGATTGTTTAAGATGGGCAGTCGGCAAGGTTGAGGTCACCGTCAGGGCACTCCGGGATCTGAGTCGCCAGTCCTCCAGTAACAACGAGGGACGGGAATGGCTCTTGGCAGACCTGCTCAACGTCGTCTGGGCTAGTACCAGCAGGGAATCTAGAAAGCAGACGTTAGTCAAACGAGCCTATTTCATACACGAAAAAGAATACTCACGTAGCAGCAGAGCTGACTGGAGCAATCGGTGTTGGGATGAGTTCGGAGCAGTCGACAAGCTGGTTACGGTTGTGTCCATTGATAGCGAGCTTCGCCATCGCAGACTGGAAGTTGCTCATCATCAATTGCTGGTCCGCTGGTGGCGAATCAGTAAATTGGCTCTAAAATTGATAACCAGTCGATACTCACCAACCATGGACTGCCACTCGCAAGCAGTACGCGTGGAGCGAGCAAGAGCGAAGTCAGACTGGAGACGCATCTCGCCAGATGCAGGGAGGGGAGAGTCGACTTCTGCCCCGTCAGAGTTGTTGACCCCGAAGGGAACACCGACACCCTTGAGCAGGACTTCAAGGAAAATCTGAGGGTCGAATGTGAACGGCGTCGAGTCGAATGGAACAGCCTCATGACCAGGAACCAACGTGTCGGAACGTGCAATTGTGTGGCTCACGAGCAGGTGAATTGTCTCTGCGTCGCTAAATCCAGCGTCTTCCATACGCTCAAGAATGGTGTCAACCGGGCTCTGTGGCAAGGGAACCGTTCCTTGTTGAGCCGGGAAGGTTGCATTCGGTCGGCCCGCAAGGAACTCCAGTTGAGGTGCACCAGGGCAGTTCGTGATGCCCAACGCGCCGGCAAACTGAATCAGGTCACCAGCAGTCACATCATGGCGCATCAAGAACGGTGCAAGAGCATCGACGGAGTCATCGATACCAGCATTGGCAGGATCTTGCAGTTCAGTGTCGTTGAACAGGATGATCGATCCATCGGCTCCTGTACCCTTGAACTGGCCCGAGCCGGAGAAACCGACGGCATCATGGAAGGTCAGTCGAAGACTTTCGTGTACATCCTCCCCACATTGACCCTCGAAGAGGTTGTTCTGCAAATCATCCCTGAGGGCAAAGAACACACAGCACTGAAGAATATTTGTTAAGTCAAATAACTTTTGACGACAGCAGAGAACGGACGTACAGCCTCGTTGGTAGCGGTGTTGACCCCATCCGGGCAAGTAACACGCTTGTAGTTGGCTGCAGTAACCGCAGTCGCGAGTGCAACAGTAGCAACAGCGCACTTAAACATTTTTGGCTGTGCGGCTGGTGAGAGGCGAGACGATTCAACTGACAAGAGAAACTCGAAAGGATCTGAAGAATAAACCAGAAAGCTGAGCAAGATTTTATAGGCCTCCTCGACATAGGCAGTGTGCCAAAAATAACACTTAATCTCTAAAAATAACAGCTTCCGACAGACATATCACCAACATATTATGTTGCGGGAGTGTTCTCATCGATGGGACCTATGCATAATATCCTTCAGCCAGTCAGAGTGCTGCATGGCTATGAAGAATAGCAATGTCCACAGGGAAACGGAAGTCCGCCACACCGATAGAGCGGGAAACAGCAGTAGGTGAGACGATAATCTGTGTTGCCGTGGGTGCTCCGGAGTTGCCCTGACCCAACGACACGCATCAACTGAAGTAAATGTTCTGGATAGCCAATAGAGGACTAAAGAAATAGTAATAGTCCGGAAAGTACAGCTCGCTTCTGTGGATCTGGGCGGGAGTGTCGACCCGAAGGCAAGAATTATGGGAGTGTGAACCAGAAACGCACCTTGAGCGTTTCATGGCCTTGGTTCACAGGAAAAGTCATGATAATACCTGTCGATCATAACATTCCGGAAACATATGCTAATCGAAAACATACTCCATAGGTCTGGGACACATTGATTGTGGCTGCTTAAGAGCTAAGACGGCCAAGGCATCCTTACCCCCACAGATACTGTTGTAAAGGCCTTCGCTTCCGACTGTCAGGTACAAGTCTGCTGCGGTGGAGCACTTGTCAATAGCCCATCGCAACTTCATTTCACTAGGGATCACTGTGGGAGAATCACCCGTCGCGACTTAGAGATACCTCATCATCGTGTCGCCGAATCGCTGGTGAGAAAGGATGTTGATGAGAGAAGCGGTGTTCTGAAAAGAGGACTAGCTATAGTAAACCTCATGAACATCTCGACAGTTCAGCGCGATTGAAGGGTGTTAGAATTAAACGATTACACGGACAAGTAGACTCTCATGAAGGACACGGCGTTTCGGGAAACATGCAAGGGGGACTGACTGATAGGCACCCGTTCTATTGAGTCAATCGCTCTGGCCACTGATCCAGATAGAATGGCCCCGAAGCTATCAAAAGGAGGCTTTAAATGCATGAGAGAAACGATGCAGTAGACTGCGAGACTACCATCATCGTGAGAGTTATTTTATCAAGGAGGACACCGATACGCTTAAAATAAACAGACGAGAATAGACGCGATTCTCGAGTCCCACGGTCAGTGGCAATCCCTGCACTACGATAGGGGACTACAAACACGAACGTGACGTCAGAGAGAAATAGAAGGCAATCTGGTACAATCGAGAGGAATGACTCACGAATAGGCACTCAGAGTTTAGCAAGCGTGGTAATCTGTCCGCCTATTTTTGTCGGAGGATCAGCTCCCTTAACCAAAATCCTGTGGATAATTTCAGCAAGTGCTGCCGGAGCACATTGCGGCACCTAAAACAGACATTTTAAAATAAGCGCGGAACAAATGTCCAGAAAAAGACGAACTAGATGCCCAACGTTCTCGACGCGTGAGATTGAAGCGAACTGACGGGGAGACAAGGGATCAATAATTGCATTGTGTACTTCCTGAGGGCTAAATATTTTATTCCTTCAGTTTAGCACGGACGACATCGTCGCTGAAATTACACGTACATATGGTCGTTCTCAGCCCCGAGGATGATATGCACCGGAAGACGAGAGCAAGCTTCATTAAGACAAGCAACAGACTCGGTGGCACCATCAACATCTCTATACATGGCCTGAGCGAATACTCAGGACAAACACACGAATACAGGATTATCAGGAACGTACAGCCTCCTCTTCTCTAGTGCAACAAAGGGTCATACCCCAATACGGCGCATTTACAAACTTCGCTCCGGGGTGTGTTCGCAGTCCATATTCCTACAGCGATCCGAATGTGTCAATGACTCGAAGATGTAGTTGTCTAATTCAAGAGATGTACTTACAACAAAGACGTTCAAAATGCGCGGATCCCACTTTCTAGTGACGACACCATCTTTTAATGCTCGACGGGCTTTCTCTTTGTTCGGCCAGACATCACGCCTCTCGTATGCTCCTCTCACGAGCTTAAAGCACAGTTGTTCCAAATACTTCCAACCTCCAGGACTAAGCAGTGGCTCTACAATTATAATGGATCTAAATGGAAGGCGGGGTTCTAGGTGCTGCAATATCGTTCTTGTATAGCCCTGAGTCAGTCATTTCAGAGACTTTGGAGTATGACTTACATTGCAACTGCACCCAGTGAGTGGCCGATTCCCACTAAATTTCGGCGTTTGAAATCAACCTTAGCGCCCTTCGAAGGTGCGGCAAGCAAAAACCGCTTGACAGCTAGGGCATAATTCTTGCACGAAACTAATTTTCAAATAAAAAGGAAGAAAGTGAGGAAGGTGAATGTGACGATTGGTTAGGATCGGCTAATATTAGTAAACAAAAAACGTACACCTGTTTTGATTTTCCGGCAGCTGCAAAGTTGCCTCGTTTAGGACAGCAGACTGGCCGTGGTTAGGACATTCAATCGCCCATACTTCTCGAATTATTGCGGGTCGTTGGGATGCAACACATTTAAGCAGTTCTTCAAGGGTTGGTTCCCAGATCTCCTTGAAAAAGCCGGTCGAATGCAAGAAGATAAGCGTAAGTGCTTCTTCGCGATCCTCAAACACAGGCAAAGTGTAACGCTTAGCCGTGATACAGAACGGATACGTGTCATCGGGTGCGAGGATCACAGATTCTGCACGAGCCACTGAGTTTGAAGACATGCCAGTGCTAGTGAGTCGATGGTAGGCGGTAACGTTGAGCGAGGGTTGTAGGGCAACTTTGTTACTGAATCGTTGGATGCGGAGTAAACCCTGTTTTAAATACTTCTAGCGTCCAGACGAGCCGATAGATTGATCCGGATGAGCATTAACTTCGTTATGAAAGTGGTAGCACCGGGAATGTGCAATTGGCACATTCCTCAACGCGAAATGTGTAACGCTTTACCAGATGCTCCCGTGTTTCAGAGTATGTCCGAATAGATCATATTGTGATTAGCCAAAGTCAGCGTGGCTGCCTGTGGAAAGCTGACACCGCGGGCGGTCAAGAGGCGAAGGACAAAAAAAAGCGAGCTGTTTCGAATTTCGACGTGGGTGACACGTGATTCTCGGTAACTCAAGATATTCTCCTTATGCGGAATTCTATCTCCGTTACGGAAACTTTAATTCTCATATTTTTACCAAATGCTTTCTACGACGATAAGTATTTCGTACAAGGTATCAGCTTGCTCATGATAATCACTGGGGTTTCTTTTAGCAACAATAGTGTAGATAGGCCACATAGGGTTGCCAAAAAATGAGGGTGCGGTACCCGTTGCCGAGTCTATTGTCCTTTTGTCCTCCCTTTTGTTAGTGTTTGTCCGCCGTCTCCACGAAGTTGCTACAGGCGCAGTATATAAATCTTCGGATATGTGAGGGGTGTGTCTTTCGTTCTCTTCCAGTTCGACCCTTGCATACGACTTTCTTTCTTTACCTACCAGATTTCTTAGGGCCGGGCCCTCCCCATTGAGTTGAACATTCATTTAAAAAAGTCAAAATCTACAACAGACATGCTATCCACACGCAACTCCTTACTCGCACTTGCCTCTTTCAAAGTCCTGCCTCTTGTTCTAGGTATCCCTCTTGGAAATACCTTCCTCGCTTCGTCTGACCTCCTAGCAAACGGACGAGACGCGCAAGCACTTAATGCCAAGTTCGCTACCCTTACAGCAGGTGACTCGTGTTCAGGTAAGCCACTTAGTTTTCTTGTTGTAGCTGAAGGGGCAAATTTAAACTATAATTAGATGGCGAAAACGCGTGTGTTGGCACCAAATTCGCTCAATGTACGGGCGGAACGTGGTCAGTGAATGATTGTGCGGGTGGAACGCAATGCTTTGCGCTGCCGCTTGTCAACTCGCGCGGAACTTCTGTCACTTGCGACACAGAGAATGACGCCCTTGCGCGTATTCAAGCGACAGGTGCAACAGGAGGTCTCACTGGGGATGGATCAGCAAACAATAATTCTACCTCGTCTGCTTCGAACGGTGTAGCGAGTCCTTCGATTGGTGAATCTGTTACAGATGGAATTGCCACAAATACTGCCGCATCCAACTCTGCAAGCTCCACGGCCGCACAGTCCGAGTCGACCGTGGCCGCTTCCGGTACCGATAAAGATGCTCTATCGCCTGCTGCGTCTGCATTGGGTGGTTCCGGTGGTGACTCGGACGGTGAAGACGGAAGCGATGGATGCACACCCGGAAACGATTCCCTTACGTCCGACTCGACGTCCGCTGTCGAGACGAACGGTTCATTATCTATATCTGGCAGCGGCGCAACCGCAACCGCAACGGCCAAAGCCCAAGATGGACCGGTATCTACCGTTTCCAATGATCCCGCGAAGGAGTCTTCTTTAGCAGATCTCCGTAAGCGCCAAGGTGCCATTGGGAACATACAAACGACTTCGATTCCAGCGTCATTGGTCGGTTCTGTGCAACCGAGCGGTACCGCGAGTGAGACCGGCTCTTCTGCTACGGACCCGCTCGCAATCGGCTCAACCACCTCTGCGTCTGGCAGCTCTGCAGGATCTGCTGCACCAGGGGCTTCTGGAGCGACCACAGTAACCGTAACAGTCACGGTTACCACCAACACTGCGGCAGCGGGCTCGAGCGTGGCCGGAGCACAGGACCCCCCTTCCACGAACACAGCTCTAACATCTCAGACTGGGGCCACTGGAAGTGCCCCTCTCGGAACTGAAACACCACCTAGCTCCGCTGTCACCGGCTCGGTTCCGAACCCTGCTGCGAATGCTACTGTGCCCGGTTCTCCAGCGATCAACTCGCCAACAGACACTGCTGTTTCTGGTAGCGCTGTAACTTCTGCAAATGCGACGCTTTCGACAAGCAGCGTGAATGACCCTCTGCTTACTCCTACCGCGAATGATCCACTCCTTACTACCACTGCGAACGATCCCCTTCTTACTACTACTGCAAACGACCCCCTCCTCACTACTACCGCGAACGATCCCCTTCTTACGGCCACCACGGCCGGTGCTGGAGCGAGTTCTCTGACATCGACATCTGGATCGGCAGTGCCAACCTCTGCTGCGACGGGTGTCGTGAATCAAGTTGGCACTTCGTCCTCCCCCCTTGTAGGCACCTCTCCCATTTCGAGTGGGGTCTCGACGTCAATTACTTCACTAACGGCGGCTCCGGCGCCAACGACAACCGGGACTGTTTCACCTCTCTTTGCATCCTCTGACATTGCATCCATGCTGACTGCGACGATTTAATATCTCCCATCCCTTCCAGGAGCTGTGATGTACGATGATGTATGCATGGACTTTTTATAAGACATTCTTGGACAGTTGTGCTGTGCTTGTCTGTGACATACTGTTATTGTAGCAAATAGAATTAAATACATACAATATATACAGTAACAATGATATGGCGAATAGTCGGCGAATATGAAATGGTCTGAGACATGACGCACACGACATATAATTGAGCTGGGTGATTTGAGGTTGCACTTCGCATCCAAACTGCGGTGAATACTCGCCCAAACACAATCATGATAGTTACATCTCCAGAAAACATTTCCAGCTGACCTATGAGCATGTTATCCACCCTGTGTCAGGACTTCTCACATCAATACAGGAAGTTATGACTACGGATAGTTATACAAATATGTGATGCCTAAAAGCTTTCGCATATACAGATCGTAGGGTACCGACTCGGATGAACAGGCAACAAATCAGTAAATAGCGACTGCTGTAGTAAATTCCTTCAATTATAACGCGTATCGGAAATCCGGGTGCTTATCCCCAAGCTCTGTCCATGCACGATCTCCACCATCCTGCGGTGCACCTTTATCATTCTTGTTGACATACGGGGCAAGTAGCTCGTCGCGCCTGCGGTGTTTCTCGCGCGTCGCCCACGTAAGGTACAGAACGTTAAAGACGGAAAATACGAGAATGAGGATCGAGCTACGGGTGTAGAATGAATCATTAGCAGTGTAATGAAGTGGGGTGGAGGCATAATGACTGAGAGCAGGAAAAGGAACGTACAAGACGATATTCATGATAGTAGTATCCGTAAAGCGTGGTGCACTTTTTGTTGGATATCTCCATGTACTCAAAATACCTCCCTGTCAATTATAATGATTTAATACATGCGCTTGTCGGTACAATTCCGACACGTACCGCATTAGTCGCGACAAAACCCATGGCAACACTTGTTGCTCTCCTGTAATGTGGCTCCGAGTTGTTCGCCATCCATGCAGAGAGAAGAGGAGGTAATGAATATGTCCCAGATACAGAAAGGAATAATGAACCATATGACATGCTCTTTGATGTCGAACCTGTACATGAAAGTGTCAGCTGATCCAACACAGAAAATGCATTCCAAAACATACGGAGGAAAACAATAAATCCAACCATAGCAATGATAGCATTTATCGATGCGAATAGAGCACGTTTTCTTAGTCGGTCGGAAAGATACGAGCTAATGAGCGTCACTTATTACGGAAAGAGTTAAACTTCATGTTGAAATGTGGGCGAAGATATATTTACCGGCAAATCCGGCGGCAAATGGTCCGACACTAATCAACTGCGTGTGCGTAGTGCTGAATCCGAGCTGGTTTACGATGGACGGTAAGAACAGAGCAAGCCCTATTTCAGAGACATCAACTTCTGTTATTCACCCCGTCAAGAAATCTACTCGCCATAGAGTGTTGTGCCGTTCATGAAAAGCGCAATGAACACTAGGATGACTTGAGGCGACGACCAGGATCGCCAAACTTGCCAGAAAGAGAACGTATCAAGCGGCGATGTCGTCGGACGATCCAATATAAGGCGCTTCGTTACAATACTGAAAGTACGTGTCAATTTCCTTTATTTCAAAAGCTTCTCTTTTTAAGTTGGAAAACGTACTCTCGCTCCCTTTGCGTCAGGAAACGCACGTCCTGGGGTGTTGATGGAGTGAAGAAAAAGGCACATAGGCCAACAAGGCAGGTAAATGTTCCCTCCTGTGCATTTTTGGTTTATTAATTATATCACGACCAATTATAGTGAGAACCAACCAAAATAAAAATCCATGCCCATCCTGGTCGTCCTCTCATACCGTCCATGTTTATGATAGCAGCTGCAAGCAGACCTGAGAATGCACCAGAAAGGGATGCAGCGGAGAAGAACAGGGCGATGCTTCGTGGAAATTATTAGCATATTTTAATACTCATTGAAGAGGTCGCTTTACCGGACGGAGAGTTCCTTCCGAGTGTAGAATCCAGAGAGATACAGCACAATCCCGGGAAACATTGGGCCCTCGATCAGACCGAGAAAGGCTCGAATCGTGACCAGGCCGGCATAAGATTTGACAGCGCCTAGGTTATATATATCATTCAAGTATTCAACGATGCGCTTGGTCTGGATGGGGCCGCACCTTGAAGGGCACAGACCATTCCCCAAAGTGTCAGGATTGTGGGCATCACAAGGTTAGGCCCAAGCCGCCTTAGTAGAAGGTTGGAAGGGAGCTCTGCAGCGATATACGGGCTAAATACGGATAGTGCATTGTCAGGTTTCCGTCCATAATGGGGAAGAAGTCAAAGCACCGCACACGTAGAGAACCGTGACACAAATCTGGTATTGATGGTCTGTGAGCTTGAGGTCTTTTTGCAAGCCTGCTACGCGAGCATTGCCTAGAACGATGTAGTTTAGCAAATGATGCACTCTTACTAAAATGTGAGAAAAGCACAGTACCAATGTTTGCTCGATCCTAATGAGCGCTTGTCAGTAGAGTAGATTTTACAAGATAGAAGAAAGAACTAACCAAGAAAGACAAGAGGTAGAACATTGTCATTAGCGGGATCAAGCAGAAATCCAGCTTCCGCACAATTCTGCGTTCCTCTGCAGGATCAATTTTGAGCAATTCATGATCACGACTGGCTTCTGTCATTGAAGGCGTCGGAGAAACTTCTTTCATCGACTCTGCCGCAACTGACTTTTCCATCGTGGACCGACGAGAAGCACGAGATGGCCAGAAAGAAGGAACGCAAGTAGAAGGGCGTTAAAGCGAACATCACTCTGGGGCTGACCGAGGTTATAAAGGGGTGGCGTGCCGGACCCGATGACATATGACTATGAAACCGCGTTGAAATTTGATATCGCCAATGACCAGAAAGCGTTTCTTTCGGCGGCACTTGACCCTGAGTCTCCATTTAGTTGGATTCTGTCTATCGACAGATGGTCCAGGCTCGCAAAACTTCGCCAGCGAAGTTACCGAGGCCATCATCTTCGACTTGGTCTTTGTACGGCTAGAGGCAGAGTACGAGCGAAGACGCGGAAGACAAACTCTATTTCCCTATCTGTGAACTGGTCAATCAACACAAATGAGGTAAACTAGCACAGCATCCCAATTAAATCGGAAGCAATTCAATTAGCAATACAGTCGATACTCGGAGACAAACAGAACAGACGAATGGGCACAAATTAGTACAACGACGACGGCGACTACACAGTCAATAATGTACAAAGAAGAGGCATCTACGAATTAAAAAAACTAACAGAACCGTAATAAATTATTGCGCTTGTGCCTCCTACAATCGTCGGAACGTGAGTTGAGCAAATCCGGAGTCACTTGGCGTCCAAACGTACCTGATCAACGAATTCTTGTGCCTCCTCTCTCCGAATGCTCCGAATGGAGCTAACCTTTTGATTATTAAACGTCACACCGTAGAATTTGTCCGCGGTGACAAGCATTTCTGGGCGGAACGTGGTCGTAATGAATTGCGCGGAAGCAGATAGCTCATGGATCATAGCTATTATTAAACGTGAGAACTTCATCAATGTTCAAAATTAAAAATGTGCCCACATGCCACTGCCGTTCGGTACTGAGCATCCAGGTTCGCATCAATCTACCAAAGTCGTAAGCGCCAATGCTGATAGTTCGGTCAACCAAGCTCACTTCGTCGAATAAATAGAACGGGGCTGGGTCACACTTCTGGATTGCAAAGACTGGAGATAATTTAGCATCGACACTGAAGACCTGACCTCAAACTCACCAGTGGCAAGTGCTACCAGCGACTTCTGACCACCAGATAATTGCTGTATGCGCAAACCCTCATCGACCTTCGAGTTAAACGACACCTTTATCGAAACTCCCGTATAGTTGTCAACCGAAGATCGCTGAGTATCCTCATCCTCCTCCATGTCGTCCTCGTCCTGTAAATACGTAATATGTCAAAAGAATAGGTGAGGGCCAACAGCACATCGTCCTTACCTGATCAATGCGTCGCTGTATGATAAGCCGCCCCTTACCAGCAGGTACAAGCTTCTCGAAAACTTCCTCGAAGTTTTTGGCAACCTGCTTGAATGTCCGCTCAATTGCTTCATCTTTGCGCATATCGAGCACCTGAATGAGCTCTTCGATGGACTTCGCTGATTTGTCGAGCTCTTCGCGCCGAGATAGGAGCTGATCGCGCTGCTTCGTGAAGTTATTATACTGCTCAAATGCTTTCTTGTTCACATGTGCAAACTTCTTCAGGCCTTCATTCACTGTATGCAGCTTCTTGACGAGCTTTAAGTGGAAAAGTTATCTTTATCAGAAAGCTAGAATATTGGTCTAGTTAAACAAACTCACCCGATCAAGCTTGTCGTTCGTATATTTCTCAAACGCTTCTTCAGGTAATACACCAAGATCGCGAATGTTGCGATTACAATCATCCTTACGATTTATCAGCATCTGCTTCTTTGCGATATATCGTTCCGTGTTTTTCTGTTGCCTTGAGATGCCTTTGCTGTCCTCTGATTGTTGGTTTTGCATCTCCTCAAGCTTCGTCCGGAGTTCTTGCAACTTCACAGAGAGTTTATCACTCTCTTTGTCCATATCTTTGCATTTATCAGACAATGTTGGCTTGTAAAAAGGAAATATACGCACCAGCTGACTTCTTTTGCAGATCCGCAATGGACTTGTTCAATGCCTTGAGCTCTCGGACACGTGCGTCATAGTCATCTGCGCTAAATGCTGCCCCAGAGTCCGCTTCTCCAAGAGATTCTAGTTTTGCCTGCAATTCTTCCCTTCGACGGCGGAGACTCTCATTAAGCTCAATCTCAAGGAGATTCTTCTGGCTGCCCAGCTGGAAATAGATAACAAATCTGAATAAACAGTGGGTATTCGATAGGAACTAGTAGTTAGACATACCTCGCTTTTAGCTTTGCCTAGTTGGACAAGAGTTGCCTGTCGTGCTTCAACTTGCTTTGTCAATCGAGCAATCGTCATTTCCTCCTCGGGACTGAGACCCCTAGCCATGGGCGTTTTCATTTCTTGCTCTTGGTCGTTAATCTTCACCTGCAATCCAGCAAGTTCTGCTTGAAGTTCGTCAACATCCTGTTCTCCTTTGGAAATCCTATCCCTCAGGCGCTCATGCTCTCTTGTTAACGAGGTAGCCTCTTCCACAAGTGGGTCACGAGAGTTTTGCAATTTCTCCCTCTGCGTGGTGAGGACTTGGATACGACCGACAAGTTGCGTGATCTCCTGTTCAATTACTACAATCCCGCGTTTGACCTCCGCAAGCGTTGCTTTGTCCGAATCGTACTTCTCACGCCACGACTGCACACTGCGAATCGTATCAATACGTGACCGCCGCACATCATGATAACCACCAGTTAGTGATCCCTTGCGGTCGACTTTGTCTCCATCAAGCGTGATGGTGTTGAGATTGTGGCTGCGGACATATGCTGCGGCGATGAAAAGGTCACGACAAACGCACGTCTTGCCGAAAACTTGTTTGAACGCCTTTTCATGTATGGGATCAAACCGTAATTTGTTGATGAGTGGGATGGCATCTGGTGCATTGGGATATGCGACGTCCTTCGGCTTCAGGCGGTTCAAGGGCATGAACGTGACACGACCCGTCTTCTCCTTTAACATGATGTCGAGTACACGCGACGCTGTCTCATCTGTGTCCACAACTACGTGGAATAGACTATACGGCGAGTAAGTATTTAACTATATTTAAGCTTCGGTAGGAATGCTCACCTGCTGCCAGCGGTGAGTTCGACGGCCGTGTTAAATTTCTTATCTGTTACCTCGAATAGTTTGTAAAGAGGACCATAAACACCACGAAGGCCGTGTCGCTCCGCAATCCTTTCTACAGATCGTAGGCCGGCTCCCGTATCCTGGCGGCAATCAGCATTCAAGTAAACGGCGATAATTTGATGGAACAAACCTTGTCCATCATACTCGCCAAGTCACGCTCATGCTGGCGCAGTTCATTCTCAGCGTGCCCAGTTGTACTTGTGAGCCTGGCATCCTCACGCCAAAGCTCCTTCCTTTTTTCCAACAGCTCTGCATGCTTGTCTTTTACTTTAGAAAGCTCTTCAGACAACTCGCGTCCCTTATCGCGACGGTCTTCCAAACGTCCTTGTACGTCTTCCGACTTTTTGGAAAGCGCAGCCAATGCATCGCGTGAAGCAAGGAGATCGCGCTCTGCGGCCCTCAAGTTGACCGATTGCTTGTCCTTGTAAGCACGAAGAGAAGCGATCTCAGCCGAGAGGAACTGGTCGCGTTCTGCGCGACTACGGAAGCGACTTAGTCGACCCTGTTTTTCGTAGAGCATTTCGAGGTGGGCACGAGCCTCGTCGAGGCGAAGACGTTCCTCTGCTTCTCGAGCTCGATGCTCATCCCATCGCGGGTTCAGTGCTTGCAGAGTATGCTCCTTCTCTGCTATCTTAGCGTTGACTTCTTCAAGTTCGGCCTCCAGTTCTTCCCGTTTCCCACCGGCACGCTCCTTCGCTGCTTGTAAGTCTTCGATATTACATTCTAACTCTGTCCGAGATCGGATAAGGTCGTTGATCTCGCTAGTAAAGCCATGCTTGCTCAGCGAAAGCGTCGTAGTGCTATGCTTCGTTTGTTTGATTTCTTCTTCAAGTGCCTGTATTTCCTTTTCTCGTTCATTAAATGCCTCGCGCCTTACATTCACGCCGTGAACTTCTCCCCGCCGTTCATCTTCCAATTCTTCGAGAGCACCAGTAACCTCTTGCAATTCCCTCTCAAAGAGAGCGTATTCGAGACATCTTCGCTCTCGATCCTTCTCTTGGTATTCCTTCAGCTCTTCTTTTTCCTCTTCTAGTTCGTTTAGACGACCATCAATGTAGTCAAGGAGTTCGCTGATCTTTTGCCGTTTTGATGATGTCTCGTCCATGATTCGGAGCGATTCGGTGCGGCGCTGTTCGTACACTTTAGTTCCGGCTACTTCCTTAAGCAGAGCAAGGCGTTCGTGATCCTTGGCATTTGTAAGAGCAGTAATCTATATGGCGCAATTAATTTTACTCTGTACGTTATAATTATTCATCTACTTACTCTGCCTTGAGGTACGATGTAATATGGATTTGCTCTGCTGAACCCGGCACTTTCTAGCAAGCTCATCACATCTGCCTTGGACGCGCTCTTTTTATCCAACGTGTATTCGTCTTTCTTAAGACCAATGGTTCGTCGAATAGTTACGGTGGGATTTGGGGTCGGGAAACGAGCAGGCTGATTGGTGAACACAATTTCGACTGCAAAATGGGTTACTAATAAGTGATGTTTATATTGGTTTGTCGTACCATAAGCCGAGAGTGTTGAAGTGACGGATACGCCTTCATGCAACAATGCTTGTCTTTCCTCACGCGACATAGATGAATATGCGTCTCCCAAGACAAATCGAATCGCTTTAGATAATCAGTATAGCGGCCTTTGACAGACCCCAAGATACTAACCGGCGAAGAAGTTACTCTTCCCGCTTCCATTGCGCCCGACAACGACATTGTGTCCAGGTGAGAAGGGCTCAATTTCCGTCCTGTCGCGATCTTTTCGAGTATCAGTACGACTGTATCCTAGAGTTACAATGCTATTCTCACAGGACTTGAAACCCTGAATTGTTAGGGTTTGGATGTGCATGATGGGCAGTGGAACAGATACGCTCGACGCGAAAGCTGACTGCGACAGTGCGAGTCTCAAAATGCCCGTCACGCTGTCTCCCGACGCGTTCTGTCACCCTTCCAAACATGGTCAATTTGCTTAATAATAACATCAAATACCAAAAATAGACAAAGTCGCGCCACCCAGCATGGATTCCCTCCGTCGTTGAGTGACATCCAGTGCTTGCTGGAACCGAATCCATCCTTGTCGTCGTTCATCTATGATCTCTCGCGATGTCCTCCGACACTCAAGAGGAGGCACCTCCCCTTGCTGTCAGCGCCTTGAGGAGCAAATTCGAGAAGCTTGCCCAGGATGGCTCGCCCGTGTCAGCAACACCGAGTAAATCGGCCGGCTCGACGTCCGCATTACCTCGGACGCATGACAGTGGCCTCCTTACGCCGAGCCCGACGCGGCATCGTGCTGCCTCGGGTAGTGATGTTGCATTGGATGCTGAGACGCCGTCTACCATGCATCACATCCGCACATCGAGCTCTTCATCTGACCTCAAGATTGGGAGACGGCCGCCTCCGCCTCCGCCGCCCCGATCACCCAAACCTGGGTGTTCTCCTGTTACAAAACCTACGATTGCACCGAGTAGCCCTATTCTGTCGCCCGAGAAGCCTGCACTGATGTCCCGTAAACCGCCTCCACCGCCAGGCATAGCTCAAAATGAAGAAAACGTTGAACCTGGCGTGCTGCCGGCCGGGGGAGTTGCATCACTTCGCAACAAGTTCGCGATAAAGTGAGTAGAGCTGATATTCTATCACGCAGACTGACCGACTCGGCTTCAGTGGTGCTGGTGAGCGGGCTTCTCCAACGCGTCAAATTCCAGTCGCAGGAAGCCGTATTGTGTCCCATTCTTCAGCCATTTCATCACCTCGTCAGTTTAAAGCAGAGGACTTACCTCAACATAATCATCGCCACTCTGTATCTGCATTACCGGACAATGGCCCTCTCATTCGCTTCGACGACGATGAGGATAATCCGCCAGCTCCACCCCTCCCTTCTCGTCCCTCTCCGAATCCATTCGAGTCCGAGAGTTCGAGTTCCTCGATGACTACAGGGGATCCGGAAACTCCACTAATAGAATCACCAGAATCCATACATCGTCCTCCTCCTCCACCTTCCCCCCTGAAAAACTTGAAAACCCGACCTGCTCCTCCTCGTCACGCTTCGCTTCCCATGCCTGCAATTGAAACCGCAACTACTCCAAATTACGATGCCCATGACTCTTCAAGTAGCAAGTCAAACACTCCTACTCTACAAGTCCCGCCTCCCCTTCCTGTTCGACGAAGTCCTCCGAACTCTATGAGAGATTTACCCCAGCAAATGCGCCAATCCCTACGTACAGGCCCTGTACATGAAACAGACACACACGATGGTCTACACTCTGCTCCTCCTGCCATGGAACGCAAGACACAGTTCGCACCACCTCCAGTGCGTATAATTGCCTTAGGTGACAAGCTGCCACCCCCGAGGCGGCCTCCGTCTAATGAAGGGTCAGACTCGGAATCTGTTGATGACGAAGAAGCTCAATCAAAAGGGGTTCGTGCGGGAGAACTCCCTGATGCATCTCATTCGTCCCGCCGTCCCCCGCTTCCTGGTCGTTTAGAATTTGCACGAGCACGGATTCCCGTCACAGCGCATACAGGCATCATCGCTGTTGCTGGTGCATATGTAGTCACCGCTCATCATCACGTAAAAGTTTATGATTTGGCTCGTTCTCAATCACTCCTGTATAATATTGACCTGAAAGAGGCTGGTTTTGAGTGGCGAGGTAAAGATCCTCGAGTGACAAGCATGGAATTCAGACCAGCAGGGGTCGATGAAGAACGTGGGCGTTTCGTATGGATCGGCACGAAGGATGGCACTATCTGGGAACTGGACGTTCAGAGTGGTCAAGTCACGACGCTTCGCTATGCTGCGCATGCTGCTGCAGTCACGCATATATTCAGACACGGACTTAACATGGTTTCACTCGACGAGAACGGAAAAGTGCTTGTATTCTCGCCAGATCCAGAAACCAGTGTCTGTGCTGGAATGCTCACCAACTCTTCTCCACGTGTAGTGCGCATCACGGAAAAGCAAGGATTCGCGAAGATTTTGGGTGGTCTTCTCTGGACCTCCGGTGGACCGGGTTCATCCGGGGCTGCGCAAGTGAACGGGGCTGGAACGTCAGCACGCGGACCTGTCGTGCGTGTCTACAACATCTTGGCACATTCTGGAGGGGGGAAATCTTTACTACCACTCGAAAGTGCGGGTATAGGTGCAGTAACTTCGGGAACTGTTCTTCAATCGTCTCCCGGTAAAGTATTCCTCGGTCATGAGGGAGGATTCATCTCCCTATGGGATCTGCATTCAGAAGATGGTATGCCTGCCTGCACTGAAGTTGTCAAAGTGTCTGCGTCAGACGTTCTTTGCTTGGAGGGCGTTTGCGATCGATTGTGGGCCGGAGGTAGGAAGGGCCTGATATGCACTTATAATGTCGATTTCAAACCATGGGTTATCACAAATAGCTGGATGGCTCACTCGGACTTACCAGTACAAAAGCTCTTCATTGACCCATTTAGCATAGAGAGATGCATTCAGTTGTCGGTGATAAGTGTAGGTAGGGATGAGGAAGCACGTTTTTGGGATGGTCTCCTTGGAATAAACTGGATAGGTCCGTCATTTCCTTTCTTTGACTTTTACAATCTGATTCTCTTGTAACCTCAGATGCCGAGCTTTCAAAGCGGGAATCTTCATTTTCTGTCTTCCGTCCTCTGACAGCCTTAATCGTATCGTGGAATGTTGACGCTGCAAAACCAGATACGCTCACGGGCTGTCCTGAGAATGTTAACTTCTTTGATGAAGTGCTCCAATCTGTTGAATCGCCAGACATCATCGCGTTTGGTTTCCAGGAGTTAATAGATCTAGAGAGCCGTAAGATGGCGGCGAAGACAGTCTTACTGGGCGGGAAGAAGAAGGCGGCGGATGGTTCAATCTCTGAGAAGGTGTCGCGCTCGTATAAAATGTGGCACGACCGGCTGAGCTTGGCAGTACGACTTGCCATGCCTCCGGATTGTCCATACACAGTTGTACATGCGGAGAACCTTGTAGGGCTTTTCAGTTGTATTTTTATCAAGTCTTCAGAACGCAGGGGATTGAAAGACGTCGCAATTACTACCGTGAAGCGCGGCATTGGAGGCATGTATGGTAATAAGGTGAGTGGAGGTTATCATATTTATTGTCTCACCGATTGAGATCCGGGCTAGGGCGGTATCGTCGCTCGTCTTGTGATTGACGATTCGTCTATTTGTTTTATCAATTGCCATCTGGCGGCGGGCCAACATCATATTCGAGCTCGAAACGCTGATGTTGCAGCTGTGCTTGACGAGAAGGAAGTATTTCCAGTAGCGATCTCAGATTCCGAGTGCATCGCATATGCTGGTGGTGGGGACGGGACCATGGTCCTCGACCATGAATTTGTTTTTGTGAGTAGCACTTCGTGTTTGCGGAGCTCATGGTGACTAACCGCGATTCCTAGCTTAACGGTGACTTGAATTACCGAATTGAGCAACGGCGAGAGGCTGCGATTGCTGCCGTTCACGCGGGTCAAATCGAACAACTCCTTGCTCACGACCAGCTCCTCCGAGAAATGCGTGTTAACCGCAGCTTCCGTTTGCATACCTTCGTCGAAGCACCAATCGCCTTTGCCCCGACTTACAAATACGACCGACGATCCAATAATTATGACTCCTCTGAGAAGAATCGCATACCAGCATGGTGCGACCGCATTCTGTACAGAACACGCGATGCAAATCGCGTTCAAAACCTGCATTACCGGCGCTACGAGGCAAACGTGTCTGACCACAGGCCTATTTCTGCTGCTTTCCGCATAACAGTCAAGTCTGTAGACCACGCGAAGCGATCCCGTGCTAAAGCGGAGGTTGAGGATCTCTGGCTGGATCAACAGGTAGTAAGACTTTCGGATGCCCGTACCTTCTATGTCGAGCAAGCATTGCTTTGAAGGAATTTTTTTTTTGGTGTGTGTATTGTTAGTATCAACATCAGTTCGCATCCGTGCTGTCAATCTCCCCTCGTATTGCTGTCATCTGTTCCTGTTCTCTTCTGGACTTTCTTGCTCTATAATGACTCTTTATTATTAATTTGCATCGAACTCTTGAAGATGATGATGCTGTACTCTGCATTAATCAGTCCTACGTACTTGTAGCCGATACAGTAATGATAATGCCCTCATTGGACTATGTGCCTGTAGCAAATAGCGGAATGGAATAGGAAACCGTATGGACATCCAGGGCAACAGTTCATCTTTACGAGGGCATATCACAGGAGGCAGAATCCCATTTTGCAATCCTAGGAATTTATTACAAAATTTGAAAGCTACTACCTGATTACTGGAAATACATTCTAAAATAAATTCTCTGGGTTTCAGAATAGGTTTCTGCCTCCTGTGTATGCTGTGTACCAAGCCAGAGTCTTTGCTGCCGATGAAAGTGACGCCATTGTCACATTTCTCCTTCGGCGTCCTCTGCCGTAGGAATTGCCTGATTACGCACGAACGAGAAGATAGAAGTATAGTGTATAGACAAGGACTACTCAATCCTATGCGTAAGAGAGGAGGCCTGAGATTGTTAGTGAGTCTCTCCGCGTCTAAATTACGCTTTCCCTATTACGCGTTACAACACCTTTCTAATCATCAAAATCAGATCTGGACCCGTTTCTGAGCCCACCAAGTGGTACGAGGACGAGAAACACACGGCTACCCTTTGCCCGGCTAGTTTCAAAACATCACAAGTAAAATGGACTTCTCCCCAAAGCTTACAGCGTCCTTGCTTGCACTTCCGACAATTGTGGTTGGTGCTATCCTGTACGCGGCACACAGGTTCACGACGCGCATCTCACCCACCATCCCTTACGCTGGCGAAGAGTCATTGAGTGCACGTTTGAAGGCTCCTATTGAATATGGCAAGGACCCCGTCGAGTTCCTTCGCAAAACGCGTAAGAAGCTTGGTGATGTTTTCTGTGTCGACCTGTTCGCTTTCAAACTCGTTTTTGTTCTGGGCCCCGAGGGAAACAAAGCGATATTACGGGCACCGGAAGAGAAGATAAGCTTTTTGGAACAAATAAAATGGGCGATGGGAGCGACGTTAGACGGCAGTAAGCAAAATGCGTTGTTTCATTTTTTTTGACTAACTTTACTAATGAGTAATCCAGTGTGGGATGTCCCAAGCTGGAATGCGCTCAGCTTCAAGTTGATCAAGTTCGCTCTCCAAAAGCAAGAACGATTGCAAACATATGCTTCTCAATGCTCCAAGGTGACGGAGGAACATTTCGAAAAGTGGGCGGCGAAGGGGAAAGTTCCTCTTTTCGAGAGCATTTCACATCTTGTCATTGCGGATCTTTTGGTCATTCTCGTCGGCGAGGAGTTTTACAGAAAATATGGAGACGAGCTGATCCCGATTATGGCACAGTTTGAGCGAGATTTGCAGAATCCAATTCTGCGTATTGTGCCCAACGCCTTGTGGGGGTTTACGAAACCTGGGAAAGCGTTGTTCAAGGCTGGAGATCGGTTTGACGAGTTGATCAAACTTGAATTGGAGGATATCATGTCTAATCCTGAAAAGCACAAAGGGCGGGGCGACTATTTTTATTATATTATAACTCAATGCGGTGACAAGTACAAAATTGTCTACGGCAAGCACATAATGAGCGTAGTCTTTGGTGGACACGCTAACGCAGCTATGACGGTTCCTTGGATCTTCCTCCATGCCCGGCGCACGCCAGGCGCATTGGATCGTATTCGTGAAGAAGCTCGTTTATCGTCAGATGTGCGCAAACCATACCTCGATGCTTGTTTGCGGGAGACAGGCCGGTTATACACGAACACGACGATGATGCGTTTAACACAGGAGGCGACAGAAGTTGTTGGGCATACAATCCCTGCAAACACATTCATTGCTTGCTCTCCGTTGGCCACTCAGCGAACGGATTCCTCGGAACCAGCAGGGATCTTTGATGATGCCGCACACTGGAATCCGGATCGTTTCCTCGCGGATGGTGCATACAACAACTGGTTCCAGCGCGTCGAGTTCGTGCAATTCGGACTGGGCGCACATGCGTGTCCCGGTGAGAAACTTGCACGCGTGCTAATATTTGACCTCATGCTGAAGACGTGGATGGAAAAGTACGACATTGAAGTCGTCTCGGGGCTTGAGGAAGGCGTTAAGGGTGTTGATGGCGTCGGAGCGGAGGGTGCCTGGACTGAGGAGAACTTTGGTACACCATCTATTCGCGGAGAGGACGTAATTGTATCAGTGAAGAGACGGGATGGCTCTGGTATTTAATCCTTACCGGGTTTTTTTGCGGGATTTTCGTTTTCTAAATAGTATATATCTACTGTAGTATTTACATTTTACATAGTATTAATATTATTTTTGTAAACCAAATAATCGACAGGTTTAAAACACGTGATGCTCTCCTCATTGTTAGGTTCCTTCAATTGACCAACGCTGCGAGTTGTCGGGCCGCTTCCTTGCAAGCTTTGCAGTGCAGTGGTCATAATCATTGCCGTGGGAGGTCTGCCAGGTCACGGCGTCTGATTGGCGGCTTTACTTAGACCAGCGTTCCATCAGCTATTCCGGTCACCAGTGCGTTCCCTCGCTGCGCGGCGCTGAGCGCGTTATCGACATTATACTCCTTATACCCGGTCCGTCCCTATCTTGCCTATGACCGTGTCAGAATGTCCTCGCGTATAGCACCAAAGGTGCTTTCTGTCCCCCGCCTCACAACGCTTGCGAGCTCTATTGTGGTAGCGCTGAGCTCTGGTACGAATTATGTGAGTCCCCTGACGCGTTTCGCACACGTATTTGAATTGAACGATGGTTACAGGTGTACTCCGGTAAGGAAGATGACCCAGTGATGATAGCAGATGCTGAAGTTGCACGCAGCGTATGCCCCACAGCTTGGAACGCAACTACGGATATCACATACTAAACTAAATATTATTGGTATGGTGTCGGATGCCTAAATCTTGTAGCCGAGACTTACCTTTGTAATAGGTCTTGCGGGAAACAGTACGAGTGACTAGTCATTAAAGAGATAGACACTTAATGATTTGTTATGCTTTGCAGTTGGTGTATATAGTACAGGTCCCTTCTGGGGACGTATTGTTGACCGCCGAGGACCTAGAATGTAAGCACTACCCGACTTGCGCTTTTCGCGAACGATGCTGACACTTCTCAAGTCTGCTTGCCAGTGCATTTGCGCTGTTGCTTGTTGGGTACTCCGGAATACGCTATTTCTACAATAATCCAGACCACGCGGGAGCTAATGCGGATGCTGAGAGAATCTCGCATTTTGCATTTGCTGTCATGACTCTCTGCTCATTCTTCACCGGGGCAGGTGGAAACGGTGGATTTACCAGCGCTGTTAATGCAAGCGCAAAGTCATTTCCCGATGAAATGGTACATATTCCCAATGATTTACATGTGTCACATCCTATTCAAATCATTCTTCTAGAGGGCATCTGCGACGGGGCTGGTCATATCCGGTTTCGGTCTCTCGGCATTCTTTTTCTCTGCTCTCGCGAGGATTCTATACCCAGATGACACGTCGTCATTCCTATTGGTTCTCGCTCTTGGCACCTCTTGCCCAATGATTCTGGGCTTTTTCTTCGTGCGGCCGATACCTCTACCCTCTGATAGTGACGACTCCCCTGATCCAACCCCAACTCCGGCCCCCGGACGTTTGAGTATCACCGAGGTCCCCCACGATGGGTTTGCACAGTCTGTTGGTGTTGACAGCGTATTTGCAGGAGACGCTCTTGTTTACGAGCATCACGACGATAGCCAAACGACGTTACTTGCAACACATCGCCATGCTCACCATCATCAACACCGCTCGAATCAAGACGACGAATACGCGCACCAGAACCTCGGTTCACCTGCCCCGCGTCGCCACTCTGTTGAGTTCGCCGTATCTTCACCGCCCAGTGGACAACGTCATCGCAGTATGTCTGCCGTGTCACACAAGAGCCGAAACCGTGTTATCGAGGTACTGCAGGAAGTTCACGGGAAAGGACTATTGCTCAGTGGCGATTTTTGGCTTCTCTTCTGCATCATGTCTTTGCGTAAGTTTAATCACGCTACTTTGTCACAGATACAAAGACACTGAGGTGCATTAAATTTTAGTGGCCGGTACGGGGCTAATGTGTAAGTACAGTACTTCAATCTTAGTTCTATGTGTAATTAATTGTTTACTTTTCCTAGACATCAATAATGTTGGCTCTATTTCCCAGGCACTGTTTGCACAAGGTGATCCAGACTTTGATCCCGTTGAGTCTGCCAAGTGGCAGAGTACGCAAGTCTCGATCATCAGTCTTGCAAATTTCATCGGTAGGATTCTGAGCGGCGTTGGTGCAGACCTCGTAAAGAATGGCTTAGGTGCACCACGTACATATTGCATCTGCGTCGTCGCCATGCTCTTCGTCATCTCTCAGGTAATTGCAACACATGTCGAGAACGTGCGAAGCCTTTGGCAAGCATCTGCGCTGCTGGGAATCGCGTACGGAGGGATGTTCGGCCTGTTCCCGACCATCGTCATTGAATGGTTTGGCCTTACGCATTTTTCGGAGAACTGGGGCTTTGTGTCTTTGTCGCCGTTGGTTGGTGGCAACCTCTTCAGCCTGGCGTTTGGCCGTAACCTCGATGCGCACAATCCACCAACTGAACCTGGTGATAGCTCGCCGTCGACGTTTGCGGCTCGCGCAGGTCTTCCGGCAGGCGAACAGTGTTTCGCGGGTCGCGATTGCTACGTCGCGAGCTTGTACCTGACGATAACTGCTTGTACAGTCGCAACAGGCCTAAGCTTCTATGCAGCATGGAAGGATCGTCGCCGCATGACCGTGAAACCAGCTGATTATGAGGAAATCCTGTGGGAAGACGACGAAGAGGAGGTTTAGAGGTCCGAGGACCCTTCGCACATCTTCGTGTACATTACGCGGCTTGTTAACGATAGATTACATTATGATTACTATTAATTTATTCCAGAGAGGTGATTTGTGTCATTCGGACGTTCTTAGAGGGAGGAATTTTCAATATCCACTCATTGTGAAAGTTAACATCATAAACTCACCATCTAGACGGCCACGTAATATGTTCTCCGCATTGGGAATCATCTCTTCTCCAGCTTGATTGACGGCATTTGCTGCGAGCTCCTTCGGAGTGTACGCGCCCTCCACGACGTATTCCGTCTCGAGCGCCCGGGAAAGTAGCACGTCGATAAGCCAGAATCGTTGTGTGCGCATTCTTTCTTTTTTCTCTTCTCGGAACGTTGTGGGTGGTGCTTCTACTGATTCGTTTGGATCTGTTTCATCGCTTGCATTGGTCTGTACATCTTCCTCAGGGTCCGCTTTTCCCTCGAGGCTGCCATCTGCTTTCAATCTGCGATCTATAACCTGTTCTCCTTCGACTGCTACGTCCGCCTTTCCCTCCTCATTTCTGTCCATTACGGCATCGACAGCGATGTCTGGCGTCGATTGTGAGGATTTCGCTGCGTTTGATGAGTCACTCTTCTGGTCCTCCTCCCTTGTTTCGTATCTCGTCAAAACCTCCTTTAGCGACTTCAAAAGTTCCAGATGAGCAATAGCTAACGCACGCCTCGCAACACTAGTAACCCGACGCGTCAACTCCCAATCACTGACATTCTTGATTCTTCTCCTAGGAATTCCACGCAAGTCCAGGAAGACCTCCGCCCAAGATTTCGACGCACTTCGAGAATGCAGGTCTCGTTGACACCGTATGACAAGGTTTTTGACGACGCTATTGATAGCGCGCTCCTCTAAAGGGATGTGTGCCCTTCTATATATTTTGAGTGCGATAATGGCTGCAGCATAGTCACGGAGGGTCACGAATTGACTCAAGGCGGCGCCAAGGCTGACCTTCGTGAGCACGGGTGTCCGTTCAGTGATAAGGCCCCTGACAATGAATGCGTGCAACTCGCACATCTCGCGGAAGAGTACACGAGATGATACATAAAACTCCGTTCGCATGGTTTGAGCGTCTTCGTTCGCAAGGCGGGCGGCAGCAGCAAAGAGCTGTGAATAGGTCGTCTCGTCAGGATATACTCCATGCGAGATATGCGAGCGGAGCGTATCGTACAATGCGAGTGCGCGACTGACATGGTTATGTCGCAACTCGGCACTGATAAGTACGTTGATGAATACGGTATCGGGCCATGCAAAATCGCGAGCCATTCTGTCCAGGATGGGACCATACAGAATTCGAGGGTCCGTATCTGATTCTGCGGCGAGTGCACCTTGTGCAAACGTAGTGTAAGGATAACAGTATTCCGGGTCCTCTTCGGCATTCACAGGGGCTGCATGTTTCGAATAATATTCCAACCAATATTCAGCGTCGACTCTTCGATCCGCCGAAAAGTAGAATTTGATCAAAAACGCAACGGAGATCGAGTCCAGGCGGAATCCCTTTGGACGCTTTGAGATGTAGAGGTTCACAACTACCTTGATATCCTCTGCTGCATCATCCGAAAGCATGAGCATATACAAGAGCTCATGTACATGCTCTTTTGCGGCTGTTTCGTCAAATATTGTCCTCCCTAAGAGTTCGCCAATGTTGTTCAGGTACGTCCCACGCATCATGAGGTGGTTAATGTATTGTGCGGTAAGGACCCTAGCACGCAGAGGAGCTGAGATCCGCAGGGCGCCACTTTCCATCATATGCACAACATGGAAAGCCTCACTGAACAACTGTTTCCGGAGAAGCAAGTCAAGGACTGCTTCACTTGTCTCTTGACGCTCCGACTGAGTCACGTCATTATTTGAGACCCTCTTGGTTAGATAGCCGGGGACGACGAACGGGACGTGGTTATTGATCAAATGGTTCGCTCTTTTGAGTACAGACTGTTGAAGGGGTGATGGCTCTTTCCGAATGGTAGTGGATAGCCTGCGAGAGGTGGCAATCCCAAGGGACGTTCTGATGGAGGTCCATCGTTGAAAAGAGCATCTTCTGAGGAACATAAACGAGCCCTAACGTCGCGCACGAGTTGTGAGGCAATTAAAACGGAATAGAGCACTAGAATAGCCGGATCATTTGAAGACACAAGCAGTCACAAGGTATTCGCCGGACCGGAAAAGAAGATGTGCATGTGCAGAGAGATTCAGACTCAGAGAAGCACAAAGATGTCTTAGGTCGGAAGCAAAAAATAAGCGTCATAAAATTGGACCACGTGTTCGACACGGACTGTCACACGCCGCAGATCATCATAACGCGCCTCCGCCCGTCACGTTCCTACCTGCATCCAACCTCAATTCTTTCTATTTCACACCGATGAGCGATACTGTTGAAGAAGTTGCGGAGGGGGATCGCCCCGTCATCAATTATAATGCTGTCAAAGTCTACGATGAACGGAATAGATGCCTATACATCTATGGAGGCACTAGATGGCCTGTTAATGACAACATAAGATCTCCCACTTGCAAACCCACGTCAGACTTCTTTCGTTTCAGCTTTGGTTCCGTGCACCCCTGGACTAATTATACAGTAAGAACTCTCGCTCTTGTCAATAAGATAATCATTATTTATCCTGTCTACCTGGTAAATTAGAACGACATGCGAGACGATCGGTCCCTGATATCACCATTCGAAGAGACGCTATCAGTACCACAGACCTCCGGACTGGAGTTACCTGGACTAGGGCCACTACCGACGCTTAATAATGCTGTAGGGACTGTTGTACACGATAATACAGCCTCTATGACTCCATATTTGTTACTTCTGGGAGAGCCTGTACGAAAGTCGTCTAGAAAGGAAAGCCACCCTGAACTTCTGTGTATCAATCTCAAACAGAATGCATGGCGTATAATTGAACTTAGAAATGCAAGGAGTGTTCCTAATGGACGATCTCGTGCATCCATGATCATCTCAGGTACACTAAGGACAGAGGGAGTCGATGTGTATCTGTGTGTCTTCGGGGGCGTTAAAGAGGAGAGATTAAATGCAAGTATTCTACTTTGACTCTTTCATCCTCTCCATTAATCAATTTGGGCACAGGATGTTAATACGATTACGTCTTCAAGGAAATTTTCTGTTGCAAATCTCTCGAAAGGGATTTGGACCATTCCCGATGGAGAGTTACCAGAAGCTGTTGGGCCTTTAGGGATACACCCTGGCCTTGCAAAGTACTGGGACGCACATCAGGGTCGGGAATTGTTATTAATTATGAGAGGAGCTGTAGAGCCACATGCAGGCAGTGTAAGTCAGAAACCGAGTCTGTATTCACCTCTCAAGAATCCTTTTGTGACCATTTGTTTAAAATATTTAGTCAGAGTCGGCTGCAAAAGCAACATTCACAAAAGCGGTCCTATTTGATGTACAATCAAGCAGTCAATGCTTTATGGACGTCAGCATCGACACATTACATATCCCTGCTTCTGCAAAGACGTTCATTTGGCAGAGATGCACGTCTTCTTTGCCTAGCACCTCAGACTATGTTCTGGTTACTTGTGGGCATCGGCGTGGACCTAACACATATCCACTGAGATCAGCAAAGCGTGCAAGCATATTGTATATAAGGCCAAAAATTAGAGTCTGGACTGCAGAAATCGTGCACGTAAATAATGCAGTTGGAATAGAACCTGAACACACAGAAGACAGCGAGATTCACATAGATCTCACTTCTGACAACGAAAGTGACTCGTGTGAGTATCCTGTCCTCTACATATTCCTATACTCTTTCTCATTAACTTGTGCCCCATTTTAGCATCCACTGAATCGGACAGTCCCACCAGAGTAAAAAACTGTAGACTATCAAAATCCCTGAACATCTTTACTCAAAGAGCAAAGAGAACCGGTCCACCACTACTGAGAAAGAGTGGACTGAAAATCATCTGGCGAAATGTGAATTGCGGACGTCTCAAGCGCCATCTGGACAATCTGAACCCTTCATTTCGTGTTGAAGCTATGTATCTCAGCGGGAATCTTCCCAGCCGCTTTGAGCAGTCTGAGTACACGTACGGGCATCCGTTCAGCCCAAAGCTTATCCTGCTAGGATGCGACCACGAGTTCCTAGGGGAAGTTCTTGGAGACATTCACAATGCGTTTGCGTGCATTTCTCTACATTCGCTTCTCGATACAGGCCATGATACCAATTCCAGCGAGGAGGTGGAGGAGGTGGAGGATGTCAGTGTAACTGATGATTCTACACTATCGGATAACGACACGCTACTCCCTCATACTGACGAGAGCAGCCATTCTCTCAGTCCTCATAGTTCATCAAGCACTGTTACTGTCAACCAGTCCAATAGAGCACCATCTGACCTTGCTGAACTAATCGAGGTTCAGCAAGCATTGACTCGGAAATCTACTGAACTTGGAACTCCCCTGTTGATGGCATCTCCTGCATTAGGTGGACGTATAGATCCGCATTTATGTCATTCTTTTCAAGGAGAGGATCTGTTTCTATTACCAGTCCCCAAAACACCCACTAGTATTGATGTCGAGGACTTACAAGGTAAGTGTACTCCACTTAAAGACTTTCTCGGTCCAGAACTGATTATATTTTCTTTCCAAGTTGAGGAGATTGTCAATAAAATCGTAGGGTGTGAGTCGGATGATGAGATGGAGATAGATGTGATGCTGAATTAGGCAGAGTAATGGGCGGTTTATATCTTCGAACCTGATTCAGTATTTGTAGTTTTCATGAGAGCACCACTTCTTGTCATTATTGTTCATCCTTTGCACTCGTCATCATGCTTTCCCGTGCACTTCTGCCCTGATTTCTTTCCGTCATGTTCTCTAATACTGTTTTGAATTAGCATTCGGTTCTAATCGTGGTTTTCAAATTCCATGTTCGAGTCGGTGTGGAAATGCTATGCACGTGATTGATATATCTACATAATCAGTGGACTCGTCTCTTGTTTCATGACTTCCTACTGCCAGGAGCTCGTATACTCCCATTACCAAAATCTGCATCTCTTCGATAAAGGAAGAAATTGGACTCGCCACCGTTTAGTGGATATCAGCCCCTGCATTTGCCTAGTAACTGAAATGCCGCCGCGTCTGAGTAAGAGACAACAACGCGAACAAGATGAGCTGCTCAGCCTCTCTACAAAATCTTCAGCGCATGAAACTCCCGATGAGCCACAACCAGTAGAGTCCAGCGAAGACGAAGGTTCAGTTGTGAGGCCTAAGCCTGCAGGGTTCTCCGCCGTATGCCTCATTTATTTTTTATACCCCCAACCTATTGACGATCGATTTCTTAGCTAGCTCAGCCAGAGGTAATCGAGGAACCTGAAGAGGAAGTGGCAGATGCTCCACAAAAGACAGGTAAGAAAAAGGTGGGCATGTATAGGTCCTTTTTTGAGCCTGTCGTTAACCGTGTCATACAGAACAAGAAGAAAAAGAAGAAAGAGATATTAAATGTCGGTGCAGCTACATCGCCTCCGATTTCTCCTCAACCCCAGCAAGCGAAGGCAAAGAAGGATGCTGGAAAGGGAAAGGGAAAGGTCGACGATGGAGATGAGTTGGACAAAGCACTTGCTGAATTATCTGTGAAGTAAGTATTTACATCTCAGACCTGACGGGAGGCTTACATCCCACTCAAGATATCCGGATCTTCAACATGTCGCACAATCTGCAAGGGGAGGTTCATCAGCACAATCTTTCTCAGTGAAACAGAACGCTCTACTCGCCGTGTCCCTGGCTCATTTGGACAGTGAGGCGGAGATGAGGAGGTTTTTTGGATCTAAAGTCGTAAGTAGTCTTCTTTCATAGTATAGGAGACTTATTTGACGGGTATAATTAGATCAGTGCGTCGAGAGCACAAGATAAACAGCCTCGTGGTGCTCGGGCAGCTGTGAAAGGTCTCAAATCAAATCTCACAAAGCCACAGGCAACATGGTGGTCCGCATCGCAACGGGAGGGACTTTCGATTCGTCCTTTAACTGAAAGCGAGGTCAAGGACAAAGCGGATCGTAGCAAAATACAAATTCAAGAGAAAGGTGAACGCTGGTGGACTGTTGGCTATTCAAAGAGGTATCGTAATGTAACGAAGGCATTCATAAGTGCTGTATTGTCAGGAGGTGCGTCACTTACCCAGCATCTACTTCTCACCATTGACCACGTTCCAGATCCGGAACGATTGTACCGAATTTTGTCGAAGCTACCATGGCACGCCGACACGCTGCTACAGATCTCGGAAATATATCGACATCGGGAGGGTGATTATGGAGTCTTTTCATTTATTGGGATGCATCTGACTTTGACCTCATGAAGAACACTCGTCAAGCGTCGATTTCTTGAATCGGGCTCTTTTCACTTATGAGCGAAGTTTTATTGGAGCCTTCGCGTTCACTGCTGGCATCAATCGACTTGACTTCGATCACGTCGAGAATCGGCCATTCTATCTCGCACTTAGCCGAATGGTAGCGTACGTGATTCATCAATACTTAGGCTTGCAGACAACCCAAGTCCTTCTAGGGATTTACAGCGTCGCGGATGCTCACGTACCGCTTTTGAGTTCGCTCGACTTCTTCTTTCGCTTGACCCATACACCGATCCGCACGGTGCGCTTCTGTTTCTTGACTTTCTTGCGGTCAGGTCAGGCATGCATGAATGGCTTGTATCGTTATGGGACCTACACAACGCTCAGGCAGAAATGGACAACGATATACTGGACACGTGGAACAGGTTTAACGTGACGATTCTGCCAGGATGGTCCTATGCAAGAGCCCTAGCGCTTCGTGTCACGGAGGATGTGAAGAAACAGGTTCGTGGTCCAGTCGTCAAAAACCCAATCGACTCTAATATACTATACAGAGTCATGAGGATAGCACCAGGGCACTTGAGGAGGCTATCCTGAGCTTTCCCGCTGTTGTACCCCTCTTGGCGGACAAGATCGATGTGTACCTACCCGGAGAACTCCGGGGTCATTCAGACTTTAGAGTGCATGTCGATTCCAGGTAGACCAGTGTTTTCACACTATACATACTTGACTTGCTAATTTTCCTCTGTTCACAGCTCTTTAACCCAGTACGAACCTCTCATTCACTTACTGTCCCATCTATACGCGCATCGGTCTTTTTCACTATGGAAAGCGTCAGACAAGGCCGAATGGCTCAAGGAGACAGCACTTTCAGTATTCAATTCTTACGATCTAAAGAAACCGAATGCTTTATACGAGAGATTCTGCAAGCAATTCAAGGTGGGCAACGACTCTCGCTCAGCTCCGACCCCGCAAGACCTTTACCGTTCCGACCTTGCACGCTCAATATTCCGTCATGTTGGTGCACTCGCAGACGCAAATACGACACGCCGTCTCACGGCATTCTTCCCCCGCGACATTCTTGACGCTCCAGCTTTGAGCTGCGACCCGCTGCCTCCGCATACCGCGGTTTCACATTACAACGATGAATTCTTCGCCGATTGCGAAGACGTATTTGCATTCCGGCCGAGGACGCGGCGTGAGCGTGAGATTGACGCGCGAAATTTAGCTCGGATGATCCCTGATGCGAACGTCCGCCACCAATTACAGGTGAAGCAAATTCGCTTTTCGTATCTCGATTGTATTATAAAATTAACTCGCTTATGTTCCTATTCGTACACGCACATTCCGGTGGCTGTACAGGCCTTATACGATGCCCGCCCCGACATTCAGCGGCAGTTTCCTGAAGGTGTAACGCAATTCGCGCAGGTTGCTGCGCAGCTGGGCGAAGATTTCTGGGACAACCTTCTTCCTCAGATTATTGGTGACGTCGGTGATGTCGAGGCGAGGGGCGGGATGCCGGGTCAGTTCGTTGATCTAGAGTTCCCCGATGAGAATGCCGAAGCGGAACATCGCGTCGGTTTAGATGCTGCTGCACAAGATGAGCAAGAGGTGGAAGGCGGTGACGGTGATGTCACTACAAATCTTGATGCCGAGGAAGAAAGTAGCGACGACGACGAAGAGCCTGTGCAGGTGCGTTTGTCTTGTAACCTCGGCGATTGCCCATGGCGTCGTAGCATCCTTGTGCCTCTCTTAATACCCTCGTTCATTCTACAGACGTTCCCAGCTCGCATATGGCAGAATTTGGTAAATCGCTTTTGGGGTGGTTCCGCACCAGCTCGTGGAGGAAATGATGGGAGCGAGACGGATGATGACGAGTCAAACTAGGATTGTCCCTTGTGGTAAGTCTGTTCATGTACATGTGATTATAAGTTCCGTTGCGATGAAGCACCAGCTCATCGTCGTCAAATTTCTAGAGGTCTGGATATTCAATCTGTTGTACGGCAAGTCCTAAATTTGAAACATTTCCCGCATCTGCTATGCTTCTGCAGGCACACAGGGACAGATTGACACACAACATAATAGTATGAGACTATTGATTGCGAAGAGTGGTTTGCATCTCATCTGTAACAGATCGACTGGTAGCAAATTCAAATCGGTATTTCAAGGCTTAGCTTGTAAAATACATGGGAGATTTCTTCGACATGGCAATCGCAACTAGGGAGGACGGGTCCGCCAGGCCTCTATCCACCTAGTCATTGAAATGCACTTACGTTCTCGCACAAAGGGAGCCAGTCTACTGTTCTAATCTCAGCGATGAGACACTTTGCATCTGCGTTGTCTTTTCGCGTTAGGCTCAATCGCAAGTCCTTTTGTAGAAATTGCCTCCGGCATGATACTTTGCTCTGCTGTCTTCTTCGACCCTTATTTTCCTCTGTGGGCCGCGGCCTATGGCGACGGCATCGATTCAATACAACACATGCAGGAAGAGAATTTCGAATGTTGGTCATTTTATGCCGTACAACGACTACCAAAAATGGTGAGAGAAGATGAGTAAGCCTCTCGGTTACACTGGCCACACAGGGAGTGAACCACTTGAACCATGAGGACCACCTAACGTGGTCTGGGTTCAAATAACGACTTTAGGCGAGCACTTGGGGAGATATGAGCCTTTGTATCTGGTGCGTTTAGACAATGTCAGATTTCGTGTCAATGAAGCCCACTTACACGAGTTGCCTTTTATGGGTGCTCGATTCACCCATTTCAGACCATTATACCCCTTGATAAAAGTACAAGCGATTTATGCCACTCGCAGGGATTATTTCAGCACGCCTCTGCACCTTGTTTTCAAATGGTTAGCAGCCGTTTCCCACCAGTTTTATAAAAATCGCCCAGTCATAAAGTTTGATCGTTCCCTACCTACCAGAACCATAATTTGCTTCGCCTAGGCACAGAGCTGGTCTCAGTGTCGACTGGGACACAAGTATAAATGCGCAGGACGCAATCCCCTTCTAACCCACCCATTTGTATTTCAAGCCAAGCTTTTCGTTCTAACCTGTCAACCCTTGCTTTTCGCTCACGAGCGATTTCTCCACCAAATTATAACTGATTTATCCGCGGTCTCAAACCCTGTACACTCCTTTCGGTCGTTCCTTGAAATTTATAAGTGCTACAATGATGCTCCTCTTCCGCTCGTCCTTCATCACTGTGGTTTCCGTTTGCGCGATCGCAATCGTCAGCCAATTGGCGACTGGCAAGCATCTTCATACACTCACGATTGAACTTGCTTGACTTATCTGATGTTCCCGTAGTCTATGCCGCACCTCAGATTGGGATGAGACCCTACCTGCACGTTTACGGTGTTGATGCGTCAGGCTCAGAGTTCGAATCAGTCTTATCGCCGACCGCATCAGCCGAGATCGGTTCGGTATCTCCAGCAATAGCTAGTGCAGTCGCGCCAGCAAACGAGGCGCAGGTGACAGTACCGCCAGCGGATTCATCGGGCAATGATAATTCAGTTAGTTTGCTGTTTCTGTATGTGAGGCTTAAACCGACATTGGTGCACAGGAACAGGGAGCAGAAAAAGCTGCACAGACAAACGCCGCTATTTCATGTACGACCGGTATCGGGTTATCTCTATTCGTCGGCTCGATCGCTGCAGTGATTCAGGTCCTTTGAAGTTGTGCCCTAGCGAGGTCTTCACGGAACGAATTGTCGTTTGCGATCATCACGTGACTTTAGAGTTATTCCCTGCCTGCCTAAAAGATAGTTGAAAGGGCCATCAGCTGCGACATCTCGTCCCTTCTTACATTCCGCCACCCGCTTACCCTTCTCCCCGTACCATATTCTCTTTTCCACCTTCCGACCGTGTCCCTTCCTATTCTCTAAGCTCGTTCTGGATCCTTGGATTTTCTTTTCTTTTCTTTTGTGCCAGTTGAGTTCGTGCCGTCCTTTTTTTATTCGTATCACGTATTGCGCGTCGGTTATTTATGTATGGTAAATCTTTTCAGACGTGTGTGGACGAGGTCAATTGGCGTGCTAGATTGTTGTATGCTATCTGTTGTCCTTTTAGCCTCTGGCAGGTAGGCGTACCTCGTCCACTTGTAGCGTAGTAATTCAGCCTTGTACCAGATGCTTGTCGTAATTTCCACCAATGTTATACCATTTTGGTTCGAAAAAAGGATAACTGAATTAACATTTGCAAGTTCTTTTGGATATTACTTGGACGAGACAGTAATGCAACATGACATACTGGTCAGGTTTAGACGGAGACTTGACATTACTAAAAGTAATGTGAAATGATAGTTTTGCACAAGGTGAGTCTGTACTACCAATTTTACAAGGGTCAGGCAAATTGTTCAGTGTTCTGGAACGTTGCATATTGCTCCTAGCAGGACAGGCCCTCAATTACCAATGCTATGGCCTCTGACATTGTCCCTTGTATTAAAGAACAGAAGTGGATGCACTATCTTGGACAGAAGAAGTGAGAGTGAATGAATATGCATAGTTGCATACAGTAATATACAGTATGTCTACAGTAGAATATGTCATAATGCATAATGCTGCCAGTGGGAAGGGTCATTTCTGTACTCATGAGATTTACACATTATGACATTGTATTTTGGCAGAGAATGACCATTTGGTTTTGAGAAAAAGTTATTCATTATGACAATTATACATTACCATATTATGCATTATGACATATTTGACTGTACTAGATGCATAGTGTCAAATGAAGACTAAATACAACACTGTCAATACATTGTATCTAATGCATTATGATATACAGTTTTAGCAGGAAATCCTAATTCTGTCATAGGAAGACTTGATGCATTATGCAAAATACTTATCTATTATAGCATGAATTACTGTCCCATAATGTGTGAATATAGCAAATGTAAGGAATGAGAAAGATTGTGCTTATTCTGTACATTAAATGAAGGAATACATCCCATAACATTGTGATTAGATAATATTTACCATTGGACTTTCTATAAAGTCGGACAGCAAGTATAGAGTACGAGTGGAAACTGGCCAGTTTGCCACACTGAGGTTATCCACGTGGGTTACTCACGAGGATAACCACGAGGGGAACTGAAACAGGGAAAAATACTATGTGGTGAACTGTATTAAGTAGCATATTAATCGTTCATAAAAACAGAAAAATGAGGGAATAAAGTACATAATTATGTTTGTACAAGTCCTCTCCCCTAGAGAGATTGAAATAAATCATCAACCGTTTGTTAGTCCTATCAAATTCTTGCATTTATTGAGGAAAATTACTATTTTGGGCATATTGCATAATATAGTTAGCTAATTCCCAATATGTTGACAACGTTGGAAACTACCCTGCTAGTTTTCCACATGTGGTTATCCACTTGTGGGAAACCCTCAAAACAGTTTCCACTCGTACACTAAGCAAGTAGCTATTCTCCAGTACGGCAACTAGTTTTTTAATTGAAAAACATCATCAGTAATGGTGATTCAGTGTAAACAGATCATACAATTCAATTGATATAGTCAAATAGAGTACATATACGTTGATCACACTACTCATTTTAATACATAATCTCTGCATTGTATGGGTAAAGAAAAGGCCTACGTGTTGGTACGATACAAGATCTTTCGAAATTAAGCACAGCACTTTGTGGAGGACCTGACTAGTATACGTACGTAATTATTATTTGACTGTCTGAAACATTAAATTCGGAAACTTCTTCGCGCCCGAGCAATCTGCTTATCCACTTCTCAGAACTTGGAAGCGTGCGCTTTGGGCCAGTCAACTTGTTCCAGTTACTTACTGGTATACTCCTCCCTGTATGCACGGTATATGGTATGTGGTTAGCATGCCCACACATCGGCATTTTGTGCGATACATTCACACGGTCTCACAACTGCGGAAAGTCAGCCCCACGATGATGTTTGCTCTATTTCATTCGATAAGTTACTGACTCGATTTCTTTGTCCGAGCGACACGTTAGCATCTACGGTCCGCTTACGATTCGTAATTACGAACGCAGGTTACGTTGTTAGTATAAAGTCCTTTACTAGCTGCGAAGCCCGTTGTATCCTACAGCCACCTTCCAATTACCATGGGACCATTCCTCAACTGGGGCTACCTCGACGCCTTTTTTCTCCTCCTCGCGCTATGGACACTATTGAAGCTCAGTCAGGCTGTGCGGAAGCGGGTCAAAACAACCAAATTGAATGGTCCTCCTTCCTCAAGTTTGCTCTTCGGTGTTACTAGAGATATTGTTAAAGGAGACCAAGGCGTGTTGTACGAGCAATGGGCGACGGAGTATGGGCCTGTATTCCAAATTCCTACGATGTTGGGCGGAAGACGAACGATTCTAGTCGATCCCAAAGCTGTTGCTCACTTTTATTCAAGGGAAACGTTCACCTATGTCAATAGCAAATTCTCAAAGATGGCCATTTCAAATCTTGTATGTCATGTCATCTTCTACTTCAAATGCTCATTGGATAGTTCTAATTCGCAATAATGATTAAGATTGGTAAAGGTCTTTTGTATGCGGAAGGCGAGAGCCATCGAAGGTGATTACTTGTCAACTGAGAAGCTGTTCCGTCATTTACGGTACAATACTTGCCTAGGCAACGCAAAACCCTCTCACCGGCCTTCAGCAATGCGGCTATTCGTAACTTGATTCACGTGTTCTTCGATTCTGCATACAAGGTACTGCCTACCGTTCGCAAGGTTTTGAAAGTTGATGTTTAACAAAATTGTGCAGGTAAAAACTGCATGGGACGCGGTTATTTCTGCTTCAGATTCCGATGAAGCAATCATTAACGTTCAAAAATGGTGCCTTTATCCGTGTTCATGTAGACGTATTTGACCTCATCTCGATTTAGGATGAACTGTGTTTCACTTGATAGTATCGGTATTGCTGGATTCGGCCACGACTTCGGCGCACTGCATGGAGAGCACTCAGCTATTGAAGAGCTATTCGACTCTTTCGGAAATATTCCACAAAATCCCTTTATAATATTACTTGGTTCTGTGTTTCCATTTCTTATTAGATTACCGACCAAGCGCAAGCGCCTGATTTCGAGGTTGCACAATACGATGGAAGACGTCTCAGAAAAGTTGCTTGCGCGGAGTCGGAAGGAAAAGGAAATAGGTGGCGTTGCTAGCGACACATCGCGCTCCATCATCGGGAGTCTGCGTCAGTCCTTCGTTTTACTCCTACCAGAATACCTCTAGAACTCACATTGCCGTAGTGAAAGCAGAGAATGCCGACTCTGAACTGAGACTTAGTGGAGAAGAGGTTCTTGCTCAGGCAAGCATTTTAATACCAAGGCTTCATCCATAACCAACCCACAATCTTCTTGCACATTAGATGAAGGTGTTAATCGTAGCCGGCTACGAGACAACGTCAAGTACGTAGTGGGACTACATGCATGATTCGATTCTTTTCATTACGTGTCCTTTTTATAGTCAGTCTTACTTGGGCTCTTGTCGAGTTGTCAAAACATCAAGAAATGCAGGACAAGCTTCGCGCAGAACTATCTGAGTTCACGAATAAAGACCCGACATATGATCAAATCTCGAACGGTCTTCCTTACCTTGACGCTGTAGCGCGTGAGACCATCCGTCTGCATCCGCCACTCGGAGTAACAGGGAGAATAGTAAGCCTGATGCAGTGCCGTATACAGGTACATAAGTGACTGACCCGCGCAGGCAGCGCAGGACGACGTCGTCCCGCTGAGCAAGCCGATTATAACGTCCTCTGGTGAAAAAGTCGATCATATCACCCTTGCAAAGGGCTCTCAAGTTCTAGTGCCCATTCGTAGCATTAATCATTCAGTTGATTTTTGGGGTCCGGACGCAAAGGAATTTAAGCCAGAGCGTTGGCTGGATAACGAAGCTGGGCTGCCATCTGCAGCTAAGGAAATACAAGGTTACCACCACATCCTGTCGTTTATCGACGGTCCAAGAACCTGCCTTGGTCGTGCATTTGCCATTGCAGAATTCAAGGTTAGATCTCCAGCCACGCTTTGCATGATTCTCTGTCTCACTTTACTTTGCACATTCGCAGTCCGTTTTGTCCGTACTGATTCGCAACTATGTGTTCAACCTACGAGACGGCCCAGAAACGAAAATCGATAAGATCAATGCGCTTCTTCCTCGCCCGAAGGTTGCCGGCGAAGACGGCTATACTCTACCAATGCGCGTACGCCGCTTTGAGTATTAGTTGTCGTGGCATTTCTTCACGAAACATTATTGACCACCTTGTACTGTATATTTCATAATGGCCATAAGATTCACTTGTGTTTCGAATTTGCCTTGCACATTTTCATCTAGTCGTGCTCGTTTTTTCGGCATCAACATCTAAATCGAGATCATATTACCTCTCACAACCAAAGAGTGAAAAGGAGAAACGATGGTATTTCGAGTTAAACGTAAGAATGATACAAACACAAATAATATTGATATCATAAACAACAGATACGGAAACGAATTGAAAATCCAAGGGAGAAAAAAAAACCGGATAAAAGAAAGAATGAACGAATGTGCGCGTTATCACGATAACTGAACTGAGAAAGGCAATGAAACAGCAAAGGAACAGAATAAGAGAAGGAAAGGTTTCGCGTTTGTAATACAAGTAGTTGGACTCTGCGAGATTTTGAGTCTCTTTTTATTCAGGAGCTAAACTTCGCGCTCGAAGAAGGCGCTCGGCTAGCTCTGCAATCCGTTTCTGTGTCTCAGAGAGCTCCAGGTACGTCAAAGAAGCCTTGATCGCATCGTCAACAGCAGTCCAATCGTCAAGGACAATGTCCTCGAGACCGACGGGATTGAACCTGAAATACGCTCCTGTTTGGGAAAACCGTTCTTCAAGACGGGCATGCACGGCCTCTGCATCTGTACTGATGTGTGCAAAAGCACGAAGCATATCGATCATTCCTGCAATACCAGAGCGAGTCCGTGGAGCCCCTGGACGATACGGGTTCTCGTTGCGCCTCCCGGTTCCGATAGAGATGAGAGTGTTCGCATATGCGGTCGGCCCATAGAGCGTTGTAAGCTGCTTTAGGGCGAGTTCTGCTGGATTATTAAATCCCACCCCACCGTCGATATAAGAGTGGCCGGCATGTACCGTGGGATGGAAGTACGTCGGTGCGGCGGAGGTCGCAAGCGCCGCGGTTACGATTGTAACGTCATCCAGGACTTCGGACGTTGGAAGAGAGTCTGCACTTTTCGAGCGGTCTTGAAAGGTAGGCGTGTAGGATGAGAACACGGTAGGCCGTGAAAGGTCAGCAGCGTCGACGGCCACCGTGAAGACAGGGACTTGCAAGGCACAATTGGACTCTTGAGCGGCGGGCTTGAGTGGTGCAGCCGCATCTCCGAGGACTTCCTTAACGGCGCGCGAATATACCTTTCTTTGCTTCTTTGTCGAGTGCTGGGAACTGGTAAACAACCACCACAGGCTCTTCAGCCGCCTACCTCCAAACAGCTTCTTCGGCATGGCACGGTATGTATCAATCACTTTCTCGAGTGGAAGACCCATCCGCGCAAACATCATGGCAGCAATACCCCCCGTGCTGGTGCCGCCAACTAGGTCGAGAAGCTCGCGAACATCGACTCCAGGCGGAAGGTGTTTTTGCAGCTCACGTAGAAATAGAGGAGCAAAAATACCCCGTACGCCTCCGCCATCGAGCGTTAGAATAGCTTTTGCGTCATCTGGTGAAGGGATGGAAAGGGGGGACGGGGCATAAGGAGGAAGCAAAGGTACCGCGCAGGAGCTTGCTGAAGAAATAGATGCAAAAGACAACGAAGGAGAGGTAGATGCCGAAGAACATGTCGTAGTCCGTGTTGAGCTAGAGCTTGAAGAGATGCGTGAAAATATAGATGTTGAAGACGAAGCTTGAGAAAACGAGGAGTGCGCGGAGGAAGAGGTTGAGACTCGGGTAGGCCTGCTCCGAGACCATGGGCAGCCACATCCATCGGAGGGCGAACCTGGGAAAGAAATTTTCGTTGGTGACGGCGTTTGCAATGGTTCGAGGTCATCGACCGTCTGAAGCCTCGGCGATTCAAATACTTGAGACCTCACGTCTGTGTCTGGGCACTGGGAATTCTGGAATAAATGTTTTACTGTCAGCGGATTTTGTCTATTGCACAATCCGCATGCTGTTGACGCACCTCAGGATCGTCGTGTGCTATCGAGAACATGTTGATCGCATAACCTTGAAGTGGCTTGACAGTGGAGGGCGGGAGGGGAACAGAAGCAAAGTCGAGGGGGATTAGAATTTATAGTTCCAAAGTCACACGAAATGCGAAATAGGATATGTCGTGGCCACAGAAAAAGGGCAGAAAAGGGTACAACAACCAAATTGCGTCGTGGCAGATTCGCCGATAAAATCGATTGACCAGAGCGATGAATGCGATTACGGATGGGCGGTAAATTTTGTCCAAGGTCTGGTACGATTACTGCAGAGGCCAGGGTGTCGGAGCCCCTGGAAGACTGAACCACCATCTGAATTTATGCCCGAGCAGAAGCCAAAGCGCATCGCTTCGAGAAAGGACATCCACTACTAAGGACGGCTCGACAGGGGAAAGCGTTTTTGTGCAAATATCAAGCCCTCCGAAAGCATGTCAGGCCTATGCATTGCCATGAGGCTCCTGCGGCCACAAACCGTGGTCGCGTGGACTCTATCCAGCCGTTCCAAATCAAGATACCCGTACAAGTTGAACGTAAGATTCTAAGAGTAGAGCTCTGAAACAAGGTTAGATGATTTTCGCAATTGATATTTGTTGCATCGAGTTAGCAGAAACGGGTTTTCTTGAGGGTTGAGGCTGATTGCCAGAGGCTAACACGAACTTCTAATCGTTATTGGCTCGATTTCCAAATTTAGCAATAATGTTCCGAAGAAAATATGGGGGACGAACAAAAGAACAATAAACAGGGTAAGGTAGAACACGTGAATTAAATAGGCAAATATGATAGCAAAGAGACAGTGGTAAAGCAATGATATTCCAAGCAAGAGATCCATCCAAGAGAGTGCGTAAAAGCAGAAAGATGATACGTGATAGCTTCACAAAAATCCAGATTGGCGAATTTTCGCCAGGTTTGTTGACGAACACTCGCTTGCTGAGTGACGGTTTTGGGCAAAGTCATTGGTACGCGTCGACAACGGGAAGCGCTGAGTGGGGTGCTGTGCACCGACACTACTGGTACATACCGGCGAAAGTGCGGAGTCAAAGCGGACAGGATTAACGTTCTGAAGCAGTACTTGGCCTTGAGCGATCTTAATAGCGTCGATCGGAGTGGCAGGCAGATCGCGCCTGACGAACGGCGAGCACAGCGGACGTGCGCGATAAAATATTTGAGTCGGCTGCTGTTCATTCCGGGGACCCGAGTTTGCAGGACGTTCCACTGGGTTACGGCTTGTCTTATATTTTTGACGCTGCTTACGGGCATCGAAGCAATAGACAGCTTCCTTCTGTCCGGCAAGGCGCACCTTCGGGATGCGTTCCAGCCGACGGCCCCACATACACACAGCCTTTGATGTTGCAGGCTGAACTCGGGAACCATTCAGCAACTGACTTGTGTGGTTAATATTAATTCGCTTACCTGTTCTGGGTCTATGTCTTCATAATCAATAGACCCTGACATCAGGACCGATTGTGGATCTGCTAAGATCGGCCTTCTGGGTCCAATTTGACCGCAAGTTTTAAGTTTGACGACGGGAATCGCAAAGGAAGACAAGGATTCCGAGATGGTTTCCTTTGAAGTCGGTTGACAATCAACCAATTCATCCTCACAGGCACCACAAGAGTCACAGCCGTCAAAATGACTTGGCCATGGTAGATCATGACTACCTGGTCGGATTGAATAGTCTAGTACGGAGTTCGCTACGTCTGCGAAGAGGGATGATATCCAGTCCAAGATCTTGGAAACAGCTGCAGCATCTGGATCGTAACGCGCATACGGTATGCCTGCATTATATCCTGAAGCAAGAGACGGGGAAGACAGTAGGTCATCTTGTAGCAGCGGTCTGCGTAACGTTTGACTAGGCATGTTCGCAGCGAATTTCTCGAAGTCCTCCAAAGTAAGTGATGACGAGCTGGCTGTGGAAAATGAAATCGACATGTCAGATAGAGAACTGGAATCGGATCCAGTGATCGCAGGTAGAGCTGTAACGTTCGGCGCCGCCCGCAAACGGATCATAGGTGGTAAGACCGCAAAATAGTTTGCGTGCGAGTATCCAATGTCGGGGAAGGATATCGACATGTCCGACAAGGATTCAAAACCAGGGGATAATGGTCCATCACATTGTACAGTTTCGTGCCTTGTTGAAGATTTTGAGGGACTTCCGTGCGGGGCTATAGAAAGCGGTTTCGACCAAAGGAACCTCGTCCGTGGGCAGTAGCCAGGGCTTTCCCATTCAAAACTGTCAGGAGAGTAGGCATCGAGAAAACTAGACAGTGACTCCGGCTTCGTGGAGTCGATGTTCATGGTGGTAAGTTATAGAGCACAGGAGACAGAGCTCCCTGCGTTCTGAGGCCTTGAAACCAGAGTTCGTCGCCACAAGAAAGCAAGAAGCAATCACTTGCAGAATCTCAGTAGATTCGACGAGGCTAGCAGATTGCCTATGTCTGAGACCCAATGAACTGAATGGCTTGTAATTGCAATAAGCAGTCCAGTCCAGGTGGTCGCGAATGCGGGGCTGACAGTCTTGTACGTACTGTGGCCTGCTTCCCGCGCCTAAAGCGCGTTCAGCATAGAGGTGCAACGGCAAGCCTGCGGTTAGCGAAGGCATATTAAACGCCATTCCCGATGGACTGGGGGTGTGGTGAGCAAAGTAGTGGCGACGTGCAGACGATTCATAGGACAGAAATAGCTGTGGCGATACTTACATAAGGTATGAACATATGTGGAATCGTAAGTTCGAACCTTATAAGTTACTCACTTCTCACTTGTAACAAGCTACGTTCCCATCGAACACAGTGACTGTAGTGCTGTAGCCATATTGCTCTGGAAACAGCTGGTAACACGTACCATTGGTTTAGATAAATCTGCATGTTGTTTATAACCTATAACTAGTATAAGTCAATGTAAAGACAATCTTTACTAAGTACAATGCCGATAAAAGCACTTATTAATTTATCTCGTGCGAATAGCTGCTTTCTAGACTAGAGGCCTTGTCCAGTCCATTTCAGATACTTCTGAACGTTACACATTCACTTGAATGGGATCCATATTTATTACTGGTCAGAGCAAGTTGAGCAACTTTGGAGCTTTAGTTAGACAACAATATTACTGGTCAGGATCTAATAAGAAACTGAAATGTCAAAATGGATTGGTTTGTGGTTTGAAAATCATGTATGTATCTACTATCTATTCGTTAGTAATTACGAGCGTAAAATATGTAAAAGAATTGGTATTACTTTTCTGCTCCTAGAATTACCACCATCTTGTGATTGACACGTGCTGCGCTCATCCTGACAAGCTCGACTCTTTTGAGTAAATTTACATCTTGGAATGCAACACCAGGTATTACCGACGGGTTCGTCTGTTTGTGACCACCACAGGTATGGCGCATCGAAACACAAGATCGGAACCAGAAAGATACAGTGTATTCCCGTTTCCGAATCGAGCTCGATTATCGGCTTCTTGAAGTTCTTCCTGGTGTACACCAATGTATTTCTCAGATGTTATCAGCCGAACCCTGCACAGGTCTATGGAATAACATCCGACGGGTTCGGTGGATCGTCTTCCGTTTGTTCCGCAGTTCTATGTAGAACGATTATTGGTTGATATTTGTGCAGGGAGATAAGGGGATTGCAGCCATGTGGAACGACCCATACGCGTCGACTTGTGATACAATGATAGCCGCTTACCGCTATTTTCGGCTTTGCATTACATTATGTAGATGCATAAACAATCGAACGACAGCGCCGCAAACACCCCGGAGGGCAGGGTCTGCGGGCGACCCGTGCGATCAAAGCAGAACGCTATATAATCGCCTTTTCTCCACCAACGAGTTCCCTCTGAGCTGCTCTCAGACTGCTCCTCCCCGTCATGTATCGTCCCACTCTCTTCCCGCTCTTCTTTCATATAATCCTCCTTCTTGGCGTGACTCATGCTCGCCAAATGACAAAGCACACCTTGCGCGAGAAACAGCGCGAGGCAGCGAAACGCTGGGCTTCGTCTGCTGTGTTCCCGAACTTGGAGGAGAGGGGCGGGACAGGTGTAAAAAACATTACTTTCAGTAATCCAAAAGCCTCAGGTGAACATAGGTCTGCTTGGCATGAGATCGGGGAGATTAACATTAGATTGTTGAATTGTGTGTACATTTGTGGTTGTGGATAGAGTTCTTTGTCGATGGCGCGTCGATCCCTGAGGTTGACTTTGATGTCGGGCCAAGCTGGGCGGGTTTACTTCCGATTAGTGCGGATCCAAATGAGACGAGAAAGGTTGGACTCTCAATTCGCCAAGGCGATTTGGGTTGCTATCATTGATTCTCTATCCCTGTTTAGCTGTTCTTTTGGTTCTTCCCTCCTGGTCCACAAGGGAGTCTTGACGATCTTATTTTCTGGTGAATAAGATATTTCATTGTCGGCCCCGGTCGTTTGTTTTCTCACTTTGTCCCAAGGACCAACGGCGGACCGGGTTGTTCCTCTCTCGAAGGTCTTCTCCAAGAAAATGGGGTAAGCGGAATGGTTTCTATTTCGTGGATATTTTTTGAACACTTGACTAACGACGAGACCGAAGCCGCTTACCTGGTCTTGGGGCCAAGCGAAACCTACCGTGAACGAATTTAGCTGGACGAACCTCTCTAGCATACTCTTCGTTGAGCAGCCTGTTGGAACGGGATTTTCGCAGGGCGTGCCGAATGCCCAAGTAAGACTCGCTATGTTATCATGGAACATTGAAGTAATGATGCTGACGTATGATATTTTGACTATTTAATGTAGAACGAGGACGACGTTGCGGAACAACTCGTTGGCTTTTTCCAGCAGTTCTTGGAGGTGTTTTCCGAGCTTAAAGGAAAGAAATTCTACTTGACGGGCGAGAGCGTACGTATCCCTGCTCCATTGGCGATGTCTAAGTCCGATGATGTTCAATTTTCCTTTTTCGATAGTATGCTGGCACTTACGTCCCATGTAAGTAGCATTTCACATATAATAACGGTTTTGCTGACATCGAGCCAGACATTGCGAACTTCATCTTCGACCATTCGGATATGCTTGACCTTGACTTGCAGGGTTTCTGGATTAGTGATCGTAAGCCCAGTGCTCACGTTACTTCGAGGTTTGGTAGCTGAAGTGCAGAAACGAAGCCTCCATCTCATGGGATGTTGTACAGGAACAGATCCCCGCTGTAAGCTTTGTGCATAAATACGAGAACGTCTTCTCTTTCAAGTGTGTATTCTTTCTGTTTGGAGCGTAAATCAGTTTATTCGAACCCTCCTCTTTCAGCCAAACGTTCATGGCGCACCTCGATGCTCAAGCTGCGTCTTGCGGCTACTCTGATTACTTTGATAAGTTCGTGCACTATCCTCCGAAGAACGGGTTGTTGCCTCTTCCCGGTAACTCGATCGAAGGTCCGCGCGGGTGTGACTTATGGGACGAGATCTTCAACGCCGCTCTCATCATCAACCCGGCATTCGATATCTACCGCGTCTTCGATACCTTCCCAATACTCTGGGACGTTCTCGGTTTCCCAGGTTCGTTCCCGCAGACTCAGCTCTCGCCTCTTTACTTTGACCGGGAGGACGTGAAACGCGCGATCCATGCTCCGGTGAATGTTACCTGGACGGAATGTTCGAACGTGAATGTCTTCCCGAATGGAGATGCGAGTTTACCACCCGCTGTGAGTGGGGTGCTGCCGAACGTAATCGAGAAGAGCAAGAGGGCGGTAATTGTTCATGGGTTGGCCGATTTTATTTTAATCGCAGAGGGGACAAGGGTTGCTATTCAAAAGTAATGTGGTTTCTTCTCTCCGAGTATTCCGAACACTGACTTGGAATTGGTACGATAGCATGACCTGTAAGTTCCTCTTTCGTATTCGAGAAACCTGTCCTTGTATGGACGCATGACCTTACGAACGTATTCTAGGGAACGGAAAGCAGGGCTTCCAAACTCCGATAGCGAATGACAGTTTCATTGTCGACGGTATCGGTGCATTAGGGAATATGCATTCTGAACGCGGACTAACATATTACGAGGTCGACCTGAGCGGACACATGTACGTGGTCGCCTTGTAGTATCTCTCTCGTAGCTGACGGATTGGATGATTGTTGATACCGTGATGGTCTTTTGTTATACTGTCGTCGGGGACCTGACTTGCGCTTCTCCCGTACGCTTCGCAATTCAACGAACCCGGATTGACTCGCTGCATCCTCGATCGATGGATCGATGCGGGACTCTGGGTGTCCGCGTACGGTATACGGTATGCAGGGTACCGCAATTCTCACCAGTTGTACGTTCTTCGTCTTCCCGGATTTGTTCTTCCTGTCTTCTTGCATTGCTGTCTACTAACTAAACTTGCGACTTTGCTGCACGCGAATGTACGTCTAGGCGGCATTCCAGATAATGCAGTTCCTCATGGGCTTCAGGAATTCACCGTGAGTGAGTTTCCGGTCGGTGAATCCGGGCGGTTGTTTGTTGGACCGCAAGGGCGCGTGGAAAGACGCTGAGGAGTAGGGAAAAATTCGTCAGGGCTGTGGTCTCGACGGTCGGAAATGAAGGGAAAAAGCGCCGAAGAGGCAATTGTGTTCAGAGTAGCATGGTGCTCGTGTGTGAGCCGCGTGGTGTACCACATAGGATTAGTATGTATGAAGTATGCAGTATGTGTGTGTGCACTTCTGTGTGTGTGTGTCACTGAGTGTATGCGGGTATATGCTATGAAGAGATGATGAAACGTACGCGTCGCGACGCGTTCAGTTCAAAGTGCACTGAAACCCTGCAAGCACATTCCGTTCTTGACTTTTAACCGCCACCAGGACCGTCGCCAAACTTGCAACTGTGTGATGATCTGCACGAAATCCACCCAAACTGCGGGCAGGAGTCATAGGTGGGGAAGGAAGCAAAGGGATGAGCTCACTGCCTCCCGCTGAACACGTTGTTATGCTGCTAGTGTCTGCTGCCTCGAGGCGAGTTGCCAAGTAGGGCGAGAAAGGACGAACAAACACGCCCTTTTGTCGTGTGCCGCCCGGCCTATCCGTCTCTTTGGCCGCCCTTTCCAGATCCTTTTTTATTCCGTCTTTTCGCTCTGACGTCGCGATTGCTGTCCTCTCCCTCCCCTTCGCTTGCTGCTTGCACAAATCTGTACTCTACTCCTCATCGATCCCGAACAACGACAGACAATGGCCAGTCAGTCGCCGCAGCGTACCAGGAAAGCACTTTCTCAGCAACAACAAGCGCAACAGCAACAGCAACAGAATACTGGTAAGTTGTACTTTTGTACGTTATTACAACAGAGTTTGGTTCCGGTTCTCAGGCTCAACGTCCTCTTTTCTTTCCCTCTCTGCCTCACTTGACTTGTTGGCCGCTCACCGTGGTCCTTTCCTTTGCTTACTCACTCCACCCGCAATTCCCTCTGATTCTACTCTATTGCATTCCGTCCCGGCTTCATTTCTATTCAATTCAACGTGAACTCTAACGCCCCCCCAATTTTCGTATTTACGCTATCCTGTTGCGCATTCCCCTCTTCCTCTGCCTTCTGTCTTTTGATTGTTGGAACGTGGTTACGATATGAGCTCTACAGGTCCTGCTGCCCCTCAAAGCGTACGTCGAGAGACTTCGCCCTCCCCATCATTAAGAGAACGCCAGCGATACGTACGCACGCAATCAATGCCTGTTGTCTCTACCGTCCCCACTCATGCTCACGATCTCGCGGCTGGCGCATCCGATGGACAGCCCTCCGTCCAAGCTCAGTCTCAAGCATGCGCTCCGCAGCAACAGCAACAACAGCCAGCAATGGGTTATCCGCGTCCGATAGCTATCGCGCGCGTCGCTCCGCCGCAATTCCTCTCGCATGTATCCGCCGGGCATGGACACGGGGGACAGGCGGAGAAATGGCAAATGACGGATGACCTGCAGGCGGATATCGATCGTGCAGATCTCCTTCATCAACAACAGCGTCAGCATTCGCGGTCGCCCGCTCCTCCGACGATGCCGGCCCAACCTGCGCCTGGTACGGCCGGCGTTGCGTACGCGGGTGGCGCGGCGAGTGCGGGTGCAGCTTTCGTGAGTGGACATGTAAAGACGCATTCTGCCGGGAGTGTTAGTGTGAATGTAGGGGTAAGTGTGGGGACCGATGTTGTTGATGGTCCAAGTGCAGCAAGAAGAAGGACGTCGGCGACAGAACAGGCGCAACATCGTGCGTCGCCACTATCATATGCGCTGCGTAAGACGGCAAACACGTCACCTGGATATCCGAGTATGCCGTCTCCGCGATCGATAAAGAACAAGACGCCCGATCGGTCTTTGCCTGTACAGGAAGAACCTGACGAGCATGAGCAAGGTGCTGGTGACCGAGTCTCGCCCGCACCATCTTCAGACCTTAACCCCACGAATGATCTTGATCATGATGCGGAAGGTACTCTAGTCGATCTCGGCGATGATGATGACGATAGTGCACAGCAGCAACGACCGAGCGGAGAGTCGACGGAGGGTGAGGGTTCGCATACACCTCGCTCACCGACGAACCCACTCTTCCAGCAGGGTCAGTCTCAAAGGAGTATTCACGAAGTCCTCCAGCCCGATAAGCAGCAAAACGGTCACCACAAAGGGTTCAGCCCTGCTGACTTCCAACACACGCTCAAGAAACTCCAATCTGACGTTCCAGGAATCTCTCAGAGTAATCCACCTGCTCCAATGCCTCCACTTCCACCATTCTCCCGGAATGACTATTCTCGCAACGAATCGCGAGGATCTTACCCAAACTGGATGTTTGATTTTTACCACAATTATCCAGAGGAGATGGAATATTATGACGAGGCTGCATATATGCAACAATTTATGCCACCAGGGTCAATGTCTAACCAAGGTGGAAGTTTGCACTCGAGGCCCGATGCGCCAATTCCACCGACCCCGCATAGTCAGACGTCTGCTCCGACACCGTTCCAGCACCAAAACCAGCAGAATAATGGACATGGTGATGGTAATGGTCATGGGCAGGGCAACGAGCAGTCTCAGCGGCCGCTCATCCCGCCATTCAGCCCCGCACCACCGAGCGGGACGCCGTATCCCTACCCCTTCTCACATGTTCGCCGGGGATTCGCCTACCCACCTCCTCCGGTACCACGTGTCCCTTCGTCAGTCTATGACCCAAGCGTTGTCCAAGAACAACTACGTCTACAAATGCAGATGTACGCGTATAATAACGGTGCATTGAGCGATAGTACGCTGTCCCAGGCGTCCACTCCCTATCCTGGTATGGGCCCTGCATATACACCCTTCGGTGCATTCCTCAACCAGAGCAGGGCGTTTGCGGCTGCACAACGCGCAAGGGTTGAAGGGGGCGGTGTTGGTATTGGAGAGGATGGGCGAGTGACAAGCGCGAGTATGCGTTCGAGCCCTAGTCACTTGCCTGTTCCTCTTCCACCGATGTACACATCCGGTCGCGGAAGAGGATTGAAGAAGAGAGACGGATTTGTGAGTTCGAGAGGGAAGATAAACGGTACTGTCCGTCCACGTGTTAAACCGCCTCCGCGTGTGGATAGTACTCAGCCGCGCGAGACGAGTCCTGAACCATCGTCAGGTGAAGAAACAGCTGGTGAGAAGTACGATCACGAGCATCGTGAACATGCTGGTGGTGGTGGACGGGGAAGCACGGAGCCTAGAAATGAATGGACGAATGGTGTAGGGCATGATGACGAGGACAACGGGGAGTGGGTCGATGAAGAGGAAGAGGACGAAGAGGACTTATTGGAATTGGAATTCCATCCGACATATGTTGTCAATCTTGAGAGGAGACGAAAGAGATGGGAGCAGAAATGGGATGATCTAGTCCGAGCTGTTAGTCGTTGTCTTATTTCGTCTACTAATTTCTCCATCTTATTGATCTTTTATTTATTATGATTTATTCACAGTTCCAAGCCCTCGATAGAGAAACAGACACGACCCTCCTCCTTTTTGCTTCAGGCTCGCATACGAATAAATTGCACTCACTCTCTTCACGCTCAATCCGACGTGACGCATCACTGTTCGACGGACACGCGATGCACGCAGCGAAATCCGCTTTTGAACAAATTGCCTCTGCTCGTCGAAGTGCACGAAGTCAACATTGGTCATCTCTATCCCTTCTTGAACGTCTCTACTCTTCTTCGACGAGTGCCTCTGGATCAAATTCATCTTCGTCGCAAAATGGTGAGGGTGGAGGAGACGAGCAAGTTAATGAACGAGAAGAGGATTTACGAAGGCTTCTCCGAACTGCATTACATAGCCTTGGTGCGTTGCATCAGGTGTACGAGGAGCGGGAGATGCGTTGGCGTTTAGAAGAGCGGAGGATGAGAGAGGAGAGGGACGGTGTTGATTTGCTTGTTAGACAAGCGTTTGGTGGAGGTGGAGACCTTAATTTTGGATTGGGTGAGATGCCCAATCTTTCTTGATTCTTTGTACTTTGGAATTTGGAATGCTGGGATGTGAATGGATGGATGGATGGTTAGATGGGTTGTATCTTTACTTTCTTCTATGATTCTGTCTTCTGTTGTTGTTTTACTTTCCTGTCTGCATGTATCCTGCGCTATTGCTATCGTCGTTATCATTGTATCTCTTCTCTATCTGTCTACCTGTCTCTTTGACTGTCAACCAAGTTGGGAATCGGGTTGCATTCCCTTTTCTCGCTCAAAAAGTATAGTAATAATATCGATGTGGAAAATGATTGTACACGAAATCAAATGGAATACTACTAGACCTTGCAGTGTACGAGTAGAATTCGTTGCATCAATCATAGCAGTTTTGGGTTGCGTTCGCCATCGCATATGTAGCACTATCTGCCTTCACTTTGTTGTAACGGTTGTACTGCATAAAGGTATTGTGCAGGCACCCACCCTTTTCTCGCCTACTTAAAAAAAAGTAAATGGAATTTATCACTGCAAAGCTCATCCCCAAACTACTATGTGTACCCCATTTTTAGTACAGTATTCGATTATCAGGCCAGATACTATACATATGCGTTCTATCACTATGTACTGTCGTGACTGTAGTAATAAATTGCATGGAATCATAACTTCCATACACTGTTGCTTCTTGTTCCTGTGCGTAGACTATGCTCCCTCATATTGGACCAACAATCAAGCATCTGTGTTAGAGGTCTTCTAGATAATGTAAAGGAGCTCCAGCAAAGTGAGGTGAAAATCAATGCATTTATTGTTAGCACATCTGTACGGTAAAATGCGGTTTAGGTAATGCGGATCAGGAGGGAGTATAATATATCGTGACTCGACGTGATTTATTTTCTCTTGTCATGTCAAGACTGAAAGAGTAGTATGAACGTAAAACGGAAGAAAGCCAACTCGTCCACTCTATCATCCAAAAGAAGGCGAATGTGCCAAGAAGACAGTCACAGCAAAGGATCAAGAATTCCTACTGGTCATGATGTCTCACCTCAACAGGTTAAGCCGTCAGGATCAAACATAGCAAGAGATATAGAAAAATGGAGTGTTAAGGAAATCCTGGGCGGAGAAGTGTACTACATTCCGAATGTAAGCTTTGTCTTCTGTTTACTTGTATAAAAAGGTGAAACAACCGCTTTTATTTGGTTATTCATAGTTTATTGACAGTGGACTTGCGAATGAGTGGCTTGAAGAGCTTTCAAGGCTCGATACTTGTAAATGTTTCATATTTCGCTGGCGTGATTCCTTCAGGCAGGGTCTTACACATGTAAACAGGGTATCATCCAACTCTCAAGGTCTATGGCAAAGACGTTACCCAAAGTCGGTCTATCGCAGGTGTGTCATCCGTTCATTCGTGACCCCCTACATTCATATCATTTCCTTTCCGTAAATTAAAATGTATAGCTGATATTTGTACATTGACTGTGCCTCAGCCTATTCAACAAACGAATCCCTAGTTGTCAAATACTCAAATCACGTTGTCACGATGCACCATACCTATCCTCCCCTTCTTACGAAAATCCAAGCATTAGTTGAAGACTTGGTAGGAGAGACATTCAACCATGTGATGCTCAATCGGTATAAGAATGGTGAAGAGTATATAGGTAAACATAGGGATACGAAGGAGAATAAGGTGAGGCGAAGAAGACCGCACGATCGATCCGACATCACTCCTTTATAAGCAGGCCATTGACATAATCGCTGTGCAGATGATCGTGAGCTTGAGTTTAGGTGCAGAACGAACGTTCATCATGACACCAGTCAAATCCACGCTCGCTGTTCAAGCTGGTGTCAAACCACAAAAATGGAAACTTGCGAATGGGAGTTTAGTGATCATGGCAGGGCGAACACAAGATGCGTGGAAGGTAAGCATTACCAATAAGTTATGACGACGGCAAATGCTTGTGCGTTATACTCTACTAATTCCGCACCTAAGCACGAGATACCGAAAGAACCAAAAATCAAGGGCGAGAGGATTTCGCTTACGTTCAGACAGCTCATTGGGTCAGGCTGAAGTTGGTAGAAGTACGGTGCTAGCTAATTAAGCACTGTGATTGTTATACTTCTAGTCTTCTACACAAGAAAAACTATCTGTTTTGCAAGAAAACGAACACAGATTCCCCCAAAATAAAATCTTATCCGGATCCCACCCATCTTATCCAGCCCTTGCTCCACAAAAAAGAAAATTCGCAGTCATAATTCCATAGATATTCAGACATTCACTTCGCAACATTAAATCAAAGCTCGTCACTGAGGTGCTTCCCCTCTCCCCTCCACTTCTTCTCGCGAGGGGGACGGGGAGGCAGCGTAGAAAGCCACTTTCGTAAAATCGCATTAAACTCGACGGGTTTCTCAAGTTGTACCCAATGTGCTGCGGGTAACGTCTAACCGTACCGTTAGCATACCTTCTATTATGCCAGACACCATACCAGTTACTACGTACCTCTACTGCTAACTTTGGAATGAACTGATCAGAATGTAAGAGTTTCTCGACAGTTTTCCAGTCTGCTACGGGGTCAAGAGTGGGATAGATGGCAAGAGCTGGTTGAGGTAAGGTATAGTTCCTTTGGAAGTGTGCGAATTTCCATGCAGCGTAGCGATTCTAAAGTGCAGAGATATGTCAGGAACCTTTTCGTGTCTCATATGAAAGGAATGACATACACCATATGTGTAAAATTGCAGAGCTGTTTAGGTGCATTAGACAAAACAAAAGTACTGAGAAGACAGAGGAGCATACTGTTCTTGAATCCTTGAATCGAATACTGTTGAACGAGGTAGTCCTCTTCTTCATCCGTCATGAACGGTATTGGCTCAATCTATCGGGTACCAAATCGAATGAAAAGGAAAAATTCAATCTGATGCGTCTAACAGAAAACACAAAAAGATGTAGAACGAACCTCATCACCATAATCTTCCAAGAAATAATCGGTAGATGTCAAGAACTTCTCAGGGGGAGGGCTGTCGACGCTTCGATATACAGCTCTGAGTGTCCTCCGAACATCCTTGTCCAGCTCTTTTACAGCTGCATCTGTTTTATCTTGGAAGTAAAGTTGATATGCTAGACGAGGGAGTTGTTCGACGAGTGCAGAGGTTGGTGTAAATGGGCCAGCAGCATGGATATACTTCAAATTGGGGAAGTATTAAGAATGCAGCGTGTGCATTTTGAAGAGGAAGGAACATACGGGAACGACTGCCGCTGCGACGGCTTCGATGACCTCTGGACGCATTCTCGCAGCTTCCCAGCATACTTGTGCACCCCAGTCATGTCTTTAAATGAAACGGAGTGACATGAATGATATGAGCTCAATATCATTGCCACACAAACGGTGAAAGCACCCTAGACAGATCGCACTATCCACATTCGCGTCCTCGAGTACACATACAAGGTCACCGACAAGATCGGCCATCGTTCCAGACGACTCAACGTCTCCTGGGTGCGAAGATGTGCCGAATCCACGATGATCTGGTGCGATTATATGATAGTCATTCTTTTCGCGTACATGCAATCTCAGTATATAAATACATCAGAGGCGGATTAACTGGTTGGTACCTGGAGTTCACGAATTTGATGTGCCCAATTCGTCCAGAGTCCTGGCCAGCCGTGGACCATAATGATAGTCCTCTCAGTATGTGGGTTTATTTCTACATATCCTAAAGGCGAATTCAAAAAGAATGCATATGTAAGGATACCTTGGTTGAACAAATGTTGCGTACTTATTTCAATGTCTTTAGTTGTATTTTCCTTCCTATTTGTGGCCTTGCATCTTGCGGTATTTTTAGGGAAAGAGGCCGGGTGGAAGGCGATGACACCGGGAGTACTAGCTTGTGAAGAGCCGGATGAGGCACGAGCAAAAGTGACGAGCGTGAACAACTGAAGCAACCAAGAAAGCCGGACTAGCATTGCAAAGATTGGTCCACGGGCGGAAAAGCCGAAACTTATAAACTAGCGGTACTATTGCGAGTTATCGCCGTTAGAAAGTTTCTTCCTCAGTAACAGACCCAAGGAGTATACAGAAACGGGTAACACAGAGAGAGAGAGAGTTGACCCGAGAACACGCCAGCATGGTGGCGCGGTCTATGAGACCCCGACGAGCACGTGAGGGCCAGGTATCGCCTGCCAGATAGGGATGGGGGATTGATCTGACATGTGTCGGACCCAGCGACCATTGGACGGACCAGCAAGTCTGAGAGTACGTCCATCGCCTCGTGAGTGTCTCCTGATCGTCCGTAACGCTGGCTCACAACAGACCACCATGGACAGTTATCATGGATCCTGCCCTTGCTGCCTTGCCACCGACCGCATCGGCGGCGGCACAGAGCTCTAATTCATCGGACTCCCCCGCTGGCATTCACTGTGCCAATCCAGAATGTCGCACGCGCGCTGGCGAGCGATCCCGTGGCCATCAGAGCTGCCGCTCCTTGTTATGCGGGCATTGCTGTCAGAATGCTGCACGAGCGGCCGCAGAGGCGGGCGAGCAGCGCCCCGTCTGCAAGGTCCATGCAAGAAGAGTACATACGGGGCTCAAGCCGGTACCGAAAGAGCAACATGCTGAAGTCAGCGATCCCCCGGCTCCAGTTACGAATGCGAATGCGAATGCGCATGCGAGTACAAGCAATGCTGTGAATGCCGTGGCATGGTCGGCCCCACGATCCGGAGATTCAGAAGAGCTCAGCTCTCTGCTTGAGAAACGTGCAAGACTTGAGCAGTCTCTGAAGCGATCGCTGACTATGGTCGTCTGGTATCGCGTGTGTTATACCCGGTATTTTTTTTTCTGTCATTCAACGATAGTAACGAGTTTACTGCACATTAGAACGGCTGTGAACCGCTTCGGATCGCACATGAAGTCTCGACATTTCCACTCTTCCAACTTCAAGACTTTCCAGAGCTAGTCAACGAATTAGGTCTTCAATCGTCGTCTTACATAGATTCATATAACTCCGAGACAGGCCAATGGGAGCAGCATAAGATCTCGACGGTGCGCACTGTTGAGCAAGAACAGCGCTTGCTGTATCGACTACGTCCGAGTTTACTGGACAGCTTGACGGATTGCCCTTCCCTTGATCAGGAGCTAGGCCTGCAACCACCACCAATGGCACTTCTGACTAAAAGACAAGGCGAGCCATTCACGCCGCCTCCATCATCGGGAAAACAGGCACGTGTTCTTTCGAACCCTAACCCAGTCGTATGTTCAAACTGCGTTCATGTATCGCTGGTGTTTAGGACTTATCAATGCATTATTATAGCGCGCTCCAGCCGTGCCAACACCTGCTCAGAACACGGTAGTACAAAACTGGGATGCTCCTGTAAGAGATGCTTCTCCTAACCTAGGGACTCCAACGTGGACAGTGACAGCATCCGCTGGAACGGCGTTACCGAATGTTCGTGCAAGTCCCAGTATCAATGCTCCAATTGCATCCAGCGCCTCGACGACCCCACAAACTCCTTCCACTGCCAATAACACGAACATGACTGCTTCCGTCACGAGCACATCCAACAATAACACAAAACGCTGGCCAACAGACTACACAGTCCACGAGATTACCGAAGGGTTTGACAACATGACAGCTTTGATTAAAGTCGACCCAAGCCTCCGCCAGAAAACGGCCTTCGAACGCGTTTTCCCTCCGTGCCGGTACGTGAAGAGTACAGTTGGCAGGGCAAAGCTGTATTGGAAACGTGCGAGTTCGGAAATTAGGGATCATTTCCTGGCATTGGGAAGGGAGGATCCTAGAGCAAGGTGGACCCATTTTGTACATTTGATGGATGGGAGGCTCGTCATTGAGGTTGGGAAAGAGAAGAGCATAGTTCCTGTGGGTCCAACGGGACAAGGAGCGGGTGCGGCAGCTGCACTGGGTGTTGGAATTGCAGAAGGAGATAATGATACTGCGGATGAAGAAGAGCCCAACGCGAGTCCGGTTAGCTTCGGCCAAACACAGACCAATCGTAAGTCTCTCTTCTCGCTTCCTTTGACAGTACCTTTCGTTTCTTATCGTTATATGTGCTTATAGAACCGCAAATCAATATACAGTCCCCGCCCGGCATACCAGCGCATACTTCACTGCCTCTCAATACCAGGCCGCCGCATATGGGAGCACTCTTACCAAACCCGAGCCCACTCTCGCACCATTCGAATGCACCAGCTGCTATGTCGATGCCAACATCTTTCACTCTAGGTACGTCTGGTTCTTTGTGCGTCATGTGTACTCATCTATTTATCTCTTTCACTTTGCATATGCGGATTGGTTTGGCTTTGGTGTGAAAGCAGATAGGAACATGAACATAAATCGATCGTCGAGCTCGCTTTCGGGTGCGATCACGATATCAGATCATGTATAACATCGGATTATGCCTGCGTTTTTGAGAATCTACTCAATCGTTGTGTTGTTTGAGATATAACTTATTTAAGTTATTGCCACTTCCTGTATCCTGCGTGATATGATTGTGTACAGTACGAATTCTATGTGACAAGCTCAGACTTGACTCCAAACATATTTAAAGGTAGCAAGTCCTGTTCAGAAGCCAGAAAGGGAGACCATGGAAAATGAACGTGGACGGCACACCAGTACTAGAAACCGCTGTCTCATCCGCAGCAGAAGGGACGTCGAAGCTGAACGTGGGCGCCAGCACCAATACTAGTAGAACTGGCTCGACCATCAGTGGCCCTTTTCTTTTGTATACATACGAGACTTCACTAATTCACTTCTCCTGGTAAGCAGTTTAAAGGCGAGCAATAGTAAGATGATGTTGCTCACGCCCAGCCTCCGATCCGAACTTAAGCTTGCTAACGAATTTCTAACCCTACTTAAACTGTTATAACCCACTCCTCTAGCAGAGACGAATATAGACATCGAGGAAAGGCCTGGTTATTAATTCCACTTCACAATCACGCATTAAACTCACAAGAGGAAACTGTGATATCAAAGAAATAACGAGGTAATAAGATATTAGTAGTAACAGTACACAAATCTGCGCTGAGCAGCTCTTTCATAAATGCAGTTACAGTAAGCATCAACGAGTAGCATCGTTCTCCACCCCATGGAAAATAACTTCATTATCTCCGAAGAGACCAAAAATATATTTACCCTGTGTATCATCTATGAACTGTTTTACCTTTCGTTGTACTCTCTTGGATGTCCAGTACCTTCCTCTCTATCCCTTTCCCTCTCCCCTCATGAAAGCTTTTAAAGTCTGTAATAAAATTACACCTAGCCGCATTATGTCTATAAATCATTTATGTCTAAGAGGGCTTATCTAGGTAAACAGTAGACTCGGCGTAAAGTTACTTAAAAGTTATCACAGCAAATCACCGCCTGGAAGGGCCTTCATTTTCTCCCACGAGGCTGCAGTACCTTTTATATGGACAATATCCTTATCCTCAATCGTAATGCCGAAATACCGTCTCAATACGTTAACACGGTCCTCCTCTGAACTACATTCAATCTTCTCCAGTAACTCGTTCCCTAGACGTCTTTTGAATACACCACGGAACAATGTCCATCGCTCGAGTTGCCTTTCGGTAATACGGCGTCCGGAATCGTCATCGCCAAGCGTAAATTTTGCACAGACGACATCATAGGAGAATACGTCCTCGAATGGCTTGTGCATCTTTGCGTAATGATGAACGTTATAATCCAGTGTCGTGAATTCCTGCTCTGAGAATTGATAGACGATCGTGTAATCTGTCGCTTTGCCAGAACCACGGTACTCGACCTGCCAGAGAGCATGAATGTCATTGATTTGTGCGACTTGTTCTGGGGAGTATGGTGCACCCGGACCAGGTGGAATGAGACCTGATGCAGAGCTAAAGCCACGTGTCAGACGATTATATTCTCCTGGTACGGTGGCTTGGATGACGTTCTCCGAATCATCGCTTAAAGGGATAGGAAGCATTGGAACGGGCGGGCCAGGAGCACAGTCGATAACCCATGTATGTGCTGGATCTGTACCTTGTCCCTCCCCAAGCTGTACGAAAAGTATCATGTGCCCGTATGCTTGATAATCTGCGCCACCACCCGTGAAGAAGCCGAAATTCATGCGTGCAATTCCTGAGTAAGATCTAGATATATGGAATATGTTTCAACTGCCCAGAGTCTTGCACTGAAAGGATCGTTCTGACGAACCGATATCCAAGAGCACGGATGACTCCAAGCATGAGGTTGTGATGCCCATAACAGTATGTCCCACCTTTTTTATCTGTTACCAACCGTTTGAACGTTGCTTCGGGCGTGATGTCCAAGTAATGTTCAGCAGAACTTTGTATGTACGTAAGGTAATAAACCGTAAGTATATCCACAGCTCCTTCACAGACGGACGAACGAGGCTCACTAATGCATCAGTGTCGTGTCATTCGTGAACGACAAGTAATGTCGACGAACAATCACTTCTAGGTTCTCCAGGTTTGCAGGAAAGCAGCCATCTGCAATGTCCTTTGTGGTGTAATTGCCCTCTGCCCAACCTATACGCTGAAGGTACCAGAACGCTTGCTCAGCAGAATAATAGGATGGCTGCTTGCGAATGAGCGCTCGACCTCGGAGGTATCCAGTGATCACCATCTGTTTCCTTGAAACCCTAAAGTTGTGTATGGAATGTCGGGTGAGTGGGTATACGAAGCTGGAGAGGTAAGGGCCTCATAGTAGTAGTATTTATACTGCGCATCTTCGAAGCGTGGGAAGATCGAGTAAGGACCACGGTTGACGCGCGGATTTGATGAAACTTGATAGACTTTTGCGATGCGATGAAATGCGGCACTGGTGCTTCTTGTGTCTGTGTCTGAATCAGCACCGACTCGGATGTGGACAGAACTATTGCTTTATGGGAGAACGGTCCATTCTTGGAGATTATTCTTATACACAGGAGCACCCACGTCGGATATTCACTGGCCCTTTTTACTGAATTTAGCTTCTTTGTAATGGCAGCGTCATGAATGAAGACGAGACAATAAGATGCGTTGCGTAAGAAGGACTACGAAGCAGCAATTCCCAAGTTGACTACGTCTGGAATCTGTCGTGTTGGTTGACGAGTTGCACAACCCGAAGTTTTCTAGAAGTCCGACATCGTGGGAAATCTACGTTCGAACTTCTGGACCACGCCTTGAGCGTAAGATGGCAAATGTAAGAACAACGAACGTTACAAGACACCTAGTTCGTTGCAAGTCTGCAAGAAATTGTGACAGATAAAGGAAATTTATAATTTTATAAATCAGGTGGCCTTGCAAGAACGTCACGCGTTTCGTCACGCGTCGAACTCGGAGCAGCCGCGACACGCGACATCCAACTCTGTGTGCATAGTATAACGACAGCATTCACCACAACGAAATTCACGTCCGGGGCAGTGCACATCCTCAGTCATCTGCAAGTCAAACTGCTTTTGAAACTGCTTGGATTCTCGTGGAACCATCACTCCCAGTCACACAGGATATTTACACTTGCAAATATCTCCTTGAAGAGAGTGTGCAGAAACAGTACACAATGTCGCCAGTAGCAAGCCAAACAGGCACGTCAAAGGACTCTGGACCAGGCGGAAAAGATATCCGATCATTCTTTGGGGGTACTGGTGGAAGTTCTTCTATGAGTGCGAAACAGAGGAACGCACAACCGAATCCTGCAAAACATTCTCTTTCATCTCCGAAAGTGTGTTGCCAATTCCATGATTCTAGCTATTTTCTAACTGAGATTCATTCCATAGGCCCCCAGACCTGCTATTCAGATTCTGGAGAGCACCAGCATTGAAATAGGTATAGCACCAGGACCTGTTCAAGTTTACCAGCTTGTCTAACAGCACTGTCGTTCTAGATGGAGACAACAAGCCTCAAACCAAGGTCAGAAACGCTTCAGCCAAACGGAAGGCAGTCCTGATAAGCAGTGATGAGGACGAAGGTGAATTAAAAATAACACCTCCCAAAAAGAAGTCAGCATTGCCACGAAAGGGCCATGTGTCTGTGAAATCGGGAGTCATCAGCAGTGATGGAGAAGAGGATGAGCCGAAGAAGAAGTCTGCTACTGTCCGCTCACCGACGAAAAAAGGACTTGACCATAAGGCACCCGGGAAGCCTAGGGTGAGTGCCTCGAAGGGGCGAAAACACAAGACGGACGATGACGACTTTGAAGATGAGATGAGCGACGAGGATAATGATTTCATTGTATCAGAAAAAGCAAAGCCGGTTAAAGCGAAGTCAGGTTCGACAAAAGTGAAAACTTCTATTCGTAAAGTAGATGGAGATGATACGAAGGATACGAAGAAATCGGAGGCAGCGAATGCTCCGAAACAAAAGCCCAAGTCAAATCCCTTCTATGATACGTTCCGTTGATGATACTGACGTTGTGTTCAGCTGGATTGCAAAGAAAGCCGCACGGTCCGCTGGTCCCGCAGCTCCAGGATCCAAGCCAATTCCTGATGGTGCACCAAATTGTCTTGCAGGCCTCTCGTTCGTCTTTACTGGTGAACTTTCGAGCCTCTCTCGTGACGAGGCTGTAGATCTCGCAAAACGGTACGGTGGGCGTGTTGTTCTTCAGCCATCTAGCAAGACGAGTTACGTAGTCGTCGGAGACAATGCAGGGCCGTCCAAGCTCGCCGCAATCGACAAGCACAAGCTCCGGAAAATCAACGAAGACGAGTTCTTAGACTTGATCGCGACTCGTTCGAGTGATGACGCCGACGACAAGACAAAAACGAAGTTGGCCAAGGAAGAAGCAGAGATGCGCAGGGCTGCGGAAGAGATGGCTCGCGCTGAGCGGAAGGCAGAGAAGGAACGGGCTAAGGCAATCATGAGTGCAGCCTCGGGAGGTGGTACAGCGAGAGTAAAGCCACCTGTAGATATGAGGTCTCAACTGTGGACTGTTCGATATGCTCCTAAGATGCTGAAGGAAATCTGTGGTAATAAGGGCCAGGTCGAGAAGTTGCAGTTATGGCTGCAAGATTGGTAACTATGCAATGCTATTCAGGTCTATGCCAGGCTGAGCGAATGTATAGGTCGTCGAGCTTAAAGTCAAGCTTCAAAAAGCCAGGGAAGAATGGTATGAACATCTTCCGCGCGGTGCTGATTACGGGCCCTCCTGGAATCGGGAAGACAACGAGTGCCCATCTTTGTGCAAAGCTGGCAGGTTTCACGCCTATTGAACTGAACGCAAGTGATGCACGAAGTAAGAAGCTTGTTGAGGTAAGTAGTTGAGCCTTCGCTCAATCGTGACTAATTTACGCTCATGCACTTCTCGTATTAGAACAGCACAAACATCGCCAATACATCTCTTGATGGCTGGATGAGCGGCAAAAGGGTGAGTCAATCGACTTGTGCAGTCGCTTTTTATCTGATCGTTTTGTGTTTGAAGACCACTCCCAAGACCGTGAATGCAACTGGGATTGAAATTTCGGATAAGTCTTGCTTGATTATGGATGAAGTAGATGGGATGTCTGCTGGCGATCGTGGGGGCGTTGGTGCCTTAAATTCACTGATAAAGAAGACCAAGGTAAGCCGACCACCGATACGTGTTTTCTTCCCAATTTAATCGCACAGTAGATCCCGATTATCTGCATAGCAAACGATCGTAATGCCCAGAAACTGAAACCATTGTTGAATACGACGTTCAATCTGTCATTCAGAAAGTAAGAGCAGCAATCCTGGAATAGTGCCGCTCTGGCTCACTCAATTTAGACCGGATGCAGCTGCAGTTCGCTCGCGGATAATGACGATTGCATTCAAGTATGCTGTTAACTACTTTTCGAAACTAACGAATTAATACCCGTTTAGGGAGAAAATGAAAATTCCGGCTAATGTTGTCGATCAGTTAGTCCAAGGTGCACAGTCGGATATCCGACAAGTTCTAAATATGCTCTCGACGTGGAAGCTCTCAAGCTCTTCCATGGACTTCGACGAGGGCAAGAATCTGTGCGTATGTGACGGCTGTGAAATGCTTCGTATACTGATTCTCCTATTTATTCCAGCGCAAAGATTAACGAGAAATATACGATAATGACCCCATTCAACGTGACCAGCAAAATGCTCGGACCCTATCTTTTCTCGTCGACTGCGAGGGAGACATTAGGTGATAAGATGGAGCTATATTTCCACGACCATGCATTCGTTCCTCTCTTCATACAGGTGATCCAAAAGAATCGTCTAGTGTTTTCTCGTTTTGACCACTGTACAGGAAAATTACTTGAAAACTGAACCAGCCAGATTGCGAGCCCACGACGGTAGAGAGAAGGGACTACAACACCTACGACTCATGGACAAGGCAGCTTCGTCGATCTCAGATTCCGATCTTGTCGACTCGCTTATTCATGGGTACGTCTTTCTAGGGTAGCGTCGCAACTGCAGAAATCTGAAATGTTTCCAGTCCTGAGCAGCACTGGGCATTGATGCCATTACATGCCGTCATATCAACTGTACGTCCTGCATCATTCCTATATGGAACCGGTTCAGGCTATGGCGGGCCAAATGCTATGTCCTTCCCTCAGTGTGTACCTTCGCCCAATTCGCTCCTTGCTCATTCCATTTACTTGATATGAATAGATGGCTCGGCCAAAACTCGAAGCGAGGCAAGCTTACTCGACAACTTGGAGACGTGCAAATCCGCATGCGGTTAAAGGTCTCAGGCGATAAACCAGAAATCCGACAACACTATATACCATCGCTGTTTCCGCGGCTTGTCAAGCCTCTTATTGATGTTGGTACGGTAAGTACATGCGTCAATATAACATCTATACTCTTCTTGAGAATTGACGATCCGATCTGGCCTGATTTTCCATTCGTATGTGAATAGAGCGCGGTAGACGAAATCATAGAAACGATGGATGACTATTACCTTTCGAAAGAGGACTGGGATACGATTATCGAGCTGGGCGTTGACACTCACAAAGATGAGTTTGTACTGAAGAAAATATCGACGTCGACGAAGACAGCACTGACGCGAAAGTATGTCCTGTTCCGCATTCTAATCCCATTCTTTATTGATGTGACGATGCTTCTTGGTTTTTGAAAGGTACAATTCGACTGATCACCCTGTACCTTTCCATAAAGCGCAGGAATTTGGCAAGGCGCCGAAAAAGCTCGCCACAGAGCCAGCTCCAGACCTTGAAGAGGCCTTCGACGTACGTTCGACTCATTCAATCATAAAGACATTATCTTACAGATACTGTGCAGCTCGACGAAGGCGTCGATGAAGAACCTGAATCGAAAGACGAGGACGAGGACATTTCAAAGGACTCACTTATTAAGACCGGCAGAAAGGGCAAGGGCAAAGCGAAAGTGACGGGTAAATCAAAAAAGTAGAACTTTTCTATCAACTATCCCCTTTCATTCTGCTTTATACGTTGTGTGATTCGTGGAGGTCAGCGCATAGGTCTATTACAATTATATTACTATAATTGGATATATGTAGAAAGATTGGTGCATGCATGCTCTGGAAGCATAATTGCATGACAGCAATAATGCATGCGATTAACCGGAGGTTGGATAGCTATAAGCATGGGCTTCTAGAGGACATTGCGTCGTGGATGCGAAAGAGGGCAAGAGTCATGAGGTTCTAGATCTCTAAAACAAAAATGCGACATGGTTGAAAGTGCGAGATTTGATGATTTGAACGAAGTCAAGGAGGAACTAGATTCTAGGAGACGGAATGACAGATGGAGCCGATCGATAAAAAATTCAAGCAAGCAAAGAAAAAACAGCAAACATCCAATAAACAGAGAAGGCGTGTGACGAGCGACATGAAAGAAAGAACGCAGGACAATAACGAAATGCGAATCGCGCAGAAGACGTGATCAACATTTTCTTAGGGCAACCTCAATGCCTTCGTTTTTTATTGCAAAAGTCTTTTCCTTCGTCCAAAGTATTAACGCTATTTGTTCGCCTGCGACGTGTGCCGTGCGCAGAGCGCGGTGTGATGTTCGGTGAAGGTGACAGTATCAGCTCTTGGGAGGAGGCACCTCGCAGCTTCCTCGGGGTCTTTGGTTCGTCCGTATCCGTTGGAACCTGATTAGAACGAGTTGGGCTGGTATGGTCTTCTACAGCCGTCTGCGCAGAACTCGATGTACCGGCGTCACTCTGTGCAGCCTCTGTTGTCACCGATGCTAGGCTATCCTGCACAACAAGGCTCGGTTCTATCACAAATCGGGATTCGAGCGGTACAGACAGTCTGTCGCGTTTTGCGCTCAGTGAAGGTGAAGGCGGAGCAAACGACGCATCAACCTTCGTAAACTTGTTTGGAGCTGTGAATGACGGTGTCTTCGCCAGGTTCAAAAAACTCATATTGCGAGAACCCGGCGGTGACGCCGTTGCACGCATACGTGGCGTTGAAGGCGGCTCCGTCACTGATGGCGAAGGAGAACTGTTGAGATTTAGGTATGGCGGAGCCGCGTCGTCCGATAGAGCCAAAAGGAGTTCTCGATATCCCGCTTGGACGAGGCCATAGAATCTATAGAAAGGGTTTGAGGCCGGCTCATGCAAAGCAAATAAACATTGGACGAACATAGATTCCTTTGTATAGACCCGGAGTTGGATCTCAGCAAAGCACGCAGGCATGAGTGTAGAAAGCTCTCCGGGTTCGGCCTTGAATGATTCTGAGGGAATGCAATGAGTAAATGGCAAACGGGTTTCTCCTGAATGGTATTCCCACTCACTATTAATGTTATGTTTCCCATAGAATCGTACAGAGTCGATTGGATTCTTCTCCTTCATCCCATGATGCAGAACTGAGAAGTCAACTACTACATGCTCAGGAGATAGACCCGTGACGACATGCTTGCTCGGAGCTGTGTAGTCATTCTTGCCCGTCCGTACAGCATTGAAAAGTCCTTTTGCAGAGCGGACAATGTGGTCTGGTGTGATTGTTTCCTTCAAACTTGCAAGAGCGTTGTACGGAAAAGTGCCCCAATCGACACATCGGTACAATTCGCGTCTGCGTATGCGCTCAATTATCTTCCGACTTTCTTCCAGTGAAGGGTCTTCGGACATCTCTATACGCTCCAGAATATTGTCTGTCAAGTACACATACTTCACAGGGTCAAGTATATGTTTCGCAATCTTCATGCTGGGTTCCGCGGCTTTCAACGCATCGACAATCATATATTCGATGGCTCGAGCAGTCTTATGGCTGTAGATCCGCTTGTGATTGCTGAAACGCAGCGAAAAGAGTTCGTAAACTGAGTTTGCATCCTTGATATGATAGCAAATCTCGTCGTTTATCACACGAGCGGAGTCGATCAGACGCCTTGACGAGAAGTTGTTGTGGTCGCCAATTGCACGAACGTCCCTGGCAATGTAATCAAACCTATTGCAACGTCAATTAATATACTCTTTGCCATACCTAAACTACTCACTTGTCGACATCTATCCCATTGCGTCGGTTTGCAACAATATCAAACAAGAACTTCTTTTCTGGAGGCTTGCTAAGCTGCTGTTAGACAGCTAGACCAACCCATGGGAGGAAATACATACCTGTGAGCTGTATGACATACGCTTCCTTTAATAAGATCTTTGACAAAGTTAACATCACCCTCATCGAAAGGAATATTATTTTGCCTGACGAGGTCGTCGAACATCATTTCAGACGCATCCTCGTGGGTCCACTTCTGGTCAGGCCTAGACTTAGGTCATTACGGTTCTATGCATACCAGGGATGTATACCAGAGATGCATGGCACGTACAAGACCTCGGGGATGAAATGGCCATCCCACACGTGGCTCCACGGACCGTGTCCTAGGTCATGACAAAGGCCTGCCAATTGTACACAACGCACGTCGCGTTCCGTGATACCTAACTCTGGCTGCATCGCTCTGAGACGCTCAACGAGCATACCCGCTAGATGCGCGACACCTGAAGACGAATATGATTTAGCCCATCGTTGCAACGAATTCAGTGTCGGGGTGCGAGATATACCAATGCAATGTTCGAATCGGTTGTGCGAAGCACCAGCCCAGACATAGTACGAAACGCCGAGCTGCTTGATGGCGCGAAGTCGCTGGAATTGGCGTCTGTGAAGCTCGTGTGTTAGACGAGGTCCATTAGAGTAAAGGAGATGCCTACGTATCAATGAAGGACCAGATGAATGCTGGGAACGTAACTACGCCGAGTTGCGGAAATGAGGTGTGAGGGACAGCTTTACGGAGGAGAGACAGAGCAGCATTGCACATACTGAAGTCGTGAATTGGATCCTTGATAGTTCTTCTCAAAGCGAGGGGAGTATCCAGTTCCGCATCGCATAGGGACCCGTTCATGGTCACCACTAGTGAGTATGGCGTGGACGTGGTGGTGAAAGGGACAAAGGTATGTCTAGCGAGTAAATCTAGCATTTAAGGTCGTGATCGGCGGAAACTGTGAGACTTTATTACCTCCTCAATTGTTGGATTACATGATATGTACTAACTGTGTAAACTTCTGATGTACCGTCATGGACCGGTCCTTGTAACACCACCATTCCTTGTAACACCCTATACATAGTGCCACTACTCACAACAATTTTACCTCAAAAAATATATAAATGAATTTCTATTATATCTTCCTAGTGTATGTAAAAAAATTGTGGCAAACAGATTAGAATTTGTTGAGCTATGTTGAAAATAAGGGTAAAAACTAGATAATCAAGAAAATGCTCAGATTTTCCAGTGATAGTCATGGCTCCTCCTACAACACAACTTCAACTAAAAAATACAAGACTATCTGTTATGTTAAAATAAGTATACATACAAATTTTTAGACAATTTCATTAAGATTTGCAATTTATAAAAATTAAAAAGTACAAATCACAGTTTATTTTAGTCACATGACTGTACTGAGCAATATTCAGTCAAGAGATACACTCATTACCAAGGGCCACACAGTTAAAATATTGACTTAAATATCTGAGTATACTAATATAGAAGTCCAATACAAATATTATATTACTTTAATGACTTTAAAAATAATGCAGACAAGGTAGATTACTTGTGTGTACATCGTGGGAAAATGGGTGTTACAAGGAATAGTGACGTGCTCTTTTGGGCACAAAACATCTATCCTTTATATCTAATTTATTTCTCATTTATTTGTCACAGAAGTTTGTAGAGTAATGTTAAACAGTATTTATTTTCATCTAGTATTTTTTGTTTGAGGTTAAAAGGTGTGAAAATGAAGTAAATTCAGAATTAAAATGTAGTGTTACAAGGACCGGTCCATGACGGTAGGGCCGGCCTGACAGAGTGCCGAGTCACGCGCGTCCGTTCCCCGCCGCTTCACTTGCTTGCACTTGTACTTGCAACACGACGCTCATTCACTCCTCTCCTGGCCACCACTTGCAGCTGCCGCAGCGACCGTGGCACCTACCACAGTGAGGTACTCCGCCACTGTCATCAGGTCAAACCGAGCGTATAAAACCAGCAGTAGGATAAACTGAAGACGTTGATTATCGTGAGCACTTGTCACGCGATTATCTTCGCCTCACTCATTAAACACTGTCTGGACAGGAGACCATCGTCGTCTAGATTACGGACTTTCAGGCCTCTCCTACGTGGAGTGTTTATCGCCAAAGACTCGCTTGCAGTCTCTGCTTTTCTCCGGCGTTCTCCCGTCTCTTACTCCCGCCTATCGCGGATCCCTCCAGCTACGATCATGGCCACTGCTGTTGCGTCGCCCGAAAAAGACACAGATAGGAGAGCAAGCAAAGGTGCGTTTACATCCACGCTCCATTATGAAACTCTTTATAATGTATCTGTTCTCGTAGACCTTCCACATCTCTCCCTATCGTTGGAGTCGCCACCCTCCTCCTCACCCTTCCCGTCACCATCATCTTCCTTCATCCCACCCCCAATGCCGGGTGCACATGAATATGCGAACAAGCTACACATACCCGCGAAGAAAAAGCAACGCGAGAGCGGCGATAGCAATACTTCCTCCGTTGCTACGGCACCTACATCCGCAGTTGCGTCCGCACCTTCAGCCACGACAACTTCGACTACCAACTCTCCTGAAAATGGCATTGCGAAGCCAAACCGTTCGTCCGGCTGCGACAAATCGTTACTCTCGAAACATTTTGATGAACTGGCGGAGCCAAGTGGCGATTTAAAGGACAAGTCACTCGCGCATCGAACGAGTCTTAATTCCTCGCGACGCGCTCCTCCTTCACCTAGTGTCTCTCGGCGCACATCTGCCGCACACACAAACAACAATAGTGTCTCCCTGTCGCGTGCTCCTTCAAATGCTAATGCATTGGCTGCGTCTGCAGCAAAGGGGAAACGTCGCTCGAGAAGCGTCAAGATCCGTGACTTCGCTTATCCATCTTCCGACGTCCGACATGTCGGCCAAGGACCCGATGCCCCGCGCCCAGGACGTTCACGCCCTGCTTCAGAATACGAAGATATGATCGGAGCTGGAGGGTCGCGCCGGAATTCCGGATGGGGAGCATTCCGATGGGCTGGCAGCAAACTTTGGGGTTTCGCTCTCGGAGGAGGCAAACAACGAGGTTCGACGAATGAGGGTGCGGACGGTGGATTCATGCCAACTTCGAGTGATTTCGCGAGGAACTTTGATGTCTCGAGTCCGAATGATGAATACCCAACTACGGGCTTCCAAGGACTAGGACAAACTGATGCGGATTCTGAAGAAATGTCCTCAGAGGTTGACTCCGAGTACGCAGAAGGATACCCAGATCAAGATGCACCCCTTCTGCCTGGTTTATACCGTGCACTATATGCATTTGTGCCTGAGGGTACAGCGGAGATGGCGCTGGGAGAAGATCAAGTGGTGCGTATTGTGGGACGGGGTGGAGGAGTTGGGTGGGCTGTTGCAGAAGACGAGCAGGGGAACCACGCACTTGTTCCCGAAAGCTATTTAGAGATTGTAAAGCTTGATGAACCTACTGGAGAAGATGACAGGGAAGGGATCCATTAAAATGGATGATTTGGTCTTTGGATGGATGTTTTCTTGCCTATTCAGACATTTTATTTTAACATAGCTCTCTTTACCTTCCCCCTTTTATTGTACTTTTCCTGCTGCTTTCTTCTGTTTTGCGGATCCTCCCTTTGTTTTTCTCGGGTCCTCGTATATTGATTTGTTGAGGACCGTCATGCGCTGGTCGCATCGGTTCGGGCGTGTGCACAAGCCCAGTTTCCTGACCATTGCATTTCAACATTCCTGAACCTCAAAACTATACGTATTTTACATATGCAATTTCCAACCTAAGTATTCTCAGCCAAACCCCGCCATTCCTTCTCCATCGTTCCTCTAACAATTCATCATCTCAAGTGTCAAGTGCTCCCCAAGTATATCAATATTCTTTCCTTCGCCTTTCCTTTCCTCCACAATCCTGTTGCATGTTCTATATCTCCGGTTTCTTCTTTACCTGACTAAGTACCGTTCTACCTACTTATGTTTACCTAGCCCATGATATTATTCCTTTGCCATTGTGTCATTGTGTCATTGTGTCATCGTCTATCACCATTCCTTTCCACCTGCTCTGTGTTCGAAATAATGTGTGATAAAGGTTGCCCCTTCTGGTTATGTTCTGGTAAAGCAGTCTGTATTTTTATTCAAACGGATCAGGGCAGGGCATCTGAACCACCATAAGTATTTATATATCGTTGCATAAAGAAGGGATCGCAGTAGGAGAAGTAAATCGACATTTCAACATTCTACGCTTTGTTTACAATCTTGTACATTTTTGTTTGCAGACGAAACGACAGAGACAGAAGGGTAAAAGGGAAGTGATTACTTTAGCCCATAGCTATTCAGAACAACATCGACACATCTAAATAAACAAAGAAATGTGGCGGATCAACAAAACAGCCTATAGAGATTATGGGACAAGTTATGAGCAAACCACATACTCTATTCAACTCGGGATGATATGATCCTGCCCAAAGTAGATCTTCAGCCAGGATCACTTGTCAAGTCACTAAAGTATAATCATTCAGCTCTTGTCCATAGAATGGGCTTCTTCGGGTAGTTACCTCATCGCGCTTGATAACAGTCCCACTTGGACCCGGACCCGGTTGTTTTACTTGTCCTCCCGCGTTCACATTTAAACCCATATTCCCCGTAGATCCCTGCCCGCCTGCATGCTGCTGCGGAGTCGTTGTAGCTGCCGCTGCAGAAGATGTCCCCGTCGCGGCGCGTTTCGCCCCAGGAAACCCTTCCTCCCTCGGGACGATATCAATCAAAAAATCAAATTGATCGGATTTAGCAAGTGCTTTAGCAATATCGGATCGCGAGAGTGTACGTCGTTTGTTGGCGTCTGCGACGATGAAAGCACGGGCGGTTATTTCGGAAATGAATACTGTAAGTGAGAGTGGGTTGCCGGAGATTGCGAACGTATGACCAGGTGTCAGGGACAAGGAAAGGAGCACGAAGATGAGAAGTGCGTACTTTCGCATGCTTTGCAGAACAATATCGGGGCTTTACAAGGTGCACATCTTATGAACTCTCAAGAGCAATGATATTCATCCTGACAATTTAAGTGCGTACCGTCCGCAGCAATCATCTACAATTAACGCATAGAATCGGCGTCAGCTACCTTCGTTCAATTAAGTAGCTCAAATCCATGCACACCTTCACTTCCGGGTCACTTTTCATGACTTTCTTAATCCTCGCAAGCGGGAGAGGCGGATGCCGAAAATCAGGTGTCTCTTGCTCAGCAGTGTCGACTTGCCGTTGCCAGAACGCACGTAGGAAGTCCGGAAGGAGATCGCCTGGTTGGACAAATGGCGGTTGTGTGGATTGCTCTGGCATTTTTCAACCCAGGCTTAGAGGATGGCAAATGGAGGAATTGAGTAACAGGCGTTTGCTCGGATGTTGGGAGGAAAGAACAGGAACGGTCACATGATGCGTATTTATATTTAGAGAGTCCAATATAATCGAGAATTAAATTACTCTTACCTTTCAGGCAGAGACACAGTAGGCCTGAGACAAAATCAACTTGTAGAACTTACTCAATAGTATAGTTTTGAATTTACTACTTACTCTTATAGTATAGTGCTTGTTTACAGTAAAGCTTAAAGAAGTTAAAGAAAAATAAGTTTAGTTAAAAATATGTAAAAATACATATAATAGTTTTATACTAAAGATTCTCTCTTTTATAATATACTTAATTACTAACTAGGATAACTTAGTAATCAAGTATTATTACTATTGTTTTTTATAAATATTATTATATATAGAAAGTATAATAATAATAATAATAATAATAATAATAATAATAATAATAATAATAATAATAATAATAATAATAATAATAATAATAATAATAATAATGCCTTCTCCCTTCAAGCCAGAATGTCCCAGAGATACACCTTACAATCTACAATCAGTTTACAGTACCTTCTATTAGACACTGTTTATAGACAATAGAGTGTATGTATACAGACACAATTTTGTCTACAGTCTGAATCAGCTTGTTCAACACTCCAGATCTCAATCTGTATGTACTACTCACACTTACTACATACTGTCACAGTGTGTCTATCTTTTCTTACTTGTTATTATTTGCTAATCACTCTAAACCTGTCTTACAGGTGTAGCTCTCCCTTTAGGCTAGAACACCCTAGGAATACACTCCTTAGTCAATAGTTTAGTTTACTACACCTCTGATTATAAGATGTAGTCAGAGTATACAGTGTACACATACAGATACAGCTTTACCTGTAGCTCAAATTAGCTCATTCAACACTTCCTAGTGTACTACTCACTTGCTACACACTATTGTAGTGTATCCATCTTCTTAATCCAGTTACCTACTCATACTGACAAAGCTCACACTTACACTCTTAGCTAATTAATCTTACAACCTGTCTCACCTCTAATTGTTGTAGATTATAATGTATTTATATAATGTTTCAATATAATTATAAACTGTTATTTTAATAACAAACAGATATAAGGGAAAATAACTATTATTAAAATATTAAAATGATTTAAGAGCTTTATAAACAATTATAATATTTGCTATAATTAACAAGAGTAATTTAACTTTATAATTTTAGAGATCCATTATAATAATTTAATATATTGTTAGGGAGAATAACTCTTATTTATGTTTACAAATAATACAAACCTTTCAGACTTTATAATGAATTATAGTACTTTCTCAGAAACTAAGATCTGTTTCAAGTGTTTTTACTTTTTTTTACTTTTTTCACTTATTTTATACTATTATAAGATAGTATAAGAATTTAGACTTTTTCCCAATATAGTACTAGTATAAAGGGAAAGGAACTAAGAGCTTTAAGAAGAGACTATAGAAAAGTAATAAAGTTATAATATAAGAATTATATAAGGACAATATAAGGAATATATAAGATAATTGTTAGTAACAGTATAGAGGGGACCTGAAGGCTTAGTAAGGGGGCCCAGGCTATAACTATCCTACACAACAGAAATATAGAACACAAGTACTAGAACATAGTCAGAACTTGTAAAACAGACAGAGAGAGAAAGTAAGACAAGAGTAGAGTATATAGAGTAAGTCTAAAAGTACAAGACTACTTAGAGTAGACAAGATTAAGACTACAGAACTAGTCCAATCTTGTACACTTATATATACTAAACTATACAAGAGTACTCAGAGAGTATGAGCTACTAAGAATAATAAGTTATAAAGAATAAAAGAAAGGAAGGTTAAAGATAAAGGTATAAAGAATAAAGGAATAAACAAAGGGTAAGAGACTATAGAATGAACAAAGAATGAAAGGGTGGTTAAAGGAAAGGAATGATAAAGTAAGGAGGAGTAGTAGTAAGAGTTAGTACACATATAGTTTATAGACAGTACTTCTGAGAGACAGAAGTCCTGAGTTCTAGTATAAAAGAGTGTAGAACCTTTAGAACTAAAGGTGTAAGAGTAGAGAACTATAACATTACTCTCCCTCTAAAACCAATCATCCTGATTAGTAAACATTAGACTTAGTTAGTAGTTCAGACATAGGTCAGAATAGTAGGGTTTAGAAATCTGTAAGGTAGAGTTAATACAGAGTACTCAGATAAAGTTAATAAAAGTCTTAAATTGTCTTAACAGTATAAGTAAGATTCTTAACAGGTTCCTAAGTGTGTTCTTCAACTAAGTATCCTTTCTAGTAAATAAGAAACTTGAGCTTTCTATATACTAACTTAGTATTTACTATATACTCTACTTTGTATTTTGGTTTAGAACTAATAAGTTCTAGTAAAGGTGGTAAGAGTCTTTGTTACAAAGGAAAACTTAGATTATAGTACTAAGACAATAGAACCTTGTTAAACACTAAGTGTATGTACTTCTATGTTGTTAGAAGTTAGAGTTTGTAAGTAGAGATACTAACCTTCTTTTTAATAATAAAGGGTCTGAAGTATTTGTTGTCTAACTTCTTTATTAAGCAATCTGTAGTCAGATTAGTAGCTTTTAATATAACTTTGTTACTAGACTAGTAATCCTTAGCTACAGACCTCTTCTAATTATAGTTCTACTTTATAACCTATACTACCTTCTCTAAAAGAGCTTGTATGTTCTCCCTAGTCTTGTGTATCTGTTCTGTAAAGTCTGTTATAGATTCAGAACTGTTGTTCTAGTTTTAGGACTGTTCTTTAGTACAAATGTCTCTCATAGTTAAGAAAGAACAGAGACTGTCCTGTTATAAAGTGTTACTAGTTATTGTGTACAAATTCTGTTAGAGCTAACTATTTAAACTAGTCTGACTACTAATAATTAATAAATATTTAGAGATAGAGTTTGATCTCCTGATTGACTTACTCAGTTTGACTATTAGTTTGTAAGTAATATATAGTAGAAGGGTTCCCTTAAATTCTAAGAAGTATGTACAAGTTTTATATGAATTTTGACTTAAATTACAGTCTATAATTATGAATGAGTTTCTGAGAGAGTCTGTACAACTAAAAGACATGATTCTGATAAATACATACTATACTTTCAGAAGTGAGTTCTGTTTGAGTCAGAACTATATAAACTTACTTAGAGAATCAGTCAACAATTATATAAATAGTATTGTAACTCTAAGACTTAGGTAGCTTACTAATTAGGTCTACTAAGACTTCTTTCTAAGAGTAATCTAGAATCTAATACAGATATAGGAGAGCTCAAACTCTTGTCTAGTAAGTCTTAGTCTGTTAGTATGTATTATAACCAGTTATGTACTTTAAGATTTTCCTCTACATTCTTAACTATTAGTAGTTTTAAGTAATAAGTTCCTACATTTTGTATTAGTCTAAATGTTTTACAGTCAGATTGTTGTAATAAGCTTAAACAATGTCCTCCTACAGTTTCTAATCCTTTAGAACATACAGTCAGCCTTTCTAGTAAACTTATCTATCCTTATTCTCTTCCTAGTCTCTAGCTTACTTCTCTAACTATTTTATTACAACCTAGTCCTGTGTGTGTCTTAGAGCTTACTGTATATAAGTAACAAAGTCAACATTCTTAGATTCAAGTTGGATCTCTTAGATTGTCTTAGACACAAAACAGGAATTGTTTAGAAGAACAAGATTTTCATTATTATTCTCTCTCCTTTTATAATCTACTTGTCTTAAGAGTAAATCAGCTTTTATTATTTGTGTTCTGAGTTTGTAGGTTAGTACAAAGTTATAGTCCTACAGTTCTAACATCTAGTAGGTCTGACAGTAGTTAAGCTTCTAAGGTACTTAGAAGTACTAGAGATTAAAGTGATTACTCTAAATCTTAAACTTTTGTATAATACTAAGAAGATATTAACACTACTTCTCTAGAGAGCAAACAATTGTAAAGAGTTCTTTATTATAAATAAGGTAGTACTGTTCTAGTTTATTAATAGAAAGTAGTGTCTAATAGTATTCTGATTAGAATCCCTCTTTACAACAGAACAGTACTACTCTATTTGTAAAGTTGGAAAAGTTGGCTTTAACTTAGAACTTATCTATAACTGTCAGAACTACTAATACAGACTTACTAGTAATAGTCTACTTAAGAGACTCAAACACAGACTACTACTAATTACTCTATTACTAAGGAACATCTTTACTAGTAAGATTGTAAAGAGGTTAGATAATAGTACTAAAGTCTTAAATAAAGTATTAGTAGTAGTTTATAAACTTAAGGAATACTTAAACCTGTTTTAGGTTCTAAGGTTGTAACTAGTTCTAAACTGTAGTTACCTTTACTGAATCTATACAGACCTCTCCTCTACTAATTATAAAGTTTAGATAATCTACTAACTCTTGTACAAAAGAATACTTTACTTTTTAGAGGAACAGTTTATTATTTTAGAGCTATTATAGAACTACTTAGATTAGTTAGTAATAGTACTTAACTGTCTAAGTAAAGATCAGAATGTTGTCCAGATACACACTAACATACTCTAAGTCAATCAGATCTATAAGAATGTAATTTATGAATGACTAGAATGTTGTAAGTAAGTTAGTTAGTCTAAAAAACATTATAGTTAGTTTGTACAATTTATAATTAGTTTAGAACACAGTCTTCTACTCATCTCTGTCTTAGATCTGAATGTTATTGTATCCTTATTAAATGTCTAACTTAGTAAAAACTCTAAATATATGTATCTTATTAATAAGCTCCTAAATTAGAGAGAGTAAGTACTTATTTTTAACAGTACCTTTATTAAAACAATAATAATTCTAGACTAAGTAGAGCTTCTTATCTTTCTTTTTAACAAAGAAGAAAGAGGAGACTATAAAGGACTTTAAGGGTTGGATCTGACTATTCTAAAGATTTTCCTAAAGGAACTTGTTAAGTACCTCCTACTCAGCTCTGTTAAGTAGGTAGACCTTACAATCCTTAAGTTAGAAACCTTTAGTTAATTCAATTGTATAGTTCTAGAGACAGTATTTAGGAAGCTAGTCAAATTCCTCTTTACTAAAGACTTTAGGAAACTCTTAGACAAAATCTGATAAGCTAGGTCTATGTGTATTCTAGAGTAAAGTTATTCTAAGAGGGTTCTAAACTGGTTCTAACTCAGACATTCTTTAGATTAACTTTATTCTACCTTAACTAGAATATGTGTTTATATATTTATCCTAGTTAAAGAAGAACAACTAGTTACTTTTATTAGAACTGTTAGTAACATTAAAAGTATTTATATTTACTTAGGATAGTAGTGTAAGATAGTTGTAAGACTTAAGACACTAATTAAATATGAGTGTTTACTCTAACTAGTTAATAGTAGAGTTGTAAGCTTTAAGCTATTTGAATCTAATAAAGACATCTGTCTTTCTAAGGTTAGTAACTCTGAACTTAATACTTTCCTTATAATTCTAAATAGTTATTTATAGTTAGACAAACTTAGTAATTTAACTATTCTAGTTTAGAGTTCTGTTTGTATTATATACTAGAATTAGAAGTAGAACACATTAAGTAGAGAAATAGTGTTTCTACACAAAAGTATTAGTAATGTACAAACTAGTACATTTACTATTTACTAGAGTTATTATTCAGATCTGGAGGGATTCTAAGAAGGAAGCTAAGAGGATAGGAACTTAGAGCTAGTACCTAGAATGTTCTCTAATAAATTACTACTTGTTTTAAAGGGAATGTATAACTTGTACAGTCTTGTTATTTAAGAGAGTAAGTATATATACTAATATTTCCTTATTAACCTCTCTCTTTCAACAAGGACAAACTTATGTTCTCAACTGTAAACTCAGTTAAGACTATTCCTACTTAATACTATAGACAAACTACTAAGTAGTAAACAGGACTAAGTAGTGTTCTGAATATTCTAAGATCTTAGAATACAAAAGTAGTAAGTTGGATTATACAGATTTAGACTCAGATAAAGTGTAAAGAGAAGAATCAAAAGAATCAGAAGAAATAAAAGAACTATCTACTTTTATTGTTAACTTTTTTCTTTTTAATAAATAATTTTGTTAATTTACTTTTTCTACTTTTTCTACTTTTCTTACTTTATTTACTTCTAATCCTACAGTGTTTATTGAATCAAAAGTGACTATTAAAAAATCCAAGTTATAGCCCTTTAGTACTACATTTACTATTAGACCTCTACAAAATTCTAGAGTATATAGTTAAAGTTTGAGAGTTTTAAAGTAACTTCTAGATTTATAGAAAAGGCTTCTTACTACAAATCCTACTTGTTACTCATTATTACTCTAATGACCTGACAGATATACTGTTACTTTTATAAACAGTCCTTAATTTAGTACTCTAACTTTCTGTAAGTAAAGTATACTCCTTACTTTCAGACTTCTCTAATATTTATTAGAACAAATTAATTATAAATTATAAGTAGATTAATTTAAGGGCTTAAAACTGTTAGAGCTGAATGTATGTGTAAGTGTTTTATACAGACTTAATACATTTAAACTACAGCTTAATTGAAGAAAATAGTGTATATTTTCTACTCAGTATAAGTAATTAGTTCTAGTATTATTCTGAGAATCTTATTAACTAGTTCTAAGTAAAGAGCCTTCTTAAGTATTCTAATAAGAACATTATTAAACTTAAGTACAAATTCTGTCTTCTAAGCTAGAATATTAAACTCCTAAAAGAAGGTATTAGTAGAATGTTTGCTCTGTCACAGAGACACAAGCTTGTTCTACACATTATACTTTTTATTCAGATTAATAAAGGAAGTACAAAGCTACCTTATGAGTTCCAAATATGACTTATTGTTCTAAAGTTAGATTAGGCTTCTAATCTGATAGCCTTTAATCTAGTTCTAAACCTAAGTAGTTATATTACCTTTCTTTATAAAAGAGAGGACAAATAGAATACAATTAAGGTCTAAGGATAGATTAGTTAAAGTAGTAACTATATATAGTTTAACTTAGTACTAGAAGTCCTTAAAGTGTTACTTATTAAAGTTTAAAAGATAGACTATATACACTTTCTTTCTAGAATAAGTTACAACTCTCAGAACAATTAGAACAGGTTCTAAGAAGGTTAGAGGTATATAGTTAGTAAAGGTCTCTTAAATAAAGGTCTGTACATATTAAGCTAGGTCTACTTACAACTACTAATCTAGTAGAACAGTAAGGGTGACAGTTAGTATAGAAGGGTTTATATTTATACTACAAAAGAATTAGTACTAAACTAAAAAGGGTAATAAATAGAAGAAGAGTAGTAAAAGTTTAAAAGAGTTTAGAAAGTTTAAAATTTAAAAATGTAAAAGGGTTAGAACAAAGAAAAGAGATTAACACAATAGTAAGTACTAATGTCTAAAATGTAGAAGAGTTGTAGAGTAGTAATAGATAGTCTTAATTTAATGTTAGTAACAGTATAGAGGAGACTTGAAGGCTTAGTAAGAGGACTTAGACTACAACTATCTTACACAACAGAAATATAAAATACAAGTACTAAAACATAGTCAGAACTTGTAAAACAGACAGAGAGAGAGAGTAAGACAAGAGTAGAGTATATAGAGTAAGTTTAAGAGTATAGAACTATCTAGAGTAAACAAGATTAAGACTACAGGACTAGTCTAATCTTGTATACCTATATATACTAAACTATACAAGAGTACTTAGAGAGTATAAGTTACTAAGAATAATAAGTTATAAAGAATAAAAGAAAGAAAGGTTAAAGATAAAGGTACAAAGAATAAAGGGATAGACAAAGGGTAAGAAACTATAGAATAAATAAAGAATGAAAGAGTAGTTAAAGGAAAGGAATGATAAAGTAAGGAGGGGTAGTAGTAAGAGTTAGTACACATATAGTTTATAAACAGTACTCTTAAGAGACAAAAGTTCTGAGTTCTAGTACAGAAGAGTGTAGAACCTTTAAAACTGAAAGTGTAAGAGTAGAGAACTATAATAATAATTTAGAACTTTAGTTATAAGTTCTAAGATTAAATACAGAAGTACAAAGATAAGGCTAAAAGTTAATAAGGATAATTGTCTCCTAAACTAAGTTAATTAAAGAAGACTTAGAGAAAGACTTAGAATTCTAGTTGTTAGTTCTAGAGTGTACACAAAACAGTCTAGAACTTTAGTTGTAAGTTCTAAGAGTAGTATAAAGTAACAACCTTTTATATTACAAAAGTTATAAAGAGTTATTAAAAGTTATAATACTCTACCTTATAAGAAAAGTGTATTACAAACTAGTGTATAAGAAGTACAGGTCAAGTCAGACAAAGTTATAAGAAGACTATAGAATAATAGAAAGCTCTACTTTATAGGAAAAGTATTATACAGCTTAGAAAGTATAACTAGTTAGGAGGACTTATAATAAGTTATTAAAAGCTTGAGAGAAAGTATAAAAAATATAACAATATAGTAAAGGAGTTATTAAAAGATTAATCTTAAATATAAGAAGACACAAACTAGTGTTAGAAGATACAAACTAGTATAGTATATAGTCTAAAGGATTAGTCAGCTCTACTTTATAAGAACAACAGTAAAGAGAGTTACTAAAGTTACTAGAGTAACATTACTCTAGTAAAAGATATATAAGGAGACTAGTTTAACTCTTAAAAGTAGTTTTATTAACTTAAGTTACTTAGTACTTGAAAGTACTCTACTCTTAACCTACTAGACTATACTTATAGTTTAACTAAAGAAGGACTCCTCTACTCTCTTACTTTACAAGTTTATAAGTCTTACTCTCTATACTCTATTCTGTTACTATTCCTAATAATTAGGACTAGTAAAGTAAGTATATTTAACACTTTAATAAAACTCTAACTTAGTTATAAATCTTTACTATTCTAGTAAAGCTCTAGTCTACTAAGGGGAACTTAACCTAGAATTAGTATACAAGTATATAAACTCTAATACTTACTTTATAATATTAACTAATCTTAATAATTAGTATTTAAAGTAGGTAGACAAGTTACTCTATATTACAGTTCTCTACTCTTATACTTTCAGTTCTAAAGGTTCTACACCCTTCTGTACTAGAACTTAGGACTTCTGTCTCTCAGGAGTACTGTTTATAAACTATATACATACTAACTCTTACTACTACCCTTCCTTACTTTATCATTCTATTCCTTTAACCACCCCTTCATTCTTTGTTCATTCTATAGTCTCTTACTCTTTATTTATCCCTTTATTCTTTATACCTTTATCTTTAACCTTCCTTTCTTTTATTCTTTATAACTTATTATTCTTAGTAACTTATACTCTCTAAGTACTCTTGTATAGTTTAGTATATATAAGTGTACAAGATCAGACTAGTTCTATAGTCTTAATCTTGTCTACTCTAAGTAGTCCTGTACTTTTAAGCTTACTCTATATACTCTACTCTTGTCTTACTCTCTCTTTCTACCTGTTTTACAAGTTCTAACTATATTCTAGTACTTGTATTCTATATTTCTGTTATATAGAATAGTTGTAGCCTAGGTCTTCTTACTAAGCCTTCAGGTCCTCTCTACACTATTACTAACATTAGATTAAGACTACTTATTACTACTCTACAACTCTCTTATGTTTTAAGTATTAGTACTTACTATTATGTTAATCTCTTTTCTTTGTTCTAACTCTTTTACATTTTTAAATTTTAAACTTTCTAAACCCTTTTAAACTTTTGCCACCCTTCTTCTATTTATTACCCCTTTTAGTTTAGTACTAATTCCTTTATAGTATAAACATAGACTCTCTTATACTAACTACTACCCTTACTGTCTTACTAGATTAGTAGTTACAAGTAGATCTAACTTAATACATGTAGACCTTTATTTAAGAGGCCTTTACTAACTATGTACTCCTAGCCTCTTTAGAACCTGTTCTAATCATTCTAGAAGTTACAACCCATTTTAGAAAGAAAGTGTATATAGTCTACCCTTTAGACTTTAATAGATAGTACTTTAAGGACTTCTAGTATTAAGTTGAACTATATATAACTACTACTTTAACTAATCTATTCTTAGATCTTAATTGTGTTCTATTTGTCCTATCCTTTATAAAAGAAGGTAATACAGTCATCTGAGCTTAGAACTAGATTAAAGGTTATTAGATTAGAAGTCTAATCTGACTTTAGAACAATGAGTTGTATTTAGAATTTATAAGATAACTCTGTACTTCCTTTATTAATCTGAATAAGAAGTACAATGTATAGAACAAGCTTGTGTCTTTATAACAGAGTAAACATTCTACTAACACCTTCTTTCAGGAGTTTAATATCCTAGCCTAGAAGGTAGGATTTATACTCAGGTTTAATAATGTTCTTATTAGAATACTTAAAAAAGCTCTTTACTTAGAACTAGTTAATAAGATTCTTAGGATAATGTTAGAACTAGTTACTTATACTAAGTAGAAGACATGTACTATTTCCTTTGACTAAGCTACAGCTCAAATGTATTAAGTCTGTATAGAACACTCATACATGTGTTTAGCTCTAACAGTTCTGAGCTCTCAAATTAATCTGTCTGTAATTTGTAATCAATCTGTTCTAATAGATATTAGAGAAGTCTGAAAGTAAGGAGTATACTTTACTTATAGAAAGCTAGAGTACTAGATTAAGAACTACTTACAGAAGTAATAGTATATCTGTCAGGTCATTAGAGTAATAATGAGTAATAAGTAGGATTTGTAGTAAGAAGCCTTTTCTATAAATCTAGAAGTTATCTCAGAACTTTTAGACTCTAACTATATACTCTAGAATTTTATAAAGACTTAATAGTAAATGTAGTACTAAAGGACTATAACTTGGATTTTTTAATAACTACTTTTGATTCAATAGACACTGTAGGATTAGAAGTAAATAAAGTAAGAAAAGTAGAAAAAGTAGAAAAAATAAATTAACAAAATTATTTATTAGAAAGAAAAAAGTTAAAAACAAAAGTAGATAGTTCTCTTATTTCTTCTGATTCTTTTAATTCTTCTCTTTACACTTTATCTGAGTCTAAATTTACACAATTCAACCTACTACTTTTACATTCTAAGATCTTAAAACATTTAGAATACTATCTAACTCTGTTTACTACTTAGTAGTTTGTTTATAGTATTAAGTAAGGATAGTCTTAGTTGAGTTTACAGTTAAGAACATAAGTTTGTCCTTGTTGAAAGAGAGAGGTTAATAAGGAAATGTTAGTATATATACTTACTCTCTTAGACAATAAGGTTGTACAAACTGTATATTCCTTTTAGAACAAGTAGTAATTTATTAGAGAACATTCTAAGTACTAGTTCTAAGTCCTTATCCTCTTAGCTCCCTTCTTAGAATCCTCTCAGATCTAAACAATAGCTCTAGTAAATAGTAGATACACTAGTTTATATATTAATAAGGCCTTTATATAGGAACATTACCTCTCTACTTAATATATTCTACTTCTAATCCTAGTATATAATGTAGACAGAACTATTAAACTAGAATAGT